>NC_143583.1:170137511-170464177 GCF_048544385.1 Mastigoproctus giganteus
TCTGAATTGGCTTCTATAATTCCCGCTCTCTCTTTCAAAACAGTCCGAACACGTGCCGCCACCAGCCAACATCCATTTACTGTCCAACTTCAAACCCACAGAACCAACTTTTCATCTTCCTCATTTGTTCATTCAACTGCCGTTTTCTGGAACAACCTTCCTTCATACGTATTTCCTGAAAATTACAATCTACAGAAGTTCAAGTCCAATATCAACAAATATCTTCTTTCATCTTCTCAACCTCCAACCCAAGCACGGTACTAAGTACTATAGGTTATAATACCTCTCGTGTTTGGGGTTCTCATAAAAAAAAAAAAAAAAAAAAAACACACAATAAATCCTTGATGAACCTTAATTTACTGGACTTTGAAAAAAAGAAACATGTTCATTGTACCAGACTTTTCATCTGCATAGAACTCAATAATATAACTGCTTCAGTCTGATGGTATTTACTATCACTTAAAATATTTTTACTCACCATCACATTCCACAATACCACTGAATGTTAGGCAATAGTGGGGAATCATTTGAACTCCCAGCAATGGTTCAAGAAATAAAAATACTAGAGAAAATTAACTAAAACTAAAAAACCTTATGCACCTCGAGAACTGAATAAGCTTTAGTAAAGCCTTCCACTACCACAATATGACACAGCAAGTTTTTCTATTCCACACAATAAGTGCAGCACATGACAGTATTACATTTAATGCTTCATTATTCCACAACACAACACAACTGTGCCTATTTCTTTCAATTTAACAGACATGCTTTATCATCATATAAACAAATTCATGTCCATAATTCATATCATATAAACAAACAAAAGAACAAGTACAGAGAAGGGCAACAAGACTGGTGAGCAGAACAATGGGGTGCTCTTACGAAGAAAGGCTTAAGTTCTGCAAATTGCAGAGTCTGGAGATTAAGCACCTGCGAGGTGATTTGATTGAGGTGTATAAGGCTGAGTTGAATAATGGACTGAGCAAACTCAATGCTGATGGGATTCTGAGGGGGCATAAACTGAAATTGAAGAAAGACAGTTGATGAATAAATGTACAGAAATTTGCCTTTAGCCAGCAGGTAGTTGATTGTTGAAACAAACTTCCATCTGTTGTTGTTATGGAAGTTGATAGCTTAAATAAATTCAAGAAGTGAACAAACTTTTGGAATGAATGGATAGGTAAAAGGAGAAAATGTTTTTTTTTTTTTTTTTTTTGGCTGATGCTGTATAAGCTTGCTTTCTTGCATCATATACCTCTACTAATGCTAATGCTAATTTCCAAGAATTTGTCTAGTTATTCGAGAAATTTATTCAGAACAACAGATGAAGTTCGTTCCAACAATCACCCACCAGTTGGCTGAAGACAAATTTCCACACATCTATCCTTCCTCAATTCGAATTTATGTTCCTCTCATGTGTCTCATCAACATTGACACTGAGCTTACTCAATCCATTTGAGGTCTTAAACACCTCCTTGCAGGTGCTTCATCTAAAGACACTGCAATTTGAAGAACTGAACCCTTTCTTGTTAAGAGCACCCTTTTGTTCCCTTCACCAATCTTGTTGCCTTTCTCTGCACCTGTTCCAGCTGATCTAAATCCTTCCTATAAGTAGGCCTCTAGACCTGTATATGGTAGTCAAGGTGCAACCTAATCATGGCCTTGCACAAAGGGATGAACACCTCTTTATCCAAATTCCTGCATGGCATTGACAAAACCCCATGAGCTGTTCTGGCAGGCTGTCTGCACTGCTCAGAAAACTTCATAAGTGACCGCACTTATGAAGCAGTATATAGGGTTTCCCCTATATACTGCTGTAGCATCTGAAAACGCAAAAAGTCGAGTGCGTGCGTGCGTGCGTGCGTGCGTGCGTGCGTGCGTGCGTGCGTGCAAGTAAATGTGGTGTTATGTTGAGTGCCAGCACTTGGCCACAAGGAGGTGCACCAGGGACAACTTCATTACCAGAGACACTTACTGGGCCTCCCAGGCTTGCGTGATAGCCCCAAGGTGTTTAGGGAAAGGAAGTGGAGATAAGAATGAGAAGTATGGGGATTGGAAGGAAAGGGAAGGGAAAGTTGGGGGAAGAAGAATAGACAACCCCTGAAATAGAAGAGACAAGTTTACAATAGTAAAAAGAAATAGTGTATAGTGAACTACATTCTATTACATTTAAACTCTAATCTAAAGATACATAGACATTTGAACAGAGCTGCAAAGCTAGCAACAAAATAGTATCAATGAAAATTATATACAAGCCTAAAATTATATACAAGTCTACAGCCTGTAGACAGGAAGTAACATTAACAGCCATATGTCTTCAAAAGAAAAGACAAAAAGAAAAAAAAAAAATATATATATATATATATATATACATATATATCTCATCATAATCATGATCAACTTGGTCTGGCTTAGGTCTTTTAAGACCTGTTCCGCTGTAGCTCTTGGAAGTGGTCTTGATCTCGCCATCATTGTCTTGGTCGACCAACATCTCTCTCTTGCCTGTAGGTTTGTAGTTAAAGGCTAATTTTGGGATCCGGTCTGGGTTTATTCTTTCTATGTGGCTGATCCATTTTTCCTGATACCGTTTTATATCATTTACTATGAGAAATGCGAGATTATTTAGATATCCGCGAGAAATTAAAAGTAGATAACTATTTTATCTACTTTTAATTTCTCGCGGATATCTAAATTTCTTTGGTGGTCTAGTCTTGTAAAGCCTAATAACAGTCTTGTTTGTTATTTGGTTTTTAGGAGCATTAGCAACTAAGGCCATATTGCTCCGGGATATGCGGTGGTCGTTCCCTGACCTTCCCGCATCCTTCGTATTTGGTGGTGAATAACAGTCTTAAAAATATCATTTGTGCTGCTTCTAGTTTGTATGCATCTTTCTTATTTATGACCCAAGTCACACATCTGTAAAAGAGGGCTGGTTTTGAAGTGATGTTGTGCAGTCGTAATTTGGTTTCAGTTGTCATTTGTTTTCCGAAGTGGCATTTAATCATTCCATTTATTTTATTATATTTTTCTAGTTTAGTGTGGATGACTTTCCCTTCATTTGATATTAAATTTCTCAAATAGGTGAAGATATTTGTTCTATTATTTTATCATCAATAACAATTTGGACTCTTTGTATGTTTTTTCACATAATCCCATTGATTTTGTTTTTCAGGTGGAGATTTTTATCTTGTACTTTTTACCTATTTTATTCAGTTCATTTGCTGCTATCTGTAGTTCATCTTCGGATTTTGCAATTATTACTTGATCATCAGCATATAATATAGTTTGGATTTTATTCCTGTTGTTCAACTGTATTCCGTTGTTAAATGTTTGTTTCCATTCTTTAAGAATTTTATTGATGTAGATATTAAATAAATTTGGTGATAGTCCACATCCTTGTTTGACTCCTTTATTGGTGTTAATTAGGTCTGATAGTTGGCCATTAGAATATTTTATACAGACTTCTGAGTTTTTATATAGGCTTTGGATCGCTTTCCGGAGTTGGGTTGGGATATTTTCTTCACGTAGAATCTGCCAAAGTTTTTCTCGGTTTACATTGTCATATGCTTTTTCATAATCAATAAAGAGCAGAAATGTTGGTAGATTGAATTCTTTTCTTTTCTTCAAAATTTGTTGTAGTGAGAAAATGGCATCTATTGTGCTTCTCCCTTTTCTGAACCCACATTGTTCTTCTTCTAAGAATTGTTCACTGTATTTATTAAGTTTATTCTTTAGTATATTAGAGTATAGCTTTGCAGCAGTTGACAGCAGTGCTATCCCTCTGTAGTTGTTAGGGTTATTTCTGGAGCCTTTTTTGTGTAAATTGATTACTATTCCTGTTTCCCAATCTTTGGGTATCTGTTGCTTATGCCATATGATGTTAAATAATTTTAGTGGTGCATTTTTTAGAAGGGCGCCCCCATATTTAAATAGTTTTACATTCAAATTGCCTATGCCTGGGCTTTTTCAGTTTTTTGATTTTTGTAATATTAACTCTAGTTCTTCCACTGTTACATTTTCTTCATCTTTGGTTATCACAGATTCATCTTCCAATTCCCTAGTACATGGGTTATACCATAGTTTGGAATAGTGTTGTTTCTGCTTGGGAGATAGAGTTGGTTTTTATTTGATCATTTGTGTCTAATTGTAATTTCTTAAAAATTTTAAAACCTCTTCTCTGTGGGCCCATGATATCACATTCTAAAGATTTAACAAATTTATCCAAGTCATATCGTCGGATTCTTCTGGTTAGTTTTCTGATTGATTTTTTTTTTTTTTTTTTTTTTTTTGATTTGGTAGTTGTTGGCGCATCGGCTTCTCTGGCCATATTGCACCTCCCAAGGTTTTTGCAGTACTTTGATCCAAGCCCGAGGCGGGAATCGAACCCGCGACCTTTGGGTTGCCGGGCAGGTACTTTACCCACTCGGCTAGCCCGGTCGGCTTAGTTTTCTGACTTCTGCTCTAAGCTTTTTATATTTTATGTGTAGATGTAGGTCTTTAGTTTGTAGAAACAGTTTATAGGTCTTTTTTTTTTCCCTCATTGATTGTTTGTTTCAATTCTTCATTCCAAGTTCTTAGCCAATTTTTATTTTTTATAGGTTTATATCCAAGACTTTCTTCAGCAGCTCCCAGAATTGATTTTTTCGTGTTTGACCAGATTTCCTCAACATTATCACTTTCATCTGATTTGAGTTTATCTTTCAATCGACTTTCATACAGGAATTTAGTGCTTTCGTCTTCCAACAAATGTATTTTTAATTTCTTAGTAGTTTTTGTTGGTATTTTCTTCTTTTTATTAAGATAATTTCTTTTTATTTTGAAAGTGATTTCTACTAGGTAGTGATCACTGTCAATTTCACTGCCTCTGAATACTCTAGTGTCTTTAATTTTGTCATTTAAATTTTCATTAATGATAATATAATCTATTATAGACTTTGTGTTTCTTGCTTCCCATGTGAATTTATGGATATTCTTGTGTCCCAAAAAAGTATTTGTAATTTTAAGTTTATTAAAAATGCAGAAGTCTATCAGGCATCTTCCATTATTGTTGACCACGGGTTCACCTTCTGATCCTATACATTTGTCCACTGATTGAGCACCAACCCTTGCATTAAAATCTCCTGCTAGTATGAGATACTCGTTTTTGTTAGTTTGATCTATGATCTGTTGTAATTCGCCATAAAATTCTGTGGTTTCATCAATGTTGCCTTCTATTGGTGCGTAGATGCCAATGATTGTTACTGTATAAGATATAATTTTTAGTCTTAATTTCAATATTCTGGGTGATATCCAAGAGAAGTCCAATATTTTTTTTTTTCCATTCTTTCTTTATTATAACAGCAACTCCCGATGATGCCAACATTTCACTTTGTACGCCAGAGTATATCATTATGAAGTTACCTATTTCTTTGGATCCTTTGTTCTTCTTTTTTGTTTCGGTAATGACTGCTATGTCAATATTTCTATTTTTTAGTTCCATGGTCAATTCATCTAATTTGTGATTTATTCCCCCTAACGTTCCAAGTTGTTACTTTAAGTTCCTTAATCGTAGTCCTATATCCATTGCCTAGGTCGTTACCCTTGAGATCTGTCCAGTTTTTTTTCTCTTGAGCTTATTTCGAGTATTTAGGATGTCCCCCAGATAGGTTACCAGCCTTTCGCAGGGTAAGTCTAGTGGTGGGGCTGCCACCTTATAGCCTCTAGACAGACTTCAGGTAGAAAAATCAATGGCAGAAAATGTATGAAGAGGCATAGAAGAAGGTGTTTGCTCCCACATTTAGAAGGGAGAGGTCACTGTCAGTGAACATATGCTATATGACTCATCCCCTTCCACTGATGTCAGCACTACCCCATGGGGTGTTAGTTCCATTGAAATCGCAAGAAGAAAGAGGGAAGCAACTGCATTACAAGATCATCAAGGTCTCTCTCTTGGGGGATGTCAGTCCCGGGTGGCAAACAGATAAAGCAGACTGTCAAGAAACCCCATTGTAAGGTAAACTACTACTGCTTCTATACTGGTTGTAAATAGCAATTGCTGAAATGGAATCCTGGTTGCCCACAAGAATAGCAACTCCTCCATGAGCAGGATCATCCACAATTCTATCCATACGAATGATAGCTAAGTTAAGTATGGTGAGGTCATCATTTTAATTTAGATAAGACTCCTGTAAGCAGACTGGTGCATGCTTTTGCAGGCATGCCTTGATGTCTTCGGTATTTTGCCTGAATCCATGACACTGAACTGTAGAAATTCAGCCATTATTTGAGCTTGGTGGATCCATTTATTGGCTTCCGAAGTGCTGATGGTTTATTTTTCTCAGTCTTGGGTGTTTCTTTTTTGGGAAGTATGAATGCTGTCCTGTGCCCATTTCTTCCTCACAAAAAAATTTCCAAGAATTATCGTCAGGTACCACCTTTACTTCTACAATCCATGTGTTTTTTTTCTTGTATTGCCATTGGCAATACAAGAAAAAAAAAAATGGAATATAGATTTTTCTGTACTGTTACTTTACTGATTGGTTTTTGTAATGCTGGAACACTAGGAGGTACCAATATTGGTGTGGCAGCTGACTGAGTTTGCTGTGCTGAGTTTTTAGAACTCAGTAAATAGCAGATGATGGGCGTAATGTTTGCTTTGGTTGTATAGTAATTTCTGTTTGAGTCCAGATGGAACATTTCTTGATCATCTTTTCAGTATATGTTGCCTTATTGCTATTTGCTGGTTTAACTACTTTCTCACCTCCTGGTGACATGTTCAGCTCTGCCTTAAGTCTTTTTGTATTTCATTTCTTTCCTTCCATCTCTGAAAAACTTGTGAGAATACAGGGTGCTCACCTTAGGAGTTAATGGAGGTGGCTTTTTCTTTAGCTGAACATGATATAATTTCATGGTCCTCTGCACTACAACAAGTGCATGCAAGGGTACCATGGCAGGCCATCTGTGAACGCCCAATTTCTGGCACATGAAACATCTTACAGGGTTTGTAACATATGGACATACCACAGTTCAGATAGCAAGCTTTAATAGAATTAGGATAAATGGCAAACTAAGGTTTCTGGTCAAGACTGGATTCCCACCTCCCTATTACAAATATTTGCATTGCAGCTGTTACTCCTTTCAGTTTTAGTTCTGAACAGATCTATTTTCAGCTAGTTCAGTCCCATTCTGAAAGAAGGGGAGCACACCTTGAGATGAGTTCAGTGTCTTTACCAAAACTGGCACCCCTCCTCAAGAAAAGATATGGCTCAGAGGAGCTATTCTGAGTGTTTATCACACTTGGTTTCAACAAGGATATCCCCAGAATGCAGCCATTTTACAGATTTTGGAGTGCCTACCAACCCTCCTGAACAAAAAAGGGTGATATTTGTCCTATAGGTTTCTCTCTATTGGAATGGATTACAATGGATTCTGTTTATTTGGGCCACCAGTTAATTGGGGCAGCCTTTTATTTGGGATAAATCTTAAAGAACACAACTAATCAAGAAAATATCCAAGGTTTTCTTCACTTAATTAGGACAACATGCTGTTTAATCGGGGCAGGAGACTGCAGCACTTGAGATTGCTCCCCACTTCCCCAATTGTCTCTGACCGGACGACGTGGTCTGGTCGGAGATAATCGTAAGTGCATCATAAAGTGAAATAAGTAGGTGCCAGTTAACGCTGGTTAGTAGAATCAGTCCTTTATAGTAGCAATTCCCAACCTTTTTGACCTGCGGAGCCCTTTTTAGAATCAATTTCTGTGGAGGAGCCCCTTAGGCTTACCCTATGTTTTCAAGCTAATGGTATTTAAGAGTAGTGTTACAGGAGGAAGAGAGGATAGATAATAAGGGAGTGTAAAGTAAAGAGATATTTAAACAATTGTACAATGTCCATGCAATAAAATTATATTGAACCTTCCAGGAAGGGTCATTAAAACGCGGCATGCAACAGGATGTGCGCAACATGCCAGTGCTCCGCTCTGCCTCATCATCTGTCCATCTCGTACTAAAATAATTTTGAAGCTAATGGCAGCAAAATGATTGAATGTCGTCTGCTATAGAATGTGCAAAATTCAACTTGGCAAATTTTTATTCTGAATGTGATTTCTAGTTTTCTAATTTATGTTTCTAATTCTTTAATTTCATTCAATTTTTAGCTATTTTATTTTCCTGGAGCAGCCGCAGAGCCTCTGGGAAGTGTACGTGGAGCCCTTAGGGCTCCGCGGAGCACAGGTTGGGAACCACTGCTTTATAGAATCAAATTTCAAAAAAACAATTTAAATCATTAAAATGCACTACACTTTCATCATTATCATATGTTTGGTTATAAGAGTCAATTTTGAACGCTTTTATACTTTTCTAAAGCACATTTCTGGAGGTCACAACCATAAAACAACAAACACAATTTGCAGTTTCCAGTTTAAGCTTTTGTGTTAGTGCAATCTATTATAAACAGGCAGTAAACTCGTGTGGGTTTTTACGTTATTATGGTGAAATGTGTTTCCCCTTCACTGGAATCTTCAATCATATAAAAACAAAATACTGTAAATTTTCAGAATCTTCTCTTCATTCCTATTTTTTAAGCTTTGTAAACTTGTTACTCCATATCTCACTTGTGCGTATTGTGTTAGTTGCTAACTGATTGCCACGTGTTCTTTGTTACTGATTGCTTATCTTTTTTCAACTGTTTTAAATTTTACAACAAAAAAAATATATATATATCAGTGAACAGAAATATCAATTAGTATGTACATTACAGTATTAATTAAGCTATGTATGTAAGCATAAATTTATTTTTATTTTGCTAACCTGTGGAAAATATTCTTCTGATTTCATGTATCATTTAATTTTATTAATTGGTAAGGTAATAAAGTGTAAATTTGCGCTTAATATATCTTTACTTTTATAGCCTGTGGATAATATTCCTCCTATTTTTGCTTATTAGAATTGCCGTTTAATAGAATTAAAATTCAATTCACAAACATGATTGTGAATTGAATATCACATACATTGACATATCGTATAATGAAAGGGATTTTATTATGGAGAATACTAACTATTATATTAGGATCACCCAGAATATTAAATTGTGTCTGTAAATTGTGCGCGTTCTCTGGTCAATCTGCCTTTTTTGCTTGACGAAAAACCTGTTTTTCCAGAAAAAAAACCTTGCAATCCCGAGACCGACTAACTCAGCTATGGAGTCAAAAAAGCCCATAAAAGTTTCTCACGTCATCAACGAGATTTGAACCCAGGTCTTTTCCACCCGGTGTGGGGAGGACAGTGATGATGTCACTGTGCTACTGTGGAGATTTTATTATGGAGAGTCCATCGTAACGTGATTTGATCATACAGTCAACCAATCGTAAAGTGTGTCCACAGGGTTGGGGTGTCCATTGTATTTTTAACTATTTACATGAAACTTAACATAACTGGGGCAGCCACTTAATTGGGCCAGAGTGCACTAATCCCAATGTGTCTCAAATAACCAGAACCCACTGGAAGTGATATGGTTTGAGTTCTGAGCCTCTTTGCTGAAGTAATGGTGTTGCTTCATTGTCTTTATTTTCTGGTAGGGAGTGTTGGGTTCCCAAAAGAAGAATTTAGATTATCAGGATTCATAGTGTTTTTGATTTTGGTTCAGTATCCAGCCTCCTCACCCCCGAACAAGCAATAAATGCACTCAGGAGCGGGACACCAGAGCTATCCAAGCACCATACTTGCACCACCACCACCACCAGCTTCAATCCTATCCCTCAGACCATGAGTGTAGGCACATGGTATTGACACAGTTTACTCTTGCAGGCAAACCAACTAGCCGTGATCCTGGGCAAGCTATCCCAGGACCACCTGTCTTGTTGAAGCAAGGGACAAAGTGGTGTGTTGAAGTTGGACCTCTCAACCACTATTCTGGTGGATGAAAAGGCCCTTTGCCCAAATTCTTGAGGAATCCAACAAGTTTCACTTTGCAAACTCCAGGTTTCCATGGGAAGCACAGGGCAAATTGCCAGATTCTTATGGTGGTAGCTGGAACTTAGGCTGTGGGTACTGGATCCCCAATGATAACAATCTAGAGCAGTGGTTCCCAAGTATACTGAGATCTACAGACCCCTTCAAAAATGGAAAAAAGTTCGCGGATCCTGTGTGTGTGTGTGTGTGTGTGTGTGTGTGTGTGTGTGTGTGTGTGTGTGTGTGTGTGTGTGTGTGTGTGTGTGTGTGTTTCTGTGTGGGTATATAGGTATGAACACTGGGTTTTCTGAAAAGAAAATTTATAGTTTTATGTTTAAAACAATTCAACTTTATTTTTATTTTCACATAAATGTATAATAATAACTTTATTTATCATCAATTTCTATACATAGAACGAATAATTTGACCAGTTTCAGGGGGTTGTTTTGCAGACCCCAGTTTGGGAAATGCTGATCTAGAGGACCAACAGCATCACTGGTAGGTACCCTGACATGTACAAGTGTCCACGTCAAGGAGCCAATGAATATCGACTGACATGATGTATAGAAATTGAGTGACAGCTATGTTGTGTGCAAACATGGGAATGGAAAACATGACTAAACATGTTTTCCATTCTCATGTTTGCACAAAATTTATGATTCAAGTAACTTTTTGAATACATCTTGCATATTCTAACAAATGCAAGATGTATTCATATTTATTATCAAGTTCAGTTTTATAAAGAAATTTATGTAACTGAGAGAGACAGGGACAGATAAATCTGATAACTGTTTAAACTGAAGGAATTTAGGGGGGAAACTTACCTCTCACACCAATACCCCACAAAACATCTGCTTGCAAAATAGTAGTAATCTGACGAGGTATAGCACGAAGAAGCTTTCTTCTTACATACTTCCCTGTGGTTTGCCAAAAGGCATTTCCCTACAATTCAAAATTATAAATTAATTCAATACCTGAATAACGTATATGTAAGAAAATTATGTCCAATATATGTGAGTTGAATACCTGCTGCTGCTGAAACTGAAAATGTTTTCAGTTTAAGTTTGATACTTTGAAAATATATTTAGAGCAAGGCAGAGTGATTTTTTGTATGTGATTTTGCTACCACTTTGAGACATTAAAATCACAAGTAAAAGTAATCTTCAATTAAACTATCATGAAGAATAACACAGTCTATGTAAAATTAACCTATCACTTTTTAATAAACAAATTCTGCAAATACACATTTCAAGCTACATACACCAGCCTGAAATGTACATTTCAAGTTACTTATGGAATTTGTTCAGAATAATGTGGTAGTTTAATTAATTTCTCTGCACAATGCTTCCCTCATTCAAAATGATGGTCAATTTGTATTTTTTATTATTTCACAAGAAACACACATTCCAGTTGTTGTTAGTTTGGTTTTTAGGAGCATTAGAGACTAAGGCCGTATTGCTCTGGGGATATGCAGTAATTATTCCCTGACCTTTCCGCATCCTCTGTATTTGGTGGTCACGGGCTCGAACCAGGGTCTAATCAAGAAGCGTGTGTGCTACGCACTGCTGCTCCTGCCCACCTGGCTACGGAGGCGCCTCACATTCCAGTACAAGTAAGTCAAACCTACGAAATCTGGTAACCATGGGACCTGATCCTTGCTGTATCTTTGAATTTTCAAGATTTTCAGTAATCATATTATAACCATTATTAAAAAATCAAAAAATAGCATGCATTTTTATACTGTAACTTATTGTAAAAAGTACAGTATGTATCTTTCTATCTGAAAAAATGTAGTTTTTTTCAGATAGAAAGGTAACGTACAGTAATGGAAAAGAAAAAAATAACTGTACAGCACAATAAACAAAAAATTAATTATTTACCCCTCCAAAATATACTATTCATATAGAGTATACAGTAAACCCCTGCTATTCGCGGGGGTTACGTTCCTGAGAAATGTCGCGAATACTGAGTTATGGCTCCCATAGTAATAAAGGGGTTCCATTTCAAAGTAGGAAATATATATAAAAAACTAGTCTAAAATTTTGTCTATGTATGTATTATATGTACCTTCATAATATGACTATGTACATAGACAGTACATAGTGAAATGCAAGCATATGGCATCAAAATGAAAATAAGAAACAATTTAATATTAAATGTAATATTTATTAGAAATTTCAAACAAATCTTTCAAACCTTTGCTAGCAAAAAAACTTATCCCGCCAGTGCTATCACCAGTTTCGCTAAAGTGTTGATAAAGGAGTTTTGCGTTTTCACGAATGATGAGTGAACTTAACGGAATTTTATTTTGAGTTCGGTCTTCTATCCACAGATTTAAAGCTTTTTCCATTTTTTCTAATTTAACATCACGAGTTACAGAGCAAATTTTTTAAGCAATTAGCGTGTTTTCACGGACACTACGGCGGATTTTTTCTTCCGATTTTTTGATTGACCGTACCGTTGACTCATTGATTTTATAATGCTTTGCCACTGAGGAGACACTTTCACCATTAGAAATTTTGTCTAATAACTCAATTTTATTCGCTAATGTCATCACCTTGTTTGAACTTTTCACATTTCTCTTGTTATTCCCTTGTTAACACACATTAACTGTTTTAAACTGCAAAACGGTAGATTTATCACTTTTGTAAGCATATCAATTTATAAATTGATAAATTTATTCAATTTATAAAGCATATAAATTAAAAGCAAATGACGAAACCTTCCATGACAAGTGCATAACACATACTGAACAAGGATTAGCGAGAAACATCCACGCTCACGATTTTGTCATCCCTCTCCTCCCACCCACTGAGCGCTGTTTTGACCGGAAAAGATAATTTTAGCCACGCTAAAAATGTTCACGGCGCTTTAAAATTCACATTTTTTTAGGTTTCATTTTATATTAAATCAGCGATCGCGAATACAGATACCGTGAATAGCAGCCTCCACGTGGCGAGGTATGGCAACGTCTGGTCCCATTAGGGGCCTGGCGAGCAATAAGCCGGATAAACAATGGGCACAACATATAACACTACTCATGACCCACACACTTCTAAATCTCTGGCTTTGACAGGGTACTGTCACCGATACATAGAACATTCGCGGAGATGGGAGAAATCCCAGGAGCCGCTAGACCCTCAATACCTCATACCTCATGTATTTTGAAAAGGAAATGAAATAATCGTCACATTCTAGTTATGTACAGAGAAAACCAAACATCAGAAATGTGCCTTGCATTTTATAAGAAAAACGGTTCACTTTACAGTTATCCCAATTAGGGCATCTTATGTAAATATTTTGAATGAACACAATCCTCTCAGCCACTTGATTATCTTTCAGGTGGCATGGCATATAGATGTAATTCCTGCATTGATGTTCTTTACAAATGACAATAAAAGTTCCAAAAAAATATTCACTAAACAAATTTTTAGTGAATCATTACTCAAGTTCTAATGCTGCATGTAGAAATCAACATGCAGAAATTCAGAAAATCAAGAAATTCAGAATGCCTGAGTAATCTATTGCTAATTATCAAAGGGCTGCTAAATTTGTTCTTAAAACAATTAGATATTTCCATAACTTAACAACTTTCTTGATATTACTGGAGCACAATAAAAACTTTTATGGGTCTGGGATAAAACCTTTACCCTGCAAAATCACCAATTGGCAGATGGCCAATCCGAGAAATAAGTCCTCCATAACAGTATAGTGATTTTGACACATAATTTGTGTGGATAGATCTGTATTTGAATTCTGCAGAAGACTGGAGAAATTCTTAAAGGCCTCTGCAGTCAGAGCTATAGTCAGCCAATCTCAGTGAGAGGGAATTAGGCCCTTCTCCAGTGAGTTTTAGGTTTTTCAGCCCACCATCGTAAATTAGCCAATGAATACAGGGTTGTTCATAATATACTGCCATACCATGGCCTAAGATATCAATGTACTGCAAAACCAAGCTGAGAATGAATTTTATGAATTAGCCATTCCGAGTAATTTGGAATAAAGAGGGAGCACAGCAAAAGAAGCTTGTTAATCTCCAACAGACACATGGTTGGAATTTGTAAATGGAATATCAATATTATATATATATATATTTTTTTTTTATGAAAACCCAAACACGAGAGGTATTAGAACCTATAATACTTAGAACCATGCTTGGGTTGGAGGTTGAGAAGATGAAAGAAGATGTTAGGTGGGTCGGAAAACTGCTAGCTTGGGGGGAGACAAAGACCAATAGATTGACAGTAGCCACTGGCAGAGGTGAAAGAGATTCTTGCACTGCTTCTATTAGAATGAGCAGAAGCCTGAAAAACAAGATGCATGGTATTTCAGAGACTGCTGGGAGCCATTGCGGTACAAGTAAACACATGGGTTGTGTTAGGGTAGCAAAGAATAGAAACAGGTGCAGGTATACTTGCGTGTACACCAATGCTAGGAGTTTAGTAAATAAATTTGATGAATTTGACGTATTGCTCAAAACATCAAAGGCAGATATTGTTGGGATGTCGGAGGCGTGGTGTCGCACAGGTGTGGGGGATGCGGAGCTGCAATTTGGGGAGTGCAACGTCTACGGAGGGGATGGACAGGATAGGAGGGGGGAGGGGTTATGCTATTAGTTAAGAAACACATAAAAACCAAGGAAGTGAAGCCAGTCGACATCGCTGGACAGTGCAGTGTTGAGTCAGTTTGGTGTGACATAAGCATTGGGAGATCAAAATTGAGAGTAGGAGTGTGCTATAGGCCTAATGACTCTGATGAGTATAATAAGGAACTGTACAGGGAAATAGAGTGGGCCAGTAAATCAGAGAGTCTTATAATGGGAGATTTTAATTTCCCAGATATTGACTGGAATTTGGGGGCTGGTTACTCACGCACTAGCAGGACTTTTGTGGATTTATTGGATGATTGTTTTCTACATCAGCATGTTCGGGAGGCAACTAGAGGAAGTAATACTCTTGATTTGATTATCAGCAGTGATTCTTCATGCATTAAGAATCTGCAGATAAATGAACCACTAGGTGGCAGTGATCACAGTGTGCTGAAGTGGGATTTACTCAAAGAGGTAACTACCATTAGGGATAAAGGGAAGGGTTATTGCTTCCGTAAAGGCGACTACGATGGACTGAGACAGTATTTAAATTCTATACAGTGGGACCAACTGATGATGTTACCAACAGCAAATTCAAAATGGGAAGCATTCAAAGAACTTATCTTGGAAGCTACTAGGCTTTACATACCAACTAAGAAATATTGTTCAAGGTTTAGGCCAAAATGGATGTCAGATGAACTAAGGAGGCATATGGCAGAGAAGAAAAATGCATGGGATACTTACAAATTGACACATGACACAGAAGCCTATGATAGATACAAGTTGATATGCAACCAAGTTACAAAGGAGGTTAGGCAGGCGAAGGCAGATTACGAGAAATCCTTGGCAAGGGATGCAAAGAAAAACAGCAAAGAGTTCTTTACTTATGTAAACTCTAGAAGGAAGGGGATGAATCAGATTGGTCCACTTGATATTGATGGGTCAACTGTTGATGATCCTGCTCAGGTTGCTAACAAACTAAATGAATATTTTTCATCGACATTCACACATGAGGAGTTATTCAGCAAGGGGAATGCCAGAGGTGTATTCAACTCTAGCAGTAAGCTACAGAATCTTGAAATAACTGGGAGTAAAGTGGAGGAGAAACTGTTGAAGATAAACACAAGAAAGGCACCCGGGGTGGATGGGATCTATCCAGTTATATTAAAGGAGGCAGCAAAGGAAGTAAGCAAACCCTTAGCCATAATTATGAGAGCTTCCTTGGACTCAGGGGAGGTACCCATAGACTGGAAATGTGCAAATGTGACCCCAATTCATAAAGGAGGATCAAAGGCTGACACAAGTAATTATAGACCTGTGAGCTTAACTTCTGTTCCAGGAAAATTAATGGAGGCACTGGTTAAGGAAGCACTGCAGGATCATTTAGACAAGACTTCAGTTATAGCTCAGACACAGCATGGTTTTGTTAAGGGGAAGTCTTGCCTGACCAACTTGATTGGATACTATGATGCAGTCACAAAAGAACTGGATGCAGGGAATAACTTTGATATTATATACTTGGATCTTAGAAAGGCTTTTGATACTGTTGCACATGGAAGACTGCTACGCAAATTGGAGCAGTGTGACATTGGAGGCAAATTGCTGCTATGGATAAAGGGGTGGTTAAGGGGGAGAAGACAGAGAGTGGTAATAAATGGACACTGCTCATCGTGGACTAATGTTATTAGTGGAGTCCCTCAGGGCTCAGTGTTGGGTCCATTATTGTTTTCTGTATTTATAAATGATATTGATGATGGTATATCAAGCTTAATGTCCAAGTTTGCAGACGATACAAAGGTTGGCAGGGTTGTCAAGGACACTACTGACACTATGCTGCTGCAACAGGATCTGGAAAGGTTGAGCAGATGGGCTGAGAGATGGCAAATGAAGTTTAACATTGACAAATGTAAAGTACTACACATGGGAAACAGCAACCCCAGAGCAACGTATCAACTCTGTGGTACTACACTGACAGTGGTAGAGAATGAAAGGGACTTGGGGGTGGTTGTGCAGGCAGATATGAAGTTCTCTGAGCAGTGCAGACGGGCTGCAAGAGTAGCTCATGGAGTATTGTCAATGATATACAGGAATTTTTCCAGCAGGGATAAGGAGGTGATTATTCCATTGTATAAGGCAATGGTCAGGCCACACCTAGAGTACTGTATACAGGTCTGGAGGCCTCATTTCAAGAAGGATGTAGAGCTGCTGGAACGAGTACAGAGAAGGGCAACAAGATTAGTGAATGGAACAAAGGGGTGCTCTTACGAAGAAAGGCTTAAGTTTTGCAAATTACAGTGTCTGGAGACTAGGAACCAGCGAGGTGATCTGATAGAGGTGTATAAAGCCTTGAATGGTTTAAGCATGCTCAATGCTGATGGGATTCTTCCTCTAGCTCAGAAAAATCACCTGAGAGGGCATAAATTCAAATTGAGGAAAGACAGATGTAGGATAGACGTGCGGAAATTTGCCTTTAGCCAGCGGGTGGTTGGTTGGTGGAACAGACTTCCATCCCTTGTGGTGGAGGTTGATAGCCTAAATAAGTTTAAGGCTCAGCTGGACAGGTATTTTGAACGAACAGAGGGGTGAAGTGGAAGTGGGGTTTTTTTTTTTTTTTTTTTGGCTGATGCTGCATAAGCTTGCTTTCTTGCATTAAATGCCTCTACTAATGCTAATGCTAATGTTTGTTGACATTAGACTTGAACTTCTTTAGACTGTAATTTTCAGGAAATACGTATGAAGGAAGGTTGTTCCAGAAAACGGCAGTTGAATGAATAAACGAGGAAGATAAAAAGTTGGTTCTGTGAATTTGAACGGTAAATGGATGTTGGCTGCTGTCGGCACGTGTTCGACTGTTTTGAATGAGAGAGCGGGAATTATAGAAGCCAATTCAGAAGAATTGTGCCCGTGGAAGTATCTGTAGAAAAGGCATGTAGCAGAAACAGTACGTCTATGAGACAGTGAGTGGAGAGACTCTGTCAGAGAAGAGTAATTAATTAACCTATCTGCCCTCTTCTGAATGGAATCTTGAAGCCTGAGAGAGGTTTTGGGGGCACCGGCCCAAATGTGGGAACAATATTTCATGGTAGGGTGGATTTGTGATTTGTACAGAGTCAACAGCTACTTGGAAGAAAAGTAAAACCGAGAACAAAAGAGAAAATCAAGTTTTTTTGATGCAGAAGAAGCAATATTTGTAATATGCTTGTGCCAAGAGAGATTAGAAGTCAGGTTAATCCCCAAAAGAGATATATCATTTTGCCTAGAAATTGGAGTGTCACCAAAGATAAGCGTAGGAGCAGAAGAATCCGTTTTGAGAGATATAAGACAAGACTGAGTTTTAGAAGGATTGAAACCAACTAAGTTGTCTTTGCCCCACTTATGTAAATGAGTGGGGCAAAGACAACTCAGTTGATGTCATTGACCTGGACATCGGCATTTAAGGAATTGGTAGCGGATTTTCAAGAGGTTGAAGCTGATTGGCAGGGCAAGCTTTCTCAAAGTGGAAAGCAATGTACTATCATCAGCAAAACTATGGATAGGATTTCCAGTCAATGAAAGAAGGTCATTAATATACAAGAGGAAAAGAGTGGGGGAAAGAACAGAACCTTGGGGGACACCAGCATTAGTTGAAAAGTTAGAAGACAGAGAACCATCTACCATCACCTTCGGTAAGCAATCAGAGAGAACACTGGATAACCAATTACAAAATACAGTTGACGAACCATAAGATGGAAGCTTGTTTGGGAGACCTTTATGCCAAACACAATCGAAACAATTTGAGATATCAAGAGCAACTGCTTGTGTTTCTCCGAACTTTTCCATTGAATTTGTCCATAAATGGCCAGAATATCAATAGTGGATCAACACTGACAGAATCCATACTGGCGATCATTGATCAGACGGCAGGTTTCTAAAGTTAGCGGTTAATTGATTTCTCCATTGCTTTAGAAAGAGTAGAAGTAATTGCAATAAGACGATAATTGGATGGGAGGGATTTGTCACGCTTTTTTAGGAACTGGCTGGATGTGAGCAAATTTCCAAGCAGAAGGAAAAACACCTTTCGAATAGGAAAGTGAAAAAGGCGGCAAACAACAGGAGTAAGTTCAGGAGCACAGGTTTTGAGAACAAGTGAAGAAATACCATTAGGACCTGGAGCTTTCTTAGCATCAAGATTTGTCAAAATTCTTCTGACATCCTTTTGACAGAAGACCACAGGAGGCACTGAATGGGAGGAATGGTGGGAGGTGTATTACCAAGATCATTAATACATGAGTTGGAAGAAAAATGGGATGCTAGCAGGTCAGCTTTATCCTTGGCTGAAGTGACAACAGAACCATCCAGTATGGAAAGAGTTGGGAGCAGAGATGGGCAAAAGTTGCGGGCAACAGCTTTGGCAAAAGACCAGAATGCTCGGCTGCCATTAGGGCATGAAGCAGGTTTTCTACCCTTGGCCTGTTCAAAACCTAGTTTGGACTGGTTAATAACTGCTTTACAATTGTTGCGAGCTATGGTGTGGGCAAAAAATGAAACTGAAGATTTGGAAACAAGCCAATTACGATATGCAACATTCTTCTCCTGAACCGCCTTAGCACATTTATTGGAAAACCAAGGTTTAGATAAAGGACGAGATTTTAAAGCGGAGTGTGGAATAAAGCATTCCATACCTACAAGAATAATTTCACTGACACGATCTGAGCAAATGTTGACATCAGAAGTTTTGAAACAGTAATCCGACAAAGGAAAAGAAGAAAATAAATCTCGCAGGTCATCCCATTTTGCATTCTTGTAATGCAAAACAATACAAGGTTGGGAATAGCCATGAGATAAAGGCTCCATTGGAGAAGACACAATCACTACGTTATAATTAATTATATAGTATATCCTTTCTGTGGTTTGAATTGTGTGTATATAAACACTTTTTTTTTTTTTTTTTTTTATGTAAACCCCAAACACAAGAGGTATGGGAACCTATAGTACTTAGTACCGTGCTTGGGTTGGAGGTTGAGAAGAAGAAAGAAGATATTTGTTGACATTGGACTTGAACTTCTGTAGACTGTAATTTTCAGGAAATACGTATGAAGGAAGGTTGTTCCAGAAAACAGCAGTTGAATGAATAAACGAGGAAGATGAAAAGTTGGTTCTGTGAGTTTGAAGTTGGACAGTAAATGGATGTTGGCTGGTGGCGGCATGTGTTCGGACTATTTTGAAAGAGAGAGTAGGAATTATAGAAGCCAATTCAGAAGAACAGTGCCCAATCAAGTATCTGTACAAGAGGCATGCAGCAGAAACAGTACGTCTATGAGACAGTGAGTGGAGAGACTCTGTTAGAAATGAATCAATACTTATCCTAACTGCCCTCTTCTGAATGGAATCAAGAAGCCTGAGAGAAGTTTTGGGGGCACTACCACAGATGTGGGAACAATATTCCATGGCAGGGCGGATTTGCGATTTATACAGAGTGAGCAACTGTTTGGAAGAAAAGTAACGCCGAGAGCGAAGGAGAAAACCAAGTTTTTTAGATGCAGAGGAAGCAATATTTGTAATGTGCTTGTGCCAAGAGAGATTAGAAGTCAGGGTAGTCCCCAAAAGAGATATATCATTTTCCCTAGAAATCGGAGTGTCATTAAAGATAAGCATAGGAGCAGAAGAATCCTTTTTGCAAGATATAAGACAAGACTGAGTTTTAGAAGGGTTGAAATCAACTAAGTTGTCTTTGCCCCACTGGAGAATTACCTGAAGATTGGCATTTAAGGAATTGGTAGCAGATTTTCGAGAAGTTGAAGCTGATTGAGCAGGGCAAGGTTTCTCAAAATGGAAAGTAGAATGCAATGTGCTATCATCGGCAAAACTATGTATAGGATTTCCAGTCAATGGATGAGGGACATTAATATACAAGAGGAAAAGAGTGGGGGAAAGAACTGACTTAGGGGGACACCGGCATTAGTGGAGAAGTTAGAAGACAGAGAGACATCTACCATCACCCTCAGTGAGTGATCAGAGAGAAAACTGGATAACCAATTACAAAAAACAGTTGGCAAACCATAAGATGGAAGCTTGTTTAGAAGACCTATATGCCAAACATGATCGAAATCTTTTGAGATGCCAAGAGCAACTACTTGTGTTTCACCGAACCTTTCCATTGAATTAATACATAAATGGGTAACATAAGCCAGAATATCACCAGTGGATCGACACTGACGGAATCCATACTGGCAATCATTGATCAGACAGAAGGTTTCTAGGAAGTATTTTAAGAGTTGGTGGTTAATTGATTTCTCCATTACTTTAGAAAGAGTAGAAGTAATTGAAATGGGACGATAATTGGATGGGAGGGATTTTTTCACTCTTTTTAGGAACTGGCTGAATATGAGCAAATTTCCAAGCAGAAGGAAAAACACCTTTGGAATAAGAAAGTGAAAAAGGGCGGAAAAATACAAGGTTCAATCAAAAAATTAAGTTTATTCAATGATAAATGCTTATATTGTTAACATTCTTCAATATAATCTACTTCTACAATCACATTTGTTTCATTGCACTTACCATAGAAGAAATGTTTTGGAAGACTTCTATTGGGCGAATATACTTTTAGAGAGTCTATTGATTGCATTTTATTGAATCAAATCAAATCATTTTCCTTTCATGCCCTATTTTAATTTTTGGAATAGCCAAAAGTCACATGGCTCCAAATCAGGCAAATAAGATTGTGTGGCATGACTTCGTACTTTCTATTGGTCAAAAATTGACAGACTTCAAGAAACATGTGATACAGTATATTGCTGTGATGAAGGAGACAGCCATTTTCAATTTTTCAGATGGTTCCAGGTATATTACATATTGTAAACATTTTAGATCATGGTAGTAGACTGCATTAATAGTAGCAACTTGTTGAATGAATTCTGAAAACACTGTCTCCCTCATTGTCAAAAAAATGCAATTAGCATAACTTTCACTGGAATGCTTTTTTTTTTTTGGCCTTGGTGACAATGTTTTATATGATTTGCACTCTTTGACCCTTATTCTCTGGTTCATATCCACACAATCAAGACTCATCACTTGTGCAGGATCTAACAAAGCTTGCTTAAAATATTCAGGTGAAATGATAGCAGGATGCTATCCATGATTTCGAGTGAGTGTATCCGTTTGGAATAAACTTCATGGTCCCCTAACTAATGACCAAATCCTGAAGTCAACGTGACCCGAACTGAATCAAATGAAAGAGACAGCTCCTCTCTTTAGCAATTTCTTAAATAGTCAGTCATCAATCCAACTGAATGGTGGGGCAGACCTCATTAATATTTTTATCAGATCTGGATGTTGACATTCTACTCCTTTCTTCGGCTTTCAAATGAAAAATTTCCCTCAAAAAATTGGAAAACACTAAAAACCATTTTTTTTTTTTGTCTTGATTTCATCGCTCTAAATAGTAATGAGCAATTCTTGTTTCCATGGATGACTTCGAATGACTAGGTTTAAAACAAAATTTAATGTTTCCAAGTTTCATTGCCACTATAAGTGAAAAATGTAGTAGCAGTAATGGCAAACGATTCAAGAAAGCAAGCCATTATAGCATTAGCAACTAAAAAAAAAAAAAATTCCCTCATTCGTACCCTCCAAGAATCTGTCTAGTTCTCCCTTTAATTTATTCAACCCGTCCACTTCCACAACAACAGATGAAAGCCTCTTCTAACAATCAACCACCCACTGGCTGACGGCAAACTTTCCATTTCCATCAGCCATTTTCAATCCACTGCAAGATGAAGGCCTCTCCAGCAACTTTCCAGTTCCTTCTGTTTTGTGCAATGGCCATCCATTGCACAAATCTGAACTCAAAAATATCATCTCTCCATCTCCATTGTTGTCTTTCAGGTTTTCTTTTAGCTCCTCTTGGGTACCATTCTATTATTTATGTAGTCCATTTTTCATCATTTTTTCGAGCTATGTGTCCTGCCCAGTCCATTTCAGTTCTTTAGTTTTGACAAGAATGTGTTTGCTGCCTAATACATGTGTTTCTCTTCTTATCCAACAGTCTGATTCCTAATATAATTCATTCAATTCTTCACTATGTAGTTCTCAGCTTCTCTTCCATTCTTTTTGTGAGTGCCCAAGTTTCACTTCCATAAGTCATGTTGGGGAGTATACACTGGCTCATTATTTTATGTTTTAAACAAATTGGGATATTGCTCCTCAGTATGTGACTATATTTCCTGAATGTTATTCATCTAAAATTTATTCTTCTCTTGACTTCCAGCCATTTATCATTATTGCAGCTCATGACTTGTCCCAGTTAAGTATATGAATCCACCTTTTCAATTACTGCTCCTTCAATGATTATATCCCTTTCTATGGCATACTTGTTCTTCATTACTTTTGTTTTAGCCATATTCATTTTTAGTTCGAAATCCTTACTAACTCTGCATAATTGATTAACATTTTTCTCTAATTCTTTGGGATTATGGCTTATGATCACAATGTCGCCTGAAAATTGTACACAGGTTAGGTACTCTCCATTCACATTGACTCCTTTCTGTGACCAGTCCAATATTCTGAAAGCTTCTTCTAGGGCAACAGTAAACAACTTTGCAGATATTGTGTCTCCTTGTCGAACTCCTTTTCCAATTTTAAATTTGCTACTGTCTTTGTTTAGTCTAATAAAGGAGGTAGCGTTCCAATATATATTTTCTTCAAAATCATAACGTATGGGATGTCTATGCCTTGTCTTTCCAGTGCCCGGAACATTGCTTTATGCTGTATGGAGTCAAATGCCTTTTCACAATCCACAAATGGGACGCATAATGGCATTTTATATTCATTTTCTTTCTCCATTATCTGTGAGATTACGTGAGAATCCTGTCCTAAACCAGCTTGCTCTTTCAGACGATTCTCATCAAGTCTGTGACAACCTTTCACAATCCACAAATGGGACGCATAATGGCATTTTATATTCATTTTCTTTCTCCATTATCTGTGATATTACATGAGAATCCTGTCCTAAACCAGCTTGCTCTTTCAGACGATTCTCATCAAGTCTGTGACAACCTCAAGTCTAAAACTCTGATGGAACTGATATTCTGGTGACACTCAAGTCAAGTGAACTCAATTTTGGCAAAATCTGAATGGTCTTGACAGCCAAATCCTCTACTTGCACCTTCACGATGGTGGGACTGTTAGTAATCCTGCGTATAACTTCCATGCACAAGTACATGGTGGGTGACCACCCAGGTGTGAACCAACATAAGCAGAGGTTGAAGTTTTGATTTTTTTTTTGATTTGGTAGTTGTTGGCGCATCGGCTTCTGTGGCCATATTGCACCTTCCAAGGTTTTTGCAGTACTTTGATCCAAGCCCAAGGCGGGAATCGAACCCGCGACCTTTGGGTTGCCGAGCAGGTACTTTACCCACTCGGCTAGCCCGGTCGGCACAGAGGTTGAGGTGTGGCACCCACACCACATGGAGGAATGCTGCCCCTCTATGTTACCAGGCAGTACTAGGTGGTAGATCACTCTCATCAACCAGTGCAATACCACCATTTTGCTTACTGGAGGCTTGAAGTGGTGGAACCCATGTTTAGCCTCTAGAGCTAAGTTCCAGTCAACCCTTCCCTATCTCTTCCATCATGCAGTATGATTGATGACTTTTGAGGTTATGATGAACATCGTGGCGAGATCCAATATTCCTTACATTTCAACGGTACAGCTATAAAACGGTGTTCGCAGGCCGGCCGCCAGTTAGTACACTGGACCGAACCTATTGGTAACTCTCTAGGAGGCTTCCAGATCAGCTAGTGATTATTTCTTGCTACCTCTACTCTGCCAGATAGTGACTGAAGGGAGTCCAAGTAGTGAGTATGCGGGTAGCATTGTCGAGGCCACGCTATGTCAAGGATCTGGGTATATTCTTTATGTGTTACCATGTGTACACCATATCCAAAAGTTTCATTAATTCATACAGCATGTCTGCCCCCCCAACACTTTTTCTTACTATTGAATACACCATGAGTTGTCAAACTAATAGAGCAAACTTATCTGCAAAAAGATCTAAACCTCCAAAGCACTTCCTAATTCATTTCACAAATATACGTGGTCTCCATTCTAATCTCAACGATGTCCATTTCCACTTGCAGTCTGCCAAACCCCATGCACTTTTTCTGACAGAATCTCAGTTATCGGTTGATTCAACTACAGCTCATCTCAGATGCCCAAATTATTCGCTGTATGATTCCTTTTCCTCAAAGGTGGTACTTGTGCATATGTCCGTTCTGATATTCCCTGTCAGAGACTTGGCAATTTGGAATCTCCTCCCTTTGATCTTCTCTGGCTTAAAATCTCTCTACCTCATTGTGTCAAATTCATCTGTTGTCTCTACCGTTCTCCCAACTCCACTAATCAATTGGAGCTCTTTGACTTCCTCTCTTTGTAACTTGACTTTCTCCAGTCCAACTTTTCTAACAGTGAGGTAATTTTCCTTGGTGATTTTAATGTACACAACTCCAGCTGGCTTCCGTTTTCTAGTCACACCGACCCAGCTGGTCGAGATGCTGAGGCTTTTACAATTACTAAAGCCCTTGCACAGATTGTTCATTTACCTACAAGACTGCCGGACAATCCCAATCATACAGCCAACATGCTTGATCTTTTTCTCACAAACAACCCTTCTAAGTACACGATCGAAGTGAGAGATCCTTTAGGCACTTCAGATCATAACTTGGTGATTGTCTCTTCCCCAATGGAGCTTTTATCTCTTTGCTATTCCCAACCTCGTGTTGTTTGGCATTACAAGAATGCAAAATGAGATGACCTGCCAGATTTCTTTTCTTATTTTCCTTGTTTGGATTACTGTTTCAAAACTTCTGATGTCAACGTTTGCTCAGATCGTGTCAGTGAAATTATTCTTGCAGGAATGGAATCCTTTATCCCACACTCCACTTTAAAATCTCGTCCTTTATCTAAACCTTGGTTTTTCAATAAATGTGCTAAGGCTGCTCAAGAGAAGAATGTTGTATATCGTAATTGACTTGTTTCTAATTCTTCAGTTTCATTTTCTGCCTACACCAAAGCTCGCAACAATTGTAAAGTAGTTATTAACCAGTCCAACCTAGAGTTTGAACAGGCTAAGAGTAGAAAACTTGCTTCTTGCCCTAATGGTAGCCGAGCATTCTGGTCTCTTGCCAAAGCTATTGGCCGCAACTTTTGCCTATCTCTGCTCCCATCTCTATCAAAAACCAGATGATTCTGTTGTCACTTCAGCCAAGGATAAAGCTGACCTGCAAGCATCCCATTTTTCTTCCAACTCATGTATTAACGATCTTGGTAAAACACCTCCCACCATTCCCAAAATGCTCCATTCAATGCCTCATGTGGTCTTCCGTTAAAAGGATGTCAGAAGGATTTTGACGAACTTTGATGCTAAGAAAGCTCCAGGTCCTGATGGTATTTCTCCACTTGTTCTCAAAACCTGTGCTCCTCAATTTACTCCTATTCTTTGCCGCCTTTTTTCACTTTCTTATTCCAAAGGTGTTTTTCCTTCTGCTTGGAAATTTGCTCATATCCAACCAGTTCCTAAAAAG
The DNA here is from genome assembly GCF_048544385.1 of Mastigoproctus giganteus. NCBI lineage: Eukaryota > Metazoa > Arthropoda > Arachnida > Uropygi > Thelyphonidae > Mastigoproctus > Mastigoproctus giganteus. Next base: position 170,163,585 of record NC_143583.1, read on the forward strand.
GGTGACAAATCCCTCCCATCCAATTATCGTCCCATTGCAATTACTTCTACTCTTTCTAAAGTAATGGAGAAATCAATTAACCGCCAACTCAAACTACCTAGAAACATTCCGTCTGATCAACGATCGCCAGTATGGATTCCATCAGTGTCGATCCACTGGTGATATTCTGGCTTATGTTACCCGTTTATGGAATAATTTAATGGAAAGGTTTGGTGAAACACAAGCAGTTGCTCTTGACATCTCAAAGGCTTTCGATCGTGTTTGGCATAAAGGTCTTCTAAACAAGCTTCTTATGGTTTGCCAACTGTTTTTAGTAATTGATTATCCAGTTTTCTCTCTGATTGCCCACTGAGGGTGATGGTAGATGGCTCTCTGTCTTCTAACTTCTCCACTAATGCGATGTCCCCCCAAGGTTCAGTTCTTTCCCCACTCGTTTCCTCTTGTATATTAATGACCTTCTTCCATTGACTCGAAATCCTATTCATAATTTTTCCGATGATAGCACGTTGCATTCCACTTTCCATTTTGAGAAACCTTGCCCTGCTCAATCAGCTTCAACTTCTCGAAAATCTGCTACCAATTCCTTAAATGCTGATGTTTAGGTAATTCTCCAGTGGGGCAAAGACAACTTAGTTTATTTCAACCCTTCTAAAACACAGTCTTGTCTTATATCTCGCAAAAAGGATTCTTCTGCTCCCATGCTTATCTTTAGTGACACTCCGATTTCTAGGGAAAATGATATATCTCTTTTGGGGATTATCCTAACTTCTAATCTCTCTTAGCACAAGCACATTACAAATATTGCTTCCTCTGCATCAAAAAAACTTGGTTTTCTCTTTCGCTCTCAGTGATACATATCTTCCAAACAGCTGCTCACTCTGTGTAAATCGCAAATCCGCCCTTCCATGGAATATTGTTTCCACATCTGGGGTGGTGCCCCCAAAACCTCTCTCAGGCTTCTTGATTCCATTCAGAAGAGGGCAGTTAGGTTAATTAATGATTCATCTCTAACAGAGTCTCTCCACTCACTGTCTCATAGACGTACTGTTTCTGCTGCATGCCTCTTGTACAGATACTTCCATGGGCACTGTTCTTCTGAATTGGCTTCTATAATTCCCACTCTCTCTTTCAAAACAGTTCGAACCCGTGCCACCACCAGTCAACATTCATTTACTGTCCAACTTCAAACTCACAGAACCAACTTTTCATCTTCCTCGTTTATTCATTCAACTGCTGTTTTCTGGAACAACCTTCCTTCGTACGTATTTCCTGAAAATTACAGTCTACAGAAGTTCAAGTCCAATGTCAACAAATATCTTCTTTCATCTCCTCAACCTCCAACCCAAGCAAGGTACTAAGTACTATAGTTTCTAATACCTCTCGTGTTTGGGGTTTACATAAAAAAAAAGGGAAAAAAAAGTATTCTTTCTAATCCATTAGTAATGACCATTGTGAACAACTTGGAGACATGAGATAAGAGGCTAATTGGTCTATAATTTCCAATTTATCTCCTTGCTTATGCAGCAAAACTATGATTGCATTATTCCACTCCTTAGGCATTCCACCTTTCCTAATGTATTTTATGAAGTCTTGCCAGTTTCTGTGTCATGTCTCTTCCTCCCAATTTTAACAAATATACAGTAACTTCATCTTCATCTGGGGCTTTCTGATTCTTCTTTTTCTTCAACACATGATCTACATCATCAGGAAGAATATTGGACATGTCGTATGTGTTACTAATTTGTGATCCATCTTTCCCACTGCTGGCATCATTCCCTCACTCCTTATATAATTCTTTATAGTAGTCTTCTGCTATTTGAATTATGCCTTCTCTGCTATTTATAAGTACACCATCACTATTCTTCAGTTTCAGTATCATTTGTCTTTCTGTATTACTTCTCATGACTGCTGATTTAAGTCCTTTGTTTTCCCTTAATGCTTGTTCTACTTTTCTTGTGTTAGATCTTCTTATGTCCTCTCTGAGTACCTTTCTAATGGCTTTGCATAACTCAGTATACTCAATTTTGTCCTTGTCAGTGTTTATCTTGCCATCTTCATTTGTCATCTTCAGTTCATCATGACAAGTGTTTCTTGACTAATTTTTACTTCTTTCGATTTCTGTTTACCTATAGATTTCTTGGCTTTAACACTTTCAGAAAGTTGTTATATTCCTTGTTAATATCTTGGTCTTGAAAGATCTGCAGAAGCTCACACTTGTTCTTAAGTTTCAGTACATACTGCCTTTTCTCCTCTTCTATTACCTCAAAGACTCATATTATTTACTCAAGTCAGTTTTTTCCTTTCTTTTCTTACATCTATATCAAGTGTGTATCTTACAATTCTGTGATCACTTCCAACATTTACCTTGTACAGGACAGTAACATCAGTCACAGTATATCTTCTATCAGTGAGGATGAAGACTTCAACTTGAATTTATGTCCCCTCATATGCGTATTCTCAGCAAGTAGAAGAATACTATTAACCTTCAGCTTACTAAATCCATTCAAGACTTTAAATACCTCAATCAGATTTCCCTGAAGATACCTGGTCTCAAGATGCTGCAATTTGCAGAAATAAAGCTATTCTAGGTAAGAGTACCCTTTTCTTCCCTTCAGCAGTCTAGTTGCCTTCTCTACCCCCATTCCAGCAGACCTTCCTAAAGTGAGGCCTCCAGGCCTATATTCCGTATTCAAGATTCAGCCTAACCACGGCCTTATACAAAGGGATAATCACCTCTTTATTAGCAAAGTTTCTGCATATCATTGACAAAACCCCATGAGCTGTCATGCAGCATATCTGCACTGTCCAGAGAATTTCATATCTGACTGCACAATTACCACCAGATCTTTTTCATTCTCCACTACCCTGAGTATAGTACCACACATTTGATAAGTTACTCTCGAATTACTGCTACCCTGTGCAGTACCTTGCATTTGTGAATGTTAAAATTCAACTTCCATTTCTCGGCTCATCGACCCAATTTTCCTAGAACTTGTTGCAGTAGCTCACGCTGATGATTGCATTAACCACCCTGCCAACCTCTGTATCATCTGCAAACTTTGACATTAAGCTTTATATACCTCCATCAATATTTGATAAATATTGAAAACAACAATGGGACCAGCATTGAACCCTTAATGCATGAAGAATCACTGCTGATAACCAGATCAAGAGTATTGCTTCCTCTTGTTGCCTCTTTAACATGCTGCTGTAGGAAACAGTCATCCAAGAAATCCACAAAAGTCTTGCTAGTGTCTGAGTGACCATCACACAAATTTCAGTCGATATCTTACGGATATTGACTGGAATAGTTAAAATCCCCCATTATGAGACATTCTGATTTGCTGGACCCCTCAATTTCCCTGTATGGCTGTTTGGTATACTCATGACAGTCATCAGGCCTATAATACACTCCTAATGTCAATTTTGTTTCTGCAGTGCTGTATCACACCAAACTGACTCAACATTGCACTCAATAAATAAGATCTTTATTGTAAAGTTCATCGGTACACCAGGTACCACGACCCTACAATACCCTTCATGGCATCATTCCAGGGGTTATTCAACTGAATGCACTGCCTTAGATTTAATATTCTTCTTGCTAAGAGCATAACCCCTCCACTTTTCCTGTCCTGCCTGACCTTCCTGTATAAATTGTACTCCCCTTATTCAAATTCAGCATTACTCATGTCTGAGTGACACCACGTCTCCACTATTCCTACATTGTCTGCATTCGACGACTTAATCAGTTCTTCAAATTCATCAAATTTATTTACAGTGGTCCTAGCATTAGTGTGAATGAAAGTTTACATGCAAGTGTCCTTACTCTTGGTTACCCTAACACAGCCCATATATTTATTTGTTCCATGATAACCCATAGCGGTGCCTGAAATCTCAGACACCTTCCTTTCCAGGCTGCTGCATGTACCAATAGTAGTAATGCAAGAATCCCTTTCACCTCTGCCTGCAGCTCTAGTGAAACTATTAGTCTGTGTATCCCCCCAAGCTAGCCATTTTCAGACCCACCAATTACTGCCTCTATAGTAACAGCAAATATTCCTGCACCCCTTCTATTCAAGTGTATCCCGTCCCAGTAAAAAGTCTCTCCTGTTAATAAGCTCTGACGATGTGAGGAAAATTCTACTCCAGAGCTGAATTGATTGGCCAGACACTATAGGAGATAGCACATATACTGTACTCCCTCCTAAAGTGTCTAGCCAGAATTGCAGACACTTTCAAATTCAATCCTAACTGGCAAGTTTCTGCCAACAGTGCCCTGTGCTTGTTAATTAAGTCCTCAGATCGCTATTTCTTAATATCATTAGTGCTCCCTGTACAAAAATATCACCTTTTGTGCCTTTAAAAAAGCACAAAAAAAAATCTGCTCTACAACATCATCTACTTTTGCCCCTGGCAGACATACCCTAGTCCTACTGCACCTATCCTTCTTGCAAAATATATTTCCCGTTTCCCTGACAAAAACAATAAGAGTTACCAATAATAACTAGCTCCTGTAGGACCAGTGCATTCTGCCTTGAAGATTGTCACTGTGTTGCCTGATGCACAAAAGTGAGCTCTGGCATTGAGTTGGGCAGCTGACAGCCTGATTGGCCCCATTTTAATTCCTTCGAGGGTATCTGCTCTACTCTTTGAACTCTCATAAAAACCCATCAGAATGCTGAGTTAGCACCTAATTTCTTCACTCTCTCTCTCTCTCTCTCTGCACTTAGCTCACACAAATACACCCTCCTTGGGTGGATCATGTCCTGTTCCAGAAAGTCTGCAAACATTTCACAAGTTGCACATTTTTTTAAGTCTGTGATGTGTTGGAGAATCACCCCCTTCAGTTCACCCCCGAGCCACAGTACCCCCACTGCTTTGCTGCTCTAGTCTGGAGCATGGTTTCCATTCAAATACAATTTAATTGATTAACAATGAAAATTAATAAATTTAATTGATTAATTGACAATACTTCACTAAGCTAATAGATTCTTAAATGCAGTGATATGTATTACACTATCTAATTTTATGTTATACCTTATGCTATCAAGTTTGATATATATTTTATTATGCTATAAGATTGCAATGCTAAATTAGTTATATCCTTGCTAAAAAGTATAATTTTTTTATCTAATCACAAAAGGATATTATCCCTAACAAGTCAAGTGATTCGAACCTTCAAGCTATTCATTTATCACAATTAAAAACCTACTATTGCATGCACTACTTGTTATGTGTTATGATATTCGCGATAAAATAGTGGAACGAGTAGTAACCCATAACTTACAAAGTTAACTTACTGGCTAAATTTAAATATAAACTAACGAATATGGCTAATACTATTTAAATTATTTGTAAAACACAATTAGTATGTTAATTAATCCCAAAAACTGTAAAAATTTCCAAAAAACTTATCCATTTCCACAAGCAGAAAATGTGTACATGTTCAAAAGATGTTAAGCCATGCTCATGATTTTTTAGCTATTGCTATGTATTAAAAAATTATAAGATCATTCACTGAACTTTTTGATCAAGCTTGTATGACTGAATGTACTATTAACACCCAGAAATATGAAAAGTCTAATATACTTTAGTTAAAATATATAAATTATGTGCATACAATATACAGAGACACTGTATCCAGCCAGTAAATACAAAAACTAACTTAATCTGCCAATGCAAACCATTCAAAAAAAAAAACCTAAGAGTGGGTGCATGGTTAGTGACACATCATTTAACTTTTTCAACATAAAAGGCAAGAAGCTGTTCAAAATAGTGTGCTTTAATTTTATTTTAACACCACATTTAACAATAAGATTAGTAACAATGATCTTGTTTCCTGAAAAAAAATAAATAAATAAAGAATATATATATATTTTTTTTTTATTAATTAATTAATTATTTATTTATCTTATTATAATTTAACTTTTGTCAATATTTAATGGTAGTATATATATATATATATATCCCCCAACTATCACACTTCACATGATTCTCAACTTCTCAGTGACAAAACAAGTAAAATCAAAGCCCATACTAAAGCTCCATTGAAACTTAGTAAGGTTGGGTGTACAGTGCACTTTGAACACAAACAGAGTCTCAAAGAATTTTTTAACAGTTATACTTTTCCAATTAAAAAATATTTAATGATGCAGACTGAAAGTGAATATCATACTGGAGAAACATTAAAATTCATTCTGAAGTGATTCTAACAGATATTTAAATTTTAAAAGCCTACCCCACCCCCATCCCTTTGGTGTAGCCAGTATACAAGGACATCCATCAGAAAGCAAGTGTAACAACCTCACCAAAGGATTATCATCACCATTAAGATGAAATTACAGTTTAACGAAACTCAATACAACTGGAGGGGTAGGGCAATTATTGACACTTCTGCATGTTTGATCTTAGTGAGTATCATGCTATTCACTGCACCTAGTCTGGTATTAAATCAGTACTAATTGATCAGTTTGCATACCTCTTGCAAATGCAGTCCGAGAGTCACTCCAAAATACCTAATAATGGAAAACTGTGCCGTTTCTAAAAACATTGCCAAATTGTCTGAGTGTTGATATTACAGTGTTTTGAATTGAATTGTGACATTTCAATAAAAACAAATTAATCTATAGTGATATATTAGTGCGGCTTTATTATTCTTTAACTCTTTCTCATTTGAATTAGAACTCTTACAATGAAGTGATAAAAGCTGATCAATCTATCATATAGAGAAGGATGTCAGCTGAACTGTTAAACTATTGTAGAGAAGAAAAATGCAAGGGATGACTATAAATTATCAGGGAATAAAAAAACTGACAGTAAAAAATAACTATGTGCAATTAAGTTAGTAAGGGGGTTATGCAGGTTATGAGAAGTGTTTGTCTAAGCACATGAAGAAAGGTAGCAAAGGATTCTTTGTTTATGTTAACACTACTACAAGGAAAGGGATGAACCATATTTGTCCACTAGATACAACTGGCATAACTATTGATAGTCACTGATACTACTAATAGGGCATAACTACTGATGGTCCTGTTCAGGTTGCTGAAAATATAAATATTTTGCATCTACGTTCAAGAGTGAAGAAGCTTTTAGGAATGGAGTTACTCATAATATAATTCTAATTGGGAGCTAAAAAATACTTTGATAACTGAGAAGGAAACAGAGGAGAAATTACTGAAATTAAAAGTAGTTAAGGCACTGTGGCTGATGGAATGTGTCTGATTATACCAAACCTTATTTCTTTTGCTACAGACTGGTAATGCACAAATGTCTGTCTTATTCACAAAGGGGATTAAAAAGGCAAAGTAAATAATTACAGACCTACAAATTCAACTTCTGTGAAATGGAAAACAACAGAATCAATAGTTAAAAAATAATCCGAGATCATCTTCACAGGAACATAGTTATACAGTAATCACAGCATGGCTTTGTTAAGGGAAAGACCTCAGCTATCCAATCTGATTAGCTACTATGTGGTAGTCACAATGGCTCTAGGTGCAAAAAATTATTTTTACATCATATACTAAGATTTTAGTAATGCTTTTTATACTGTTCCACATAAATGATTGCTGTACAAATTCTGGCAGTGTGGCATTAGAGGCAAGCTATTGCTATGGATAAAGGGATGGATGAGTGGCAGGAGATAGTGTTTATTAATTATTGAATTATTTACATTAACGTCAATCATCCATCTAGTGTAGTCTGATATGGTAAATATATTTGATATGGTAAATATGGTAAATGGCAGAACTAGACAACCATTTGGAATGAATGGATCAGTGAAATTGGAAGGGGTGTTTTTTTTTTTTTTTTTTGGGCTGATGCTGTATAAACTTGCTTTCTTGCATCATGTGCCTCTACTAATGCTAATGCTAATTTCCAAAATGGAAGTGAAAGATCTGAAAACTTTTAGTTAAATAAATTTGCACATAACATTCTTAAATATATCTAAAAATAATGACTTCAGCACATAAATATGAGGTATACTGGATTGAAGAGCTATGTTTGGATTTTCAAATTTTCATATAACATTTAAAAGAAACAAGCTTTATTGAAACCAGAACAGAGAAACACAAACAAACTTTCTGCGTCAGCGAGGATAAGGAAACAGCAAGCCCAGAAGCTTGTTTTCCTGTTTAGGATTTCTTGTATCAGAAGTTTGCAATTCATTTCTTTTTCTTGAGTTCATCAATTTGTAAAAAACTTCTGGATGAACTATATTTCAACATGGGTCAGTGCCACTCACTAGTAATCATTTGTTGTACATTTCAATTAAGTAACTCTGAAAAGTGCTCATATTGTTTTTCTCACCTCTTCTAATCTCTTTCTAAACAGACCTGTCAAAGGTTGCTGCTGTTCTACCAGTCTAGTTACACATTTACACAAAGACTGAAGATGAGTAGTACACACATGCTTCAAAATCTTTTTTATTTCATTAGCATTCACTAATTGAAATTGTTTAAATCTGTCTTTCCTTTTAGCACTTTTTTTCTAAATGGCAGTGTCTACTCAGTATTCATCCACTTTTACAAGAGGCATACATTCCCCTTTCCCGGACACAAATCAATAAGATGTCAAGGAGGGCTTATTACCACCAAGGCTCAATCTGCTCTTTTAATATCTTTGCTACCTCCAGTTTTTAGGCCTACAATAACAAGTACATTATCAACACTAACTGCCAGATAGTTTTTTCAAGGAATTCCTCAGGACTTCAGGTTGTTCAGAAAGTGGTTATTGGATAGTGGTCACTATTCAGAGGACTGTTAGGTACTGACCAAAGGAAATAAAGTAGGGGAGTACATTACTATCTTGAGGACAAGTATATACAGTGGAACTTCTCTATTACGAACTTATATTTAACGAATTTCTCTATATTACGAATTTTTTCGCAAAATATTGCACCTTGAAACGAAATTACAGGTAAAATTAACCCCATATAGCGAAGTATTAGTCTCTCTCTATAACGTATTTTTAAAGAAATTAGTAAAAGCATTTTTGAAGATTTTCAGCATTTACTGCTAAACAGCCGCTCATATATACCACCTCCTTCCTTCCGAAACTGCGCATTAGCATCTGGAATTAAATAATCATCCTTTTAATGAAACTTGTGGCCATTGATGCCGGTAGGAGGGTCTTTGTTTCATTTTTGTTAGTTATTAAACCAAATGGGTTTTCTCTTAAAAGTGGTCATAAACTTTACAATAAATAGGGTAGATTTGTAAATTGATGTTGGCTCAGGGAAAAACGAAATTCGCTGTGGTAAAACTTTAGCATGCTGCGGCGGCAATACATAGAATGCCACCATAGTCGGTTTTTAGTAACAAATGTCGCCTACTGAGTGACATTCGTTTCTCACCTCAACTGTACCAAGTGACCTTCATGTCAATCATTATATGATATATCCGTTCTCGTCTAACTGGACTCCCAGTAGATGGTTTTCATGAATTTTTTTTTTTTTTTATTTCGTTCGTCATCAATCACATAGGCTATATGCTCTTGTATTTATTTATTTTTTTTCTGAAAAGTAACATACAGCATACGTTAATCATAAATTTTCTTTCGTGTATATATGAATGAAAGCAGAATAAAAGAAATTCACAAAGTCGTATATTTCTTCAAAGTGAATGATACTGTTGATTGGCAAGCGAACGTCATTGAGTAGGCGGTACCTGTACTAACAATTCACTATATGGCCAGTGCAGTGAAGTTTCCAGTGTACGTATCGGCAAGAGCTGCAGTCCAGTAATTTTTATAATTGCGAAAACAATGTCAAAGAGAAAGTGTTTAAGTATTAATGATAAAGCAAAGATTGTTATGATATTGACCAGGGTTTTAAGAAAACAGATGTTGCGGAGAAATATGGCAATCTGCAAGCAGTTTATCTACGATTTTAAAAAAATCGAGAATCAATTTTAAATGCAATTGAAGGAGGAGCAGACAAGAAGCGAATTAAGTTGTGTATATACGAAGATGTTGATAAAGCTGTTCTAAAATGGGTGCAAATGATACGTGAAAAGAATATCCAAATATCGGGCCTAATAAATATGCAACAAGCTCTGAAAATGTGCACAGTCCCTTGGACATACAAAATTTAATGCGAGCACTGGGTGGCTAGTAAATTTAAGAAGCGCCACAGAATTGTGGAAAAGATTATTTGTGGAGAAAGTGTTAATGTAAGCGAAGAAGACTGCAACAGTTGGAGGAACAATACCTTAAAGAAGATTTGGGAAGAATATGAGCATAAGAATGTTTTTAATGCTAACGAAATGGGTTTATTCTTTAAATGTTTACCGAATATAACACTTGCTTTTAAGGATGATAAATGTTTTGTGGAAAACAAAGCAAAGAAAGAATCACTGTGCTAGTTGGAGCAAATATGACAGGAAGTGAAAAATTGACTTTTAGTCATTGGAATATCGAAAAACCCAAGAAGTTTTAGAGGCACAAAATCTTTGGAAGTTGACTACACCTTTTAATAAAAAAAGCATGGATGACAAGTGATATTTTTGAACAATGGATATTAAAACTAGACAAGCATATAACAAAAGAAAAAAGGAAAATCGTGTTGGTAACTGTCCGGCACATCCTGCCAGTATTTCTGCCAAACTTAAAAGTGCGAATTTGTTTTTACCACCAAATGTAACGTCAAAACTCCAGCCAATGGACCAAGGCATTATTAAAAATTTTGAATTTCATTATCGAAAGAGAATAATAATGAAATTGTCAATGTGCTATCAGAAAATAGAAACTTGGAGGTTACAATTAACCTTAGAGATTGCATCTCTGAACCGGCAAAAGTTTGGACAAACGATGTCACTGAATACACTATTCAAAATTGTTTTTCGAAAGCGGGATTTGCATTGAATACAGAAGTCGAACAACAACTGGACGAACAAGATGAACTGCCCCTTTCACAACTGAAAAACTTTTGGACATTATTAGAATCGTCTGGAAACATCGAAAATGAAATAATACTGGATAGTTATGTTTATGTAGATCACAGCAGAACATCCAAATGAAGATGAAATACTGCTGAACAGTGTTAGACGTGACCATGATCACGAAGAAATTAACGATGACGCTGAAGGACGCATCAGAACAACCCGTAGAAAAGCAAACTTGCGAAGAAATGATTAACGCTTTTAAAATGGTTCATATGGGTCTACAGTTTTGTGAAAATGTTCCTGATAATGTTTTTAATGCTCTGAATAAATGTGAGGTTTTCTTTGAGAATCAGACAATTTTTTAATTGTACTGTGCAAATGAAAATTACAGATTTTTTTTAATTTGTGATACTTACCGGCGAAAATTGTGTAAACATAATTTAAATAAGTATGTTTTTGAAATAAAATACATTAAAAATAAATGTAGATTCGTTTTCATTCTCTAATTAGATAACAATTTCTAATAAAAAAGATGTTCTCTGTATAACGAAATTTCTCTATAACGAATTTTTTCGCTGGATTTATCGAATTCGTTATAGGGAAGTTCGACTGTATATGTATGTGTTCCATCATTTAGCAGAATGAGATTATTCTGCTCAATCAGTTGACAACTTTAATTACCATCTTTGTTTCCCCCATAAAGTGATATCCATTTAAATATCTGAGTATACAAAATTTGGCAGTTAGTATGACTGATAGTAATTAGGTATTTAGTTGTAAAAAGTTGTATTTATAGTTGAATTTAGTTCTATTTACTGGTTGTATTTAGTATGGCTAGTTTTTTCACAAACTTTTTCAAGAATGCATCTATAATATTAAGTGAGAAATAGATCTAAAAGAAACTACTACAAAGAATTATATGTTCAAGTAATAAAAAAAATTATGAAAATAAAATAAACATAAAATAATGGAAGACATTCAAAATGATACAAATCACAACTGTAAATGATTCACATATAAGACCATCCCCAAAAGTAAAATCTGTCTCTATAAGCTATCTCCCCAACTAATTTCAATTGCCCACATACAAAATGGTTGACTTATTCAAAGATTACAGAAAGTATTTTCAGCAATGAGAGTGTCAAATAAATACCAGACAAATTAGAATAACCGATCTGGTTTTTTAAATATGAAACAGAGTATGACAAAATATTTCCATATTTTCTTTCATACTGTGCAATTGCATTTCTAAATCTTGATATAAAAATATTACACAAATATAAGGAATGGTTGGAAATTACTTCCTAATAACGTAATAAGGGAAACTAAAATTTTTCATTGTCTAAATTCCAAATAGCAAATGCTTAATGTACGGTACTCACCTTATACAATCTGCAATAGTTATTAGGGTGAATTGATGGCTAAATTTTGAGTTGAATAATTTAAATTAAAAAGCATAATAAAAAATAAATTAATTTGACGGAATTTAAAATAAGCGCAAGGAGGCAGAAGTGAACAACTCTGTCCCTGGTTGTCATGAAGGATAATTAATTAAAAAACACTGAGTAATATAAAACTAATAAGCCAATAATACTAGTAGTAGTAGTGGCATGTGATGCAAGAAAGCAGGTGTATGAGCTTATGCAGCATCAGCCAAACGATGGACTTTCGTTTAGTTAAAAACGTCTTCAGTTGGCAAAATTGAGTAGAGAGTGAGCACGTGCTGTATTTAAAAGAAATATCTATACTCCCATGATGCTCTTTGGAACACTTTAATAATTTTAACTAAGTAAGATTCCCCTCTCACTAGATTCTCAGAATTTAAAATCAGCAACACTAATCAAGTTTTCCAGAAAATAAGTACCACTACAATTTCCGATGGAGACATCTTAGCGTCTTTTGACGTAGTGTCTTTATACACAAACGTGCATATACCATTCACATTACAAGCCTTATGAGAATTCTTAATGACAGATGACACCTTAACCAAACGCACCTCTCTTTCCATTAACAATATCCTAGAACTCACTTCATTATTACTAGATGCCAGATATTTCAGGTTCCACAACAAAATTTTTCAGCAAATATTTGGCCTACCCGTGGGTTTAGGTATTTCTGCCCCTTTGTCTGAAATTTATTTAGCTACAATAGAAAACCAAATTTTACACCCTTTCCCTTCAGAGATAAAATTATACACACGTTACGCAGATGATATACAAATTTTATTTATAATAGGTAATAAATCCACAATAGACAATATTTTTTCAAAATTAAACTCAATACACGATAGATTGAAATTGAAGTGAACAAACAAATCATCTTCCTCAATCTTACCATTTACAAAACAGGCACCAAACTCGGCACCAAGATTTTTAGAAAAAACACACACACAGGGAAATATTTACACTTCACATCGCACCACCCACTTAGCACAAAAAAAGCCGTCCTTTATAACCAAATCCATAACGCCATAAAATATAGCTCCTCACAAGATGACTTATCCAACGAACTCCATAATCTCACAAAAAAGTTTATAGCTAGGAACTACCCACCCCAACTAATTCAACACACTATTTTCATTGCAAAAAGTAATAACAACTCAACGTATCATCCTTCCCTATCACAGTGAACTCGCAGGACAGTTCCGTTGGGTGTTTACAGGCACAGATATCACTCTCATATTTTCAGCATACAACAAACTCGGATCTTTATTCAATACATATAAAGGTACACACAAGTACCCAACAAGCGATATGAACAACATACTATGTCTGATCAGATGCCAACAAAACTGTAATGCTTGCTATATTGGAAGCACTACAACAAAGTTCGGTTCCACAAAAACCTCTAATACACGTGCATACTATCACTATAACAGTTTTAGAACAGGACAATCTAGCACTGGGCTTGCAATACATGCCCATACCCACAACCACACCCCCCCCCTAGTTGATTCCGCCATTACCATAGTTAAACTAAAAACCAGCTACAAAATTCTCCAATATGAGGCTCTCATTATTGAATGGTTCCGTCACCACTCTAAACTTAACATCATAAATGCAAAGCTCCCCTTCAATCTTTCCCCGGTCTGGATTCTCTCACATTTGAGATTCCCACGTGTTCCAAAGAGCATCATGGGAGTATAGATATTTCTTTTAAATACACGTGCTCACTCTCTACTCAACTTTGCCAACTGAAGATGTTTTTAACTAAACGAAAGTCCATTGTGATGACTATTGGCTTATCAGTTTTATATTACTCAGAATTTTTTAATTAATTATCCTTCATAACAACCAGGGACGGAGTTGTGCACTTCGGCCTCCTTGCACTTATTTTAAATTCCATCAAATTAATTTATTTATCTCGCTTTTTAATTTAAATTATTCAACTCAAAATTTAGCCATCAATTCACCCTAATAACTATTGCAGATTGTATAAGGTGAGTACCGTACATTAAGCATCTGCTATTTGGAATTTAGTCTAACAATCACGGTATTTTAAGAACTCTATAATTTCTCATATGTTCATTCAGTGTAAAATGGCAAATACTCTTCATTAAAGTACTTTTATTTTGTAATACCAAAATTTTTAGTGACTAATTTTTCTTAGCAAAATTTAGTAAGTTAAACTTATAAAAAAAAAAAAAAAAAAACTTACTAAAGATAAACTTGATCTTTTCAAAAAAGGTCGTGAAGAATGCCAACTCTGATAACTTGGAAAATCAACTAAATTACAAGGGAGAATTTGAGACTGGTGAACATCTGACCAGGAACAATTATCTATTCAAAAGTATAAAAAAAAGTGTTATTCATGTTATTCATAATAAATATCAAAAATTTCAAATTATTAGCTTTAACTCATTACCCCCACCCCTCTTTTTTTTTGTTAGTGGAAGATGAGGAATGAGGGGCTTGCAGATCATTTAAGAGTTGGAGTCATTAATTTTTCCTTCATTTCTTCTAGCCAAAAATAGTGACTTCTTGTTGAAATGACCCTGCTTTTTTTATGACAGTAATTGATGCATATCACACATACCACCTTTATGACAGTAGCTCAAAATATTACTGCTAAGTAATCATTTACTTAGCAAATTATAATACACTTATAGAAATAATCAAAATTATAATACACTTATAGAAATAAAAAAAAATAAAATTAAGTATTTTAGAACATACATATGATTCAAATAACTTTACATTATCTGTGGCATTTCATAATGACGCACATAAATTTTCCATGTAAAGTATGATACACATCAATTATTATTATTATTAAAACTTTTTCCCCTTTATAGGGTTTTTCCGCCCCACAACCAATGACGCTATGCACCAAGTGCATGGTGTCATTGGTTGTGTCTGGTTACTATTATACAGTCCATTCCAGTTATTTGGGATACATCGGGACTAGTGCAGTTTGGCCCGATTAAGCGGCTGCCCCAATTATCAGAAGTTTCACGTAAATAGTTAAAAATACAATGTACCCCCCCCCCTTTTTACAATTGGTTCACTGTACAATCAAATCACGTTATGACAAACTCAACATAGTAAAGTACCGTTCACTATACGATGTACAGTAAGTGTCGGTCATTGTGATCACATTTGTGAATTGAATTTTAATTCTATTAAACAACGATCCTAATTAGCGAAAATAGGAGGAATATTATCCACAGGCTATAAAAGCAAAGATATATTAAGCAGAAATTTACCCTTTATTACCTTACCAATTAAAAAATATGTGAAAATCGGAAGAATATACGTGATAATCCGAATAATTAATATGTACTGTAATATGTACATATGAAATAGTTGACATTTCTGTTTACTGACATTTGTGGGTGGGGGTTAAAATTTAAAACAGTAAAAAGATAAGCAATCAATAACAAAGAACACGGCACACACAAATTGCAAGTAACACAATACGTGCAAGCGAGAACCGACTAACGACTTACAAAGCTTTAAAAATACGAATGAAGATCTGAAAATTTATTTTTTTATATGATTGCAGATTTCATGGAAGTGTAAACACATTTCACCATATAATAACCCACAGAATTCCAGCTGTCGGTATTATCACAATTCAGTAAGATCAAGTTTACTGTCTGTTTATGATAGATTTCACTAACAGAAAAGCCCAATAAACAGGTGACTGCTAATTGTTTTTATTGTTTTATAGTTGTGCCCTCCAGAATTTCGACAGAACCATGTGGTACTGTCGGAGACAATCGTAGGGTAATCTCCAGTGCTTCGGTATCCTGCCCCGATTAAATGGCATGCTGTCCCAATTAAGCGAAGTAAACCCTGGCTATTTTCTCGATTGGTTTCTGTTTTTTAAGATTTGCCCCAAATAAACGGCTGCCCCGATTAACCGGTGTCCCAAATAACTGGAATCCACTGTATTGTTATTACTATTGGTCAAGAAACTCTCTTACCATCCAACAGATGTACAGAATCGCAGCTTTCTAGAATTCCATGTAAGTGTTCTCTGGGAGGCCTATTGCTGCTAGGTTTTTATAGAGGCTCTTTGGCAGCATACCAGTGGTTGACACAGTGATTGGGATGGTCATTATTTGTTCCATATGCCACCTTTCTCTGACTTCTTGTCTTAAGTCTGATCTTTTCCTTGTAGATTTTGTGGAGGTTGCTTGCATTGGGCACCATTATGTCAACCAGGTAGATAGCCCTTTCCTTCTTGGTGATGAGGGTTATGTCTGATCTGTTGTGCGGGATCATCTTGCCCATTATCATGGCACTGGAGCCAGGTGACATTGTCAACATGTGTTACCTGTCACTCCATGGCAATGATTACCTGATCTTGGATGGCGAGCATGGATCCTTCACTGAAGATAACTACATAGATAAGATGCTTTCATGCATTGGCAGCATCTTATCTATGTAGTCTTGATGGAGATCATTGTAGGATCTGCCATGGAATGCCTTCTTCACTCATCTTTCTGTCTTTATTGATCTTATTGATCTATATGTAACTGTAAGGTCTAATGTTTCTGCTGATACAATATGCATTTCTGTTCATTAACACAAATTACAGCAGTTATTCTATAAAATGGCTCAATTCATCCTACTATAACCTATGGCTCCATTCCATTTTAGTAGTGGAATGGAGTTGCTTATAATTAATAAGATCAGAGGTGGTTGAATGTTTGCGGAATAAGTTCCATGTTTTGTTTATCTCTCTTTTTTTTTTTTTTTTTTTCAATTTTGCAATTTGCAATTTTCGTTCCACCAGTAATTTATTTTTTGACAATTTCTTACTTGATATTGTGGTATGGTATCAGTCTCAGCTGTTAGCTGTGAATTATGCCATACAAATGTGATATGTTCAGTAACACTGTTGATGGAACAGGACTGGATGGTATGGTTTTCAAATGAGGCAGGCATGCTATATTTTATCCAATAAGCCTTTGAAAATTTCCATTTCACTGGATTTTCTTTTGGTAAGGAATAGGATGTTTGAATTTTACATTTTAGTATTAACCATACAGTACAAGGAAGCCACCCTAGCCAAAAAAACAAAAAGTAAATAAGAAAATACAAGTATGCACTTCTCTCCTCATACAGTCCAGTTGACCGAATTTCTTCAAACCGTCAGCTTCAACTACCTGTGAATACAACTTGTTCCAGTAATCAACACTCACTGGCTAAAAGAAAACTTCCAAAATCTTTGTCTAAACCTCTTCCCCTGTAATTTGAATTTATGGCCCATAGTTCTGGAATTCTTTATAACAGCAAAAATTCCACCTTCATTTTATAACAATTCTCAGAGCCTCAGACCTCAACCAGGTCCCCTCTAAAATGCCTGGTTGCCAAGCTCTGTAGCCCACATAATCATTGTACAGTCACTCTTCTGCTCATCTCACCATGCAAACTGACCTTCTTTGTACCCTTTCAAGAAGATCAATGCCTGTTTTTTTAGACAAGGTCTCAATACTTGGACACAGTATTCCAAATGCAGTCTTACCATTGCTGATGCAGTATTCCATATGTGATCTTACAATTACCTTGTACAGTGTAATTCTGCCCTCTCTCTCCATTTCAAGAGGATATTGTTCAATAAATCATCAATACATGATTTATCACCATGGGCTTTCCAGGCTGCCTGTTTACTCTGCTCAAAAAACTTTGTATCTGCCAGTATCATAACTCCCAGATCCCTTGGTTCCTCAAATGTTTTTAATTCGACCCCATTACACCAATCTGAATAATCTGATCCTTGAGGATCTCACTTCTGGCATTACACCAATCTAATTAATACCATTAATCACAACCCCCTGCCTTCTATCCTGCAGCAACCCTGAAATCCACCTTAGAATCTTTCCAGTAATTCCAACATGTTCCATCTTATACAGTAACTTCTTATGAGGGACTCAGTCAAATGCCTTGCTAAAATCCAAATTAACTATGTAAAAACTGTTCCAAACATTTAGCACAACAGTAACTGTATCAAAATAGCTTAACAGGTTAGTTAAACATGATTTTTCCTTAACAAAACCATACTGTGTCCTTCAGAATGCAATTTCTATCTAAATGTCCCCAGATTGCAGTCGTAGTCATTGCTTCCAAGATTTTCCCTACCAGTGAAGTCAGACTAACTGATGTGTAATTACCAACTTCACTCTTGGAACCACCTTATGTATTGGCAATATGTTGGCACTTCTCCATTCCAAAGGAGCCCTCATAATTAACCTCAACAGTTCAATACACTCTCTGGCCGCTTCCCTCAAAACTATAGTGTATGTACCAACAACTTGTGGAGCCTTACTTTCCTTTAGGCTTGAAAGTTTTTCTAATAAAGTCATCTGTAATTTTGAAATCACTAATTTCAGATGGCTCAGTTTCATTTGCACAGCCTCTTCTCAGCATAAAGGATCTTTACTCGGTAAAGACCGATATGAAGTAATTATTCAGTTCATCAGCAACATCAGCTGGATTATGTAAGATTTTCCCCATACCCAGTGCACAACAGTCCAAACCAACTGTTTTCTTTATCTGTGTATTCACATTCACGAGAAACTCCATGTCCCATTCTTTGCTCTCTTAGCTCGTATTTTCTCATACTCAGCCTTGGTCTCCCAACCTTATACCTATTACAGATCAACTTGTAGCTGTTGTAGGCTTAGGTACTTTTCATTGCTCTCTAACTTCCCATGCAGTCTTTTTCTGTTCTATTAGACTGGCCAACTGTATTCATTCATCTCAGCATCCTCATTGTGCTATATTTTTTTAATGGTATATATATGTTTTCATGGCTTCTGTGATTATTACTTTGAAGGTATTCCATGATTCTAATGTATTTGCCCTCCCTCTGCAATACACTCGATTAATAGATGACATTTAGTGCTTAAACTGCCATAGTCCCCTTTTCTGAAATTAAAACTCATGCCTTTATCTTTAACTACTGCAACATCTTTCTTCGTTTTTCCACAAATGACTACATGATCACTACCTTCCAATGGTTCCTCTACTTTAAGCCTATAATTTATTCATGAGTAATGATGAGGTCTAGAATATTCTTATTTTCTCTAACATTTTTCTAGCATTTTCTCTAACATGCTGGTACAATAATAATCATCTAGTTTATCTAAAAATTTTGTACCCCATGGTGAGTTTCTCTCCCACTTATTCTAATCAATCTGGGGCAGATTAAAGTCACCCATAATAAGACATTCACACTTGCTTGTCCATTCCATCTTCATGTACAGGCTTTCTTCATACTCTTCACAATCTTTTGGTGTGTGGATTACACCCACTCTCGTTATACCTTTGCTTCTAACTAACTCACACCACACATTCTATGCAGCAGACGTAATTTCTGACCAGGCAAAAGCTCTTTTCATGCTCAGGTTGCTTTTGATAAGAAGCATGACCCACCACCCCTTCTATCTTTTCTAAACACATTATACATACCATAATGGGACTGATCATCCCCAATTTCCAGGTGATACCACGTTTCTGTTAGTCCTAAAATGTCAGCATTAGTTGTCCTAACCAGGAGTTCGAATTCAACCTTTTTTAATTGACAACACTCCTGACATTACCATAGATACAGTTAAGATTAAATATTCTTCTATAATTTACTACCATGACACACCCCTTGAAGTTATTTAGGCTTGCTTCCCTAGCTTTATTATCAAAAAAAAAAAAAAAAAAAAAATCTTGGGGTGGGTGCCAGCAATATTTTGGCCCATATCATCAGATAAATTCTGATGATATGGGCCAAAAACACAGATTCATAAACACAGATGTCGTAGCCTAGTGGTCGGGCACACGGGTACATAAGTACACGTGTCTTGAATGACCGGGGTTCAAGCCCGTGACTGCTGAATACAGTGCTGTTTCTTGTGTTCTGTGTATCTTGTAAACTCCTCTGACCGTTTGGTTGTCCCGGAGTATAAACAGAAAATTTATTATTTTATTTATTTATGTATATTATTCCCCCCCCCCCAACTAGCAGTTTCCCTGATCATGTCTGAGCAGAACTGCGGACACACACATCCTGACCAACTTGTAGAATATTTTCAGCATGGTCCTATATTTATCCAACAAATGGTCAGGTCATGTTTGTTTATCATTAGTCCCCACATGAATAATAATGCTCTCTTTATACCCTTAAAATATGACAATCTGTTGGTATCATTAGTGGGTAATGGTCACTGATTTGAGAATTATTCAGAGGTATCCAATCTATACTTGGAATAAAGCATGGAATAAGTTCCATGCTTTATTTTTCTCTTTCTTTGCAATGTCACAATCTTTGTTCCATGGTAATTTATTTGACAATGATTTCTGAAATGATGTTGCAGAATAGTAGCAGTTGTAGCTGTTAGCATATGATTTGTGATGTGCTCAGTAACACCGCTGATGGAGCAGGACTGGACAATATGGCTGTCAAATAACAAGTGTTTTATCTAATCAGCCTTTAAAAATTTCCATTTTACTGGATTTTCTGTTGGAACAGAATAGGATGTTTGAATTTTACACATTAGCAGATAATGATCATTGTTGAGAGGATCATTAAGAGTTACCCAATCTATACTTAGAAAGAGGATTAAAGAATAAAATAAATAGAAAGGCAATTGTAGAAGTTGATCCTGTAGGGAAATGGAGATAGGCAGGAGAGCCAGTATTCAATAACATTAAACTATCTCTGTCAATCAGCATTTCAATAAGTTTTCCTCATCTATCTGAGATGGTAGAAGCCCATAATGGATGATGTGCATTAAAGTCACCTAGTAAACAAAATGTAGGGGTAATTGCAAAACAAGATCTTCGATTTCCTGAATAGTACATCGATGATTAGATGGAAGATAAATTGAGAACAATGTCACAGTGATACCAATTGCTACAGATGCAGCAATGGGTTCTAAAGAGGTTTGCAATGGAATGCATCTGGAGGGGACTCTTGAGTCCAAGATTATGGCTACTCCTGTGTCATCAATTTTGCCTGAAAATAGTATAATGTTTTATTGTAGAAGAGAATTGAGGTTACAAATACATTTCTTGTAAGCACATGGCAACAGGATTGTAGGGGCAATTTAGTTTCATAGATATCATCGATGTTGCTGTGAAAACATCTGCAATTCCATTATTTGATTTTATAAGAGGAAGATGAATTTGTCTGCTTTTTATGGGTGGATTGCTTATAACAGTAAGGTTTTGATTTTTATTTTCTGGGAAAAGTTGGCCATCCTGAGTTACTGCTATCTCCCATATCATCATCTGCCTATATATCAGTACTTCTTGACTATTTGTATCATCTGTATCCATGTTTAATGGGTGTGATTATTTCACCTTTACAGGATCTGATACTTTACAATGGGGAAGGCTTTGGGATGGAACTGTGAGTGGGATGTTATTATTTGGTCAACTAGATGTGGCTTAGACGGATGCTGAAGCAAGTGAAAGTACTGATCGAGTCCAGCCTGAGATCGATATGGCTGGAGATATCGCCACATCTGTCTGACATGCTACTGAATGGTGACTGTGGGTAGCCAAAAGCATAAGTGCTTTTTGCCACACTTAATTTAACTTGATTTCTTGCTTTTTTTTGATAAGCAACTATTTTCAATCTTATCTCACAATCTTTAGAGTAGTCTGGAAGGTCACCCCTGCAATTAGGACATCACACGAACAGAATGCAGAGTTCCTTGCATTTTGTTCGTGTACAAGTTTTACATCCACAGTTTGGACATGTTGCATCTCCATTGCATACTGTCTGGGATTGACCACATTTCTGGCATTTGTAACATCTTAGGGGGTTCAGTAGAACGGACCGAACACAGCAGTTTAAGTATTGTGCTTTAACTGAAGTTGGTAGATTTGGTTTGGTTTGGTTTGGTTTTTTTTTTTTAAGGAGCATTAGCAACTAAGGCCATATTGCTCCGGGTCATGCGGTGGTCATTCCCTGACCTTTCCGCATCCTCCGTATTTGGTGGTGACGGGCTCGAACCCCGGTTTAATCAAGAAGCGTGTGCTACGCACTGCTGCTCCTTCCCACCTGGCTACGGAGGCGCCCGGTAGATTTGGTGTATTGAAGGTTAAGATTATGTTATGTGTCAGGACTAAACATCTGTCTTTTCATACCATGATTCTTTTCGTCTGAGTTATGTTTGATCTTTTAGTTCCTGGACTATTTCTTCTTCAGAAATGTTTAATCGATCCCATTCAGTGATCACTCTCTCGGAAGAATTCAGGGTGTTATGTGGAGAGACTTGACTTCGAAATCTGCTTAAAGAAGTAAGTTGTAATAGAAGCTGTGTCTCAAGTGAGAGGTCTCTATTTTTAAGTCCCCAGATTGGAGATATTTCACCATTTTCAGTGATGCTACTGCATTTTCGAAGCACCTTTGAATGACGAAAGGGGAGCTTGGAATATATTAGGAATATATCAGGAAAACTGAAGAATTCTGCTTGTTTGCATCCTTTTTTAGTCTTTTCAACAATGTCAGTTTCATGATTGTCATTTCATTTCAGGGTTAGTTCCGGCTCAAAAGATGGGAAATCAATGTCCATTTTCACTCCTTTTAGCCCTGATGGCCGGATTTTCCCCCAGGTTACCGGCTCTTCTACATGGCAGGAGTAGTGCCAACCAGTGACCAAGTGATCAGAAGAGGAGAGCAGTACATTGCTAGCAGGGTTAGCAGTGATGTTGCTAGCAGGAGTAGCAGTGACATTGCTAGTTGGGGAAGGAGTAACATTGTGTGATTAGCAGTAATGTTTCAACACTAAAGAGATCACTTGGAAACTATCAATTGGCACTCAGAAGTAAGGGCCTAGAGCAGGGGTTGGCAACTTTTTTTGAGTGAAGAGCCATTTGTGATCTTATAAAAAAAAAAAAAAAAAAAAAAAAGAATCCCAAGAGCTGCACCTCAGCTTAAGCTGGGGGGAAGGGGGGAGGAGTTTTTTAAGAAATGGAATAGAGTGGGAATAGTGTATTTATTAAAAAAATAATTTGGAAATATTACTAATACTGAAAAAACAAAACAAACATCGAATTAGGTACAAATTAATGTGACTTTTGCTGCTGAACTTCTTGAGCGAGTCTCTCAACATGAGGCAAGTATGACGTAATTTGCATCTTTAAACATGCAGAGAGACTCTCATTGTTCAGACAGTTTCTTGATTTATTTTTAGTACAGGCAGTTCTCGTTTTACGAGTTTTCGCTTTATGAGTTCCCGGTTTACGAGGGTTTTTCTTTTTCTTTTTTTTTTTCTTCAAGTATCAAGTATCAACAAAATCGACAATATTAATTGCAAAAAATGAAAGTTAAACATTCATAAATACATACCACATTTCAAACCACGTGCGTAGCTATACAATACAGTGTACCCTGCTTTACAATATTTATCTGTTACCATCGTATCACCAAAATATCGTAATGTGAACACAATAACACACTGTTTTTTGGTAATCATTCCACAACCTCAGAAGTTCAAATTTTCACTATATAACTCCCTAATAGGTCGTTTTTATTGTGTAAATTGTACTAATTACCAATTTAAATTATTAAACGCACTACACTTATCATTCATCATTATCATATGTTATAAGAACACTCATCATTATCATATGTTATAAGAACCAGTTTTGAACAGCTTTGTGATATTTTTCTAAAGCACATTTCTGGAAGTTACGACCATAAAACAATAAAAACAATTTGCACTTTCCGGTTTATTGGACTTTTCTGTTACTGCAAGCAATTGTGTTTCCCTGACAATAGTGACTCTATTGTCAGGGAAGCGGGAAACATGCTTTGTAAAAAGCATAGGTGCAACAGGACCAGGGTATGTCTGCCAGGGAACAAAGGTTGATGACGTTGTATAGCAGATATCATCTTTTAAGCCACAAAAGGTGATATAGTTGTACACGTTGGATATTAACAGTAGGAGACCGGCAAAATTACTTAACAAGTACAGGTCACTGTTGAAAAAAAAGCCGTGAATTAGGGTTATATTTGAAAGTGTCTGCAATTCTGCCCAGACACGACAGGAGGGAGTATATGATGAGAGACTTGTCAATTAATTCGGCCCTGGAAAGATTTTGCAAGACTCAAAGGGTAGAATTTTTTTCAGCCTGGTCTGTACTTGTTAACAGGAGAGACTGCTTCTACAGGGATGGGATACACTTAAATAGAAAATGTGCAAGAATATTTGCTGATGCTATCGAGGCAGTGTTAGGTGGGTTGGAAAACTGCTAGCTTGGGGGGATACAAGGACTAATAGATTAACAGTAGCCACTGGCAGAGGTGAAAGTGATTCTTGCATTGCTTCTACTGAAATGAGCAGAAGCCTGGAAAACAAGATACAGGATATTTCAGAGACTGCTGGGAGTCATTGCGGTATAAGTAAACACATGGGTTGTGTTAGGGCAGCTAAGAATAGAAACAGATGCATGTATACTTGCGTATACACCAATGCTAGGAGTTTGGTAAATAAATTGATGAATTTGAGATATTGCTCAAAACATCAAAGGCAGATATTGTTGGGATATCAGAGACGTGGTGTCACACAGATATAAGGAATGCAGAACAGGAATTTGGGGAGTACAACATCTACAGAAAGGATAGACAGGATAGGAAGGGAGGAGGGGTTATGCTATTAGTTAAAAAACATAAAATCCAAGGAAGTGAAGCCAGTCAACATCGCTGGACAGTGCAGTGTGGAGTCAGTTTGGTGTGACATAAGCATAGGGAGATCAAAATTGAGAGTAGGAGTGTGCTATAGGCCTAATGACTCTGATGAGTATAATAAGAAACTGTACAAGGAAATAGAGTGGGCCAGAAAATCAGAGAGTCTTATAATGGGAGATTTTAATTTCCCAGATATTGACTGGAATTTGTGGGTTGGTCACTCACACACTAGCAAGGCTTTTGTGGATTTATTAGATGATTGTTTTCTACATCAGCATGTTCAGAAAGCAAATAGAGGGAGTAATACTCTTGATTTGATTATCAGTAGTGATTCTTTATGCATTAAGAATCTGCAGATAAAGGAACCACTAGGTGGCAGTAATCACAGTGTGCCGAAGTGGGATTTACTCAAAGAGGTAACTACCATCAGGGGTAAAGGGAAGGGTTTTTGCTTTCGTAAAGGTGACTACGATGGTCTGAGAAAGTATTTAAATTCTATACAGTGGGACCAACTAATGATGTTACCAACAGCAAATTCAAAATGGGAAGCATTCAAAGAACTTATCTTGGAAGCTACTAGGCTTTACATACCAACTAAGAAATATTGTTCAAGGTTTAGGCCTAAATGGATGTCAGATGAACTAATGAGACATATGGCAGAGAAGAAAAATGCATGCGATACATATAAATTAATATGTGACACAGAAGCCTATAATAGATATAAGTTGATCTGTAATCAAGTTAAAAAGGAGGGTAGGCAGGCGAAGGCAGATTACGAGAAATCGTTGGGAAAGGATGCAAAGAAAAACAGCAAAGAGTTCTTTACTTATGTAAATTCTAGAAGGAAGGGGATGAATCAGATTGGTCCACTTGATTTCGATGGTTCAACTGTTGATGATCCTGCTCAGGTAGCTAACAAACTAAATGAATATTTTGCATCGACATTCACACATGAGGAGTTATTCAGCGAGGGGAATGCCAGAGGAATGCTCAACTCTGGCAGTAAGCTAGATAATCTTGTAATAACTGAGAGTAAAGTGGAGGAGAAATCGTTGAAGATAAACACAAGAAAGGCACCTGGGGTGGTGGATGGGATCTATCCAGTTATATTAAAGGAGGCAGCAAAGGAAGTAAGCAAACCCTTAGCCATATTTATGAGAGCTTCCTTGGACTCAGGGGAGATACCCATAGACTGGAGATGTGCAAATGTGACCCCAATTCACAAAGGAGGATCAAAGGCTGACACAAGTAATTATAGACCTGTGAGTTTAACTTCTGTTCCAGGAAAATTAATGGAGGCGCTGGTTAAAGAAGCACTGCAGGATCATGTGTAGACTTCAGTTATAGCTCAGACAACAGCATGGTTTTGTTAAGGGAAAGTCTTGCCTGACCAATTTGATTGGATACTATGATGCAGTCACAAAAGAACTGGATGCAAGGAACTTTGATATTATAAATATCAAAGTTATAAATACCAAGTATATAATATCAAAGTTATACTTTAATAACTTTGATATTATATACTTGGATCTTAAAAAGGGTTTTGATACTGTTGCACATGGAAGACTGCTGCACAATCTGGAGCAATGTGACGTTGGAGGCAAATTGCTGCTATGGATAAAGGGGTGGTTGAGGGGGGGGAAAGAGAGAGAGTGGTAATCAATGGACAGTGTTCATCATGGACTAATGCTATTAGTGGAGTCCCTCAGAGTTCAGTGTTGGGTCCATTATTGTTTTCTGTATTTAATGTCCAAGTTTGCAGACGATACAAAGGTTAGCAGGTTTGTTAAGGACACTAATGATGCTATGCTGCTGCTGCAACAGGATCTGAAAGGTTGAGCAGATGGGCTGAGAGGTGGCAAATGAAGTTTAACCTTGACAAATGTAAAGTACTACATATGGGAAACAGCAACCCCAGAGCAACGTATCAACTCTGTGGTACTACACTGACAGTGGTAGAGAATGAAAAGGACCTGGGGGTAATTGTTCAGGCAGATATGAAGTTCTCTGAGCAGTGCAGACAAGCTGCACATGGTGTCAAATGATATACAGGAATTTTTATAGCAGGGATAAGGAGGTAATTATTCCCTTGTGTAAGGCAATGGTCAGGCCACAGCTTGAATACTGTATACAGGTCTGGAGGCCTCATTTCAAGAAGGATGTAGAGCTGCTGAAACGAGTACAGAGAAGGGCAACAAGATTAGTGAATGGAACAAAAGGTTGCTCTTACGAAAAAAGGCTTAAGTTTTGAAAAATTACAATGTCTGGAGACTAGGCACCGGTGAGGTGATCTGATAGAGGTGTATAAAGCGTTGAATGGTTTGAGCATGCTCAATGCTGATGGGATTCTTCCTTTTGCTCAGAATAATCACCTGAGAGGGCATAAATTCAAATTGAGGAAAGACAGATGTAGGATAGATGTGCGGAAATTTGCCTTTAGCCAGCGGGTAGTTGGTTGGTGGAACAGATTTCTATCCCTTGTTGTGGAAGTTGATGGCCTAAATAAATTTAAGGCTCAGCCTGACAGGTATTTCAAACGAATGGAGGGGTGAAGTGGAAGGTTTTTTTTTTTTTTTTTTTTTTTGCTGTTGCTGCATAAGCTTGCTTTCTTGTATCATATGCCTCTACTAATGCTAATCCTGACTTGAGTTGTATTGAGCACCTTCCCCAGCCCTTAAAATAATTGTTGTATTCCGTCTTACTTTGAGTAATCCCCACCCCCACTTCCAAAATCACTTTCATAAACTTTTTCCTTTTTAGACTGATCTTCCAGCACATCTTGCAAAGTATCAAATTTCACCTTGTCTGTGTAAGTAGGTTGATGCTGATCGACTTGCACAAATGGATAAGATTGACCTCTTAATCTAGCACGTAGTTCTAACTCCTCGACTCTAGTTTTAGGTGTTTCATTATCTATAATAAGTGCAGTAGATATGGTCTCCATATGAACTAACTTATCTAAGACAAAATTCGAAGCAGCCTTGGTAACCTTGTTGGATTCACTAGTCATGTAATCTACAATTTGCTCCTTAAGTCTGGCTATTAACTCATATATGGTTTATACATCGGGATATTTACTTCTTTGTTCATGTGTATTACTAACCACAATATCACTCTCTTTGACATTTATACCCACACTCTTTCTTCCAGAGCCACTATGAAAACTGTATTTCCACATTGAAATCATCAGCCTGAAAATCTGAAAAATCAGCAGCTTTAGCCCCAGAAAGAATTTCTAAATCATCTACTCATCCTCAATAATGTGGGCTGCTTGTTCACAAAAATTAGTATTCATGACTTCAACTGCATTCCGCAAAGCATCAACATTAGTTTTAACATTAACTCCTGTAGTGGCACTTATAGAAACACTTGCACCAGCTCCTGCAGTAACCACATTAGCAGCAGGTATTACACTACCTTTAGTTGATTTTCCTTTCAAGTATTTTCCATCTAATATCTTTTTCCTTGAGTAACCCTGTAATCTTGGAACTCTAGATGGAAGGAGGGAAAGCTCCCAACTCCTCTTCCCCCCACATACACTTCTAACATTTTTCCCAGTATTATGTTTACTCTCCATGCTTCAATATGAAAGGAGGTGAGTCTAATACCAAATAAAACCAAATCATTTAAATCAACAAGGCTGCTTTTCAATTTTCTATCTCCAGAGGTAATTATATCACTAATTACTATCTCACAATAATCTCCAATTATAAACCTCCACTAATTTGATGCTTTATAATCGCTAATCCATATGAATCATCAGTATATCCTTATAACTTATACTTATTATAAGGATATACTGATGATTCATATGGATTCATAGTCCTGTGATCTCTCACCTTTCCTCCAAAACTTAATAATCCTACAATATTAGGAATGAGACTACAACTCCTCCTCACTAATAAGAACAAAATGTACTTACATTTGCTTCAGTAGTTACTCAACACTTCAATATGGCTGCTGCCATGGTGGCCAACGTGCTTTCATATCATTAAAAACTTGGCAATACTTCTCACAATTCCTAGCTTTCAACACAAAATTAAGCTTTACAAGTTAGCAGAAATATTAAACAGGGTTAATTACACAATACAAACTTGTTATGAACAATAAATAAACTCAAATAACTACCGAAAATACTAATATTTTCACAAGCAATCACACCGTTGAACTGTACTCAATACTCTCCAACCCAACATTCCTATGCCCTACAGGTACTAACAGGCTGCCGCACTGAGTAGGCTGAAAAAACAAAGTTATATGAGAAAGCAGGAAGAGAAAAAAGTTGTTTGCCATGAGAATCATTTGGTTATCTCAGCCATTCATAAAATTTTGGATAACTGATGAAGATTGAACTCACTGAGAGGACACAATACAGACGAATGGAGATCACAGATTTTTTTTAATTGAATAATCAAAATGACATTTCCTAACTAAATCACAATGGCGTACAATCATGACAGATATTTGGAAAATTTACCAGTTATACTTTTGCTGTCCTCTAGGTGATGAGAATAAGGCATGGGCACCACATTATTCGTACAGCTCATTCGAATGGGTTACATGGCTGGTTGAATGAAAGGAAAAAGTCAATGCCATTTGTGAATTACAGAATTTTTTTTTTTTTTATTAATTTAATTTTTATAACAAAGTTTATATTTGCTACACACACTTCTGTATATTAAAATGTTTGTATTGTTTCTACATGAAAATGCATGAGATTTGAATAGCTGATTTATGACAAACTTCTGGAGCATTATTTCATAAATTGTGGATTTGATATGTATTTTTATTTCCACTTATAATTGAGTTTTTCACTTAATGAATTTTTGCACTTATGTAGTTGATAAATTAGGGAATCCTCATAGCATGTTTCACACTTACAAATTTTCAGAAAATGCCAAAATTTATAAATCTTCTTCTTCATGATTGCCAATTTCTAAACATATAATTGTCTGATTTATTAAAAATAATTTTATAATAGCAATATTGTTTTCAAACTCATATTTAATTAAAATAAAACTGCAGTGTAATGGGATACCAGAACTGCAGACAATGAAAACAGTTCATCCTGTCAATTTGTCAACAAAAGGGGCTCACTCAAGAATTTCAGTTAGATCATTTCTAGTTAAAATAGTATGTGAAATGTTATCAAACCAATTTTTTTTAACAACACACACATGCACAGACTAGACAGATCTTGGAACACTGATTGCAAATCTTATTTTAGTTTTTTGCTAGCATGTCTAGTTTTTGTAATGAGATTCCAATTACATGAACATAATGAGACTGATTATACCACTCACATATCTATCAGCCAACCTACATGAAAATATTTGTTATTACTGTTTATACATTCTTTAAATTATTTAAGGGCAAAGGCTGTTGTTGTTGGGATTAATGACACAAGGGCTACTGAGGCCAAATTGTGTCTGTTCACAGTTTATTTACAGGAAACATATCGTTAGAGATGTTAAATTATATGCTCCTGTACAGGCCAATATGTTTTAAATACATGAAAAGTTCTTGTATATCAGCTTCATTTCCTAATATATGAGACAAATCAGATGAGCTGTTCAACGTTAAGAGTGACCAGAAAGTGTTTGATCGAAGAATGAATATAAGGGACACTCAACCAGAAAATGACAAACCGTAAGTTGCATCTGACAGGATGAGCACTGAGGTGGGTTTTCTCCCAGTAGCAAGAAGAGATGGGTATGGTGAGTATGTCCAATTCTGAGCCTTGCCAATACCACTTCTTCTCAACTGTTTCGTCAGAAGCTAGAGGGCCACAGCTTTGGATCTTCTTTTATCTGGTAAAGTTTATTGTTGATGTTACTTTTCCAGATCTGTGACCATTTATCGTAGCACGCTTTACGAATGACAGACTTATAGTCGCTGTAAGGAACCTGAGGGTGTTGTGAGAAAGAGGGTTGAGGATGTTTAGCGGCAAAATTAGCACTTTCATTTCCAGGAATGCCAGAATGGCCAGGGATCCAGCAGAAACTGATCGATTGTTTGGACACACTGCAGCAGAATAGCTGAGAATGAATCTGTTTCAAGATAGGATGAGAATATGAGAACTTCTTTATGGCAGAGACAGCACTGAGGGAGTCGGTGTAAATTATGGCAGGTGAGATTGAAAGCTCAATAATCTTACTAAGCGCTGACTTAATAGCATATAGTTCAGCTGTGAAGACGCTGCAAGCTAGCGGTAGTGTGGCTGAAATCGTACATGAAGGAAAAACTGCAGCAGCACCTACCATTTTGTCAGTTTTGGAACCATCTGTATAAATTTTATAGGCATGGTTGTTCATAGTAGCATGAACTGAGTGTAATTGTCTGATATTGTAGGGTGGTATAATATTTTTCTCCCACTGGAGAAAGTGCACATCGTGAGAGACAGATACATAAGTCCAAGGTGGAACAGGTGCAATTGTGTCCTGAAAAATTTCATTTAAATTGACATTCCAACTCTGAACAAGCTCTTTAATCCTGAGTGAAGCAGGTCTATTTTCATTTGGCTTGCTCTCATAGAACGATTCCCACCGAGTATTATAGAGATACTTCAAACTGGGGTGCGATGGTAGACTCTGGATCTTAACAGCATATTGGAGCAGTAGCGTTTTTCTACGCAGGTGTAATGGGGGATCATGCACTTCAATATAAAAACTTTGGATCGGAGAAGTCCAGAAAGCTCCTAGGCCTGTCCTCAAAGCACCATGCTGTATGACATTCAGCCATTCTAATGTGCTTACCCTAGCAGAGTCATATACTGAAGAACCGTAATCCAAGCGTGAAAGGATTAGGGACTTGTACAGGTGTAGTAAGGTATAACAATCAGCTCCCCATGACATGGACGAGACTAATCGAAGTATATTCATATGCTTTAGACAAGTAGTTCTTAAATGAGTGACGTGAGCTTGGAAGTTTAGTTTGCTGTCCAATATCAGTCCAAGAAATCTAACAGTATTAACAATTGGGATTGGAGTTTTGTTTATTTCTAGTTCAGGGTCAGGATGGAGAGCCCGTAACTTGCAAAAGTGAGTGGCAGTGCATTTATTTTCTGACAGTCAATAATCATTCCATGAAGTCCAGGATTGTATTTTGGTTATGGCTATTTTGGTAGTTGGAGCTGCCGTTCAATGGTGTTCATACTTTTAGACTGACAGGAAATGGTAAGATCGTCTGCATACATGTAGGTTTCAATGGTTTTTGGGAAGTTCCGTGTCATATTGCTAACTCGAATTGCGAATAGTGTTGGACTAAGCATCGAACCCTGTGGTACGCCTTCCTCTTAAATGTGAGATGTAGAGAGTGCATTTTTATATTGGACCTGAAAATACCGAAGTCGCAAGAAATTCTGAATTATTTCAGGCAACTGTCCCCTTAGATCTAGAGGGTAAAGATCCATTATAATACCATGATGCCAAGTAGTGTAAAATGCCTTTTCAAGATCTAAGTTAACCATGACTAGATGTTGTCTCATGACAAAGGCATTGCGAATATGAGATTCACCTTTGATAAGCACATCTAGTGTTGATCTGTTCTTCCAAAATCCATACTGATGGTCTGGAAGGAGATTTTGTGACTCCAGTATGTGAGTGAGTCTTGTATGAATCATCCTTTTGAAAATTTTCCCTATGCAGCTGGTAAGAGATATTGGCCTATAATTTTGGACCAGGGTAGGATCTTTGCTGGTTTTGGTATGGCGATAATGAACGAATGGCACC
The DNA here is from genome assembly GCF_048544385.1 of Mastigoproctus giganteus. Classification (NCBI taxonomy): domain Eukaryota; kingdom Metazoa; phylum Arthropoda; class Arachnida; order Uropygi; family Thelyphonidae; genus Mastigoproctus; species Mastigoproctus giganteus. The sequence goes on from NC_143583.1 coordinate 170,196,340, forward strand.
AGGACGAAGGATAGACATTTTCAGAGAAGATCCGATTCTAGAAAATCAACAGGGTACACAAGTCCTCTTCGTGTAAATGCTTTAGCATTATGTAATGAACACCATTTGGCCCTGAAGCACTGTTGTGAGATCTATTTAATGATTCTTTCAGTCCTATTAATGTAAAGGGTTGGTTGTACGGAAAGGAGCGGCGCGTTGAGAAGTTAATTTTATACCGTTCTGCACGATCTTTAATGCTCTGGAAGGAGCTTGCATAGGAAGCAGAAGCAGAGCTGGTGGCAAAAGATTCTGCTAATGCATTAGCAACTTCTTCGGGCATAGACATGTCTTTTCCTTTCCAGTGAAGTATGGGAGACGATAGCCAAACAAATTTGCCATTTAGCGCCTATATCCTTCTCCAGATGATCCGTGTGTCAGTGTCTTTTGTGATGGTTGATGCAAAAGAAATCCACGAATCGCATTTTGCTTTCCTTCTAATTTGCCTTGCTTTTGCTTTAAACCTTTTATAAGCAATTAAGTTAGTGGTAGTAGGACACTTCCGAACATCATTCCATGCACGGTTTTTATCTTGTTTGGCAATAGAGCACTCTGCATTCCACCAGTGATTTCGATGAGCATGAAATGTCTTGGATTTTGGAACAAAAGCATTTGCCGCAGTCAGAATCTGATTGGTGATGTAAGTAGTTACATCATCAATATGTTTCTGTTGGACATAAATTCTGTCTAAGAGCATTTTGGCAGAATAGCCATCCCAGTTCGCCTTACTAAACTTCCAATTGGATCGTTGGTAAGGATTTTGAGTTACTGCTGTTTGTATTGAGCAAATAATTGGAAAGCGGTCACTGTTAAATGGCTTGGATAATACTGACCATGTCAGGATTAGAAAGATGGATGGAGAGCAAATTGACAAGTGAACTGCAGAAGTAGATCCTGTAGGTAGGTGAATGTAAGTAGGAGATTCAGTGTTTAGTAAATTAAGATCGCTATTATTCATAAATTCTTCAATTAATTTGCCTCTTCTGTCCATTGTAGCGGACCCCCCACAATGGATGGTGTCCATTAAAGTCACCGAAAAGACAAATTGGAGTTGGTAGTTGTGTAATGAGATTGTCAAGTTCTGAATGGGGAAGAGGTAGAGATGGTGGAATATAAACAGTAACAAGAGTAACTGATGTATCAACTGCAATATGAGTAGCCACAGCTTCAAGATGTGTTATTAACTGGATCGGCTTGGATGGCACATTAGAATTAACCAGAATAGCTACTCCTCCACATGCAGGAGACTATCAGTTTCTATCTTGCCTATACAAATCATATAATTGGAGAATTTTGGCGAAACTTGGGGTAACAAGAAGGTTTCCTGTAGGCATACAGATATGGGATTGAATTGAGCTATTAAATCTTTTATGTCATCAGAATGGCTGCTCAGTCCTCTGAAATTCCACTGTATGATGTTATGCATTATTTAGGTTTATTTGAGGATGATTCATCTGGCTGTTTTTTTGGATGCGGGACATTTTTTCCAGTCTTTTTTTTTTTTGAGAATGTGGGGCAACCAGTATCCATAGTGTCATTGGCATGCAATTCTAGGATGGGTTCCTCATAATCAGGGCGTACATCCACTTCCATACTGTTTGTTTGAGGTTCGGCTTTCTTACAATCTTTAGTAGTTTTCATTCTTTCAGTGTCCTGTGAGACTTGGAATATCAGTTGGGATACTAATTGGGGTGTTTGTGGCTTCACTGGTTTTAGGTTTTGGAGCATCTTTTCTGGAGGCTGATAAGGTTACTTTAACCCAATTTGCCAAAGAGGTGTTCAGTGGTATTGACATGTCTGTTTGAGCTGCAGTTTAAATATAGCTTCGGGTGCGAGACGCATAAGATTGACTGGGCATGGTCGACATAATTTGTCTGCGTGCTTCAGGATATGTTACTTTATGTTCTATTTTGTATCTCTGAATTTTCTTTCCAGTTTTCCACATATCGCATGATTTAGAAAACACAGTATGACTTCCTTTGCAGTTGGGACACACGGGGATTGAGGCTGAGCAATCTGCTTGTGTATGGTCTTTAGAGCCACATATGGGACAGATGGCATCATCTCTGCATGCCTGCTGAGAATGGCCATATACGTGGCATTTAAAACAGCGAAGAGGATTCGGGATGTACGGTCGAATCCGGCAGTTTAAATAGACAGTTTTTACAGTGGTTGGCAAATCAGGAGTGTTGAAGATTAAAATGATGGATCGAGTTGGTACGAGATTTCCATCTTTTTTAATCATTATGTGCTTTGCACTGATTACCTTCTGATTACTAAGTTTGTGGACTAATTCCTCCTTAGACACTGAAAGCAGGTCCCACACTGTGATGACGCCTTTTGATGAATTTAAAGTATTGTGGAGAGTAACAGATACTGGCAACCCACCAAATGTTTTTTCTTTAATAGCCACTCAGAATGTTTGGCAGTGGCTGTTTCAACCAGTAAGTCTCCTGATTGTAGTCTCTTCACCATTTTTGGTGATCCTGCAATTGATTCTAAATATTTTTGAATCATAAAAGGTGATAGCTTGCCCACCTGCTGACCAGACAGAGAGTGTATCGCCAAAAGGTTAGACAGGTTATGACACTCTACTTCCATTCGAAGTCTTTTAGGTTGGTTTGAGTCATTTTCATTGGACATTTCGACCTTGAGCTTGATGGCTCTAAAGGAGGAAAATTATTTAAGTCCATCTTTGCTCCTTTTAGCCTCGGGAGAGTAACTTTCTTCTCCCAGGTTACCGGCCCCACCAAGTGGAGGCAGGAGCTGTGCCACCAGTGATCAAGTGGTTGAGGAAGTTAGTTGGGTTAGTATGAATTAAATAAATATATGTATAAGGAAAGAAAGGTGAATTTCCTTTCTGGATTCTTACTTGAAAGCTTTTAAGTAAAGAATCGCTTGAGTAAAACAGGAAGAAGAGAGACTAAAATAAATATAACTTATTCACTAAGTAAGAGCACTCTTATTCACTGAGTATGGCACAAAAATCGCTAGGTCACTATCGCTTGGCACTCGAGGCCAAGGGCAAAGGCCTCATGTTACGAGGTAGAATGACTAACATGTAGGTTAATGCAAAAGCATCATTTTAACATAGCCATCTACCATCTCATATAGTGAAGGCATTCACTATATGAGATGTAACCAAAACGATGCCAATTTAATTAATTAATTTAACTACTCTGGTATATAGCTATGTTAAAATGATGCTTTTGCACTAACCTACATGTTATTCATTCTACCTCGTAGCATGAGGCCTTTTCCCTTAAATAATTTATAGTCTATATCACTGCACACCATCAGGCATCTCTCATATTGTGAAGTTATACTTCATAACTGGGTTGTCACTATTGCAACACCAGGGTACCTGCCCGCCCACCGAAGAGAAGCCAACAAGCTTGGAAACGGTGCTGTCTGGGTGGTGGTATCCGCTGAGAATAAATAACAGTAGTCTTCTCCGCTGGTGAAGTGTTATTTATTCAAGGTAGTACAATATCATGGCAACTCATTGTGAAGGCATTCACTATATGAGATGTAACCAAAACAATGCCAATTTAATTAATTAATTTAACTACTTTGGTAGATGACTATGTTAAAATGATGCTTTTGCACTAACCTACATGTTTATACATTCACATTTATGTAATTTTGAATATATGTATCATCCTTATTATTTTATAACTTAATTATTTCATTATAAATTGTTTCAGGTAAGATCTAGTGAATTACTGAAACACACATTTATTGTCATGGCTCAAAAGCATAAAAATGTAAAAACCAACAAATTCTGACGTGTGTGGCACTATTTCCTAACTAAATCACAATGGTGTACGATCATGACAGCTACTTGGAAAACCAATTATACTTTGGTTGCCCTTTAGGTGACGAGAATAAGACATGGACACCACATTATTTGCAGCTCATTCAAATGGGTTATATGGCTAACTGAATGAAAGGAAAATGTCAATGCAATCTGTCATACCCATGATGTGGAGGGAGCCAAATGTGATACCCACCTCAGAACTACCAAAGAAGGGGAGGCCTCAGAACTTCAGTCTTGAGTACGCAACTGATAAAGTGGCATCGGAAACAGAGTTCTTTACCCATAATGAATGGAATAACCTCATTCCAGCTCTAGCCCTTTCCAAAGATCATGCCAAACTTTCTGCCTCAAGACAAAACCTTAAGCAAAACCATTAGGTTAGGAAGAATGACTCATGATCAAAGAAGAAACTATGTTTTGGTGAATTTTTTACAATAATCAATTTGCTCTGCCATGATACCAATGTTGTTAGGGAATTATCACGATTTTACTTTATGCTAGAATGACACCTCTTCATCGAGAGACTTACAGTGAAATTAGAAAGCTGTTCACTTGTACAATAGGAAGGCATCTATTCCTATAGCCCACTCTTGTCTGTCTAAAGAATACATACTATAACACAAAGAAACTACTGGAAGCAATTCAGTAGAGCACTCATCAATGGAATATTTGAGGTGACCTCAGTTGGTATGGGAATGCAGGGAGGGTTCACAAAATATTTGTTTCTTTTGCCTGTGGGGAAGCCACTCTACCATTGACCATTAGATCAGATGTGACTAGCCTCAAAGAAGGGGAAGTTGTAGTTTTGTTTGATTAAAATCATAAATATTTATTATTTATTTATTATTATGCATATTCAACTATTTATGATTAAATATGCCTAGCAATTTTCATAAATTATTTTATACAGTTTCATAAGGTGAGTTTGGCAGGTGACATTTTAGGTATACAATTTCAAAAGAGAGGTGGGATTTGCTGCTCTACATTTAAATTCAATAGTGCACTGCATACTGCAGATTTAGAAGTTCAGTGGTTTTGTTAGTCAGTTCATTGATTAACAAAATATGGAAAAAGTAAACTCGGGCAAGTGCTCTTAATAGTTAATAACTTTAAATATAGGTTTAATGATATTTTATCTACGCATGAAAAGAAATGGAAATGTTGAACACCAAACTACAGTTTTACAAAAATATCAAATAAAAACATATATCAAGTTGAACAGACTTGCTCTGGGGAGACTAGCTCTAGCCCAACTAGCTTCGAGACAGTCGTGTTCAAAGCCGCTAAGTGGATTTTTCTTATTTATTGATTTGAAATTATTGTTTTCCTAAAACTTTTGATTTAAATTTAGTAGTATAACATTATTTTGTGATTTTCTGATTAATTTGGTGTATTTATTCTTTACTCGGCCTTGTAATTGCATAAAAGTATCGGTAAAGGTTTCCACGTGTTTCAACTCCGCTACTTCGTAATTTTCCCGCCTTTGTGATACGATAGTTATATACTATACTAGATAGCGTTAGTTGAACTTCGTTAGCAGTTAAATTGTACGCTTAAATAAATACATATAACGACTTAGATTACAAACGTAATATAATTAATTATATTTAACATAATTAATAACATATAATTAATTATAATTAATTCATAAATTAATAGAATCATGACTCAGACCAGAGCAGCAAAGCAAAAGGCTCAAGCTAATGGAAGTGCTGTGGCTCAGAGCAGAACTGAGGGGGGACAGTTGTCCTCTGACTCACAGCCTTATAAAATGCACTGTTTGCTTGATGTTTGCAGAGCAATCGGGTACGGGACATGATACTGCCAAGGGGGATGACTTTGTGTGTGCGCGATGCAAGGAGTGTATCGATATCGGGCAACAACTCGGCGTTCTTGTGGGCCTATATGAGAGCTTGAAGGGCAGGGTGGATGCCCTCAAAGAAACTAAATTGAGGGGCCCATCAAGCTCTCAGCTGCCCACATCAACGCCAGAGCTTGCACTTGGGCATCGCGTGGCACTGAGACAGCCCCCAAGGCAGAATGCGCTGGTCCCGAAGGAACTAGTAGTTGTTGGTGACTCTATTGTCAGGCAAACGGGGAACATGCTTTGTAAAAAAGATAGGTGGAACAGGACCAGGGTATGTCTGCCGGGGGCAAAGGTTGATGACGTTGTAGAGCGAATATCATCTTTAGGAGTTCATATCTAGGAGTTCAGTAAATAAATTTGATGAATTTGAGGTATTGCTCAAAACATCAAAGGCAGATATTGTTGGGATATCAGAGACGTGGTGTCACACAGATATAAGGGATGCAGAACTGCAATTTGGGGAGTACAACGTCTACAGAAAGGATAGACAGGATAGGAAGGGGGGAGGGGTTATGCTATTAGTTAAGAAACACATAAAAACCAAGGAAGTGAAGCCAGTCGACATCGCCGGACAGTGCAGTGTTGAGTCAGTTTGGTGTGACATAAGCATTGGGAGATCAAAATTGAGAGTAGGAGTGTGCTATAGGCCTAATGACTCTGATGAGTATAATAAGGAACTGTACAGGGAAATAGAGTGGGCCAGTAAATCAGAGAGTCTTATAATGGGAGATTTTAATTTCCCAGATATTAACTGGAATTTGGGGGCTGGTTACTCACGCACTAGCAGGGCTTTTGTGGATTTATTGGATGATTGTTTTCTACATCAGCATGTTCGGGAGGCAACTAGAGGGAGTAATACTCTTGATTTGATTATCAGCAGTGATTCTTCATGCATTAAGAATTTGCAGATAAATGAACCACTAGGTGGCAGTGATCACAGTGTGCTGAAGTGGGATTTACTCAAAGAGGTAACTACCATTAGGGGTAAAGGGAAGGGTTATTGCTTCCGTAAAAGTGACTACGATGGACTGAGACAGTATTTAAATTCTATACAGTGGGACCAAGTGATGATGTTACCAACAGCAAATTCAAAATGGGAAGCATTCAAAGTGTGACACCACGTCTCTGATATCCCAACAATATCTGCCTTTGATGTTTTGAGCAATACCTCAAATTCATCAAATTTATTTACTAAGCTTATCTTGGAAGCTACTAGGCTTTACATACCAACTAAGAAATATTGTTCAAGGTTTAGGCCAAAATGGATGTCAGATGAACTAATGAGGCACATGGCAGAGAAGAAAAATGCATGGGATACTTACAAATTAACACATGACACAGAAGCCTATGATAGATACAAGTTGATATGCAACCAAGTTACAAAGGAGGTTAGGCAGGCGAAGGCAGATTACAAGAAATCTTTGGCAAGAGATGCAAAGAAAAACAGCAAAGAGTTCTTTACTTATGTAAACTCTAGAAGGAAGGGGATGAATCAGATTGGTCCACTTGATATTGATGGGTCAACTGTTGATGATCCTGCTCAGGTAGCTAACAAACTAAATGAATATTTTGCATCGACATTCACACATGAGGAGTTATTCAGCAAGGGGAATGCCAGAGGTGTATTCAACTCTAGCAGTAAGCTACAGAATCTTGAAATAACTGGGAGTAAAGTGGAGGAGAAACTGTTGAAGATAAACACAAGAAAGGCACCCGGGGTGGATGGGATCTATCCAGTTATATTAAAGGAAGTAAGCGAACCCTTAGCCATAATTATGAGAGCTTCCTTGGACTCAGGGGAGGTACCCACAGACTGTAAATGTGCAAATGTGACCCCAATTCACAAAGGAGGATCAAAGGCTGACACAAGTAATTATTGACCTGTGAGCTTAACTTCTGTTCCAGGAAAATTAATGGAGGCACTGGTTAAAGAAGCACTGCAGGATCATTTAGACAAGACTTCAGTTACAGCTCAGACACAGCATGGTTTTGTTAAGGGGAAGTCTTGCCTAACCAACTTGATTGGATACTATGATGCAGACACATAAGAACTGGATGCAGGGAATAACTTTGATATTATATACTTGGATCTTAGAAAGGCTTTTGATACTGTTGCACATGGAAGACTGCTACACAAATTGGAGCAGTGTGACATTGGAGGCAAATTGCTGCTATGGATAAAGGGGTGGTTGAGGGGGAGAAGACAGAGAGTGGTAATCAATGGACACTGCTCATCGTGGACTAATGTTATTAGTGGAGTCCCTCAGGGCTCAGTGTTGGGTCCATTATTGTTTTCTGTATTTATAAATGATATTGATGATGGTATATCAAGCTTAATGTCCAAGTTTGCCGACGATACAAAGGTTGGCAGGGTTGTCAAGGACACTACTGACACTATGCTGCTGCAACAGGATCTGGAAAGGTTGAGCAGATGGGCTGAGAGGTGGCAAATGAAGTTTAACATTGACAAATGTAAAGTACTACACATGGGAAACAGCAACCCCAGAGCAACGTATCAACTCTGTGGTACTACACTGACAGTGGTAGAGAATGAAAGGGACTTGGGGGTGGTTGTGCAGGCAGATATGAAATTCTCTGAGCAGTGCAGACGGGCTGCAAGAGTAGCTCATGGAGTATTGTCAATGATATACAGGAATTTTTCCAGCAGGGATAAGGAGGTGATTATTCCATTGTATAAGGCAATGGTCAGGCCACACCTAGAGTACTGTACAGGTCTGGAGGCCTCATTTCAAGAAGGATGTAGAGCTGCTGGAACGAGTACAGAGAAGGGCAACAAGATTAGTGAATGGAACAAAGGGGTGCTCTTACGAAGAAAGGCTTACGTTTTGCAAATTACAGTGTCTGGAGACTAGGCACCAGCGAGGTGATCTGATAGAGGTGTATAAAGCCTTGAATGGTTTAAGCATGCTCAATGCTGATGGGATTCTTCCTCTAGCTCAGAAAAATCACCTGAGAGGGCATAAATTCAAATTGAGGAAAGACAGATGTAGGATAGACGTGTGGAAATTTGCCTTTAACCAGCGGGTGGTTGGTTGGTGGAACAGACTTCCATCCCTTGTGGTGGAGGTTGATAGCCTAAATAAGTTTAAGGCTCAGCTGGACAGGTATTTTGAACAAACAGAGGGGTGAAGTGGAAGTGGGTTTTTTTTTTTTTTTTTGGCTGATGCTGCATAAGCTTGCTTTCTTGCATCAAATGCCTCTACTAATGCTAATGCTAACAGCGTGCATAAATATTACAGCTAGAGTATTACTACCTGAAATTGAGAAAAATATCTTAAAGATAAAATTAATCAGTATGACAACACAGAAATAAAAATGTCAGAAGACTACTGTCATTCAGCAGTCGCATTTTGTATCTGTTGATTAAACCAGGTTTTTCCTTTTTTTTTTTTTTTTTTTTTATGAAAATCCCAAACACGAAAGGTATCAAAATCTATAGTACTTAGTACCACGCATGGGTTGAAAGAGAAGTATGGAGAAGGGGGATGCCGGAAACTTTGCTCTAGAGACTAAACATGAGTTTCACCACTTCAAGCCTCCAATAAGCAAAGTGGTGGTATTTCACCGGTTGATGAAAGTCATCTACCACCATCTGTAGTTAACAGTAGATCAAAGTTAATATTTATGAAAACTACATATTGTATTTAGTGTAGTAACAGAAATTACACATTCTGTGGTTAAAAGAATATTAGGTACAGCCACTAATTCACCTGTTAACAGAAAATTTCATTTATCCCTCCTCTTCCTTGTAGCCTATGTAGAAAACTGTGTCCAGACGAAACTGTAGATCTTTTTAAGTGTAAGAACAGGCACATGCATACTTGCACATACCTGTTCATGAAAGAAGAACAGTAAATAAAATTGATGAATTTGAAGTACAGGCATACCTCGCTTAACGTAACCTCTGATAACGAAGCTTCGATATAACAAAGTCGGCAATTTCAAGCCCCATTTAACATAAAAAAATATATTCCAGTTTAATCACCTGAAATCTAAACAAACTGAAGAAATTACGGAAACCTTTGGGGCTTCTCGTGGTTGGTTCGAGAAATTTAAAAAACGGGCCAGGATTCATAGTGTAAAATTAACAGGAGAAGCTGCAAATAAGTTTCCAAAAAAACTAAAGGAAACAATTGAACGCGAAAATTTTCCAAATTTGGTGTTCAGTGTTGATGAAAGCGGTTTGTTCTGGAAACGGCTACCAACAAAAAGCTTCATTTCTATTGAAGAAAAATCAGCTGCTGGGTTCAAAGCAGCCAGAGACCGTTTAACGTTACTCTTTGGATCAAATGCCTCTGGCGATTATAAATTAAAATTGTTATTAGTTTACCATTCAGAAAATCCAAGGGCATTAATAGGTAACATAAAAATGAATTTACCTGTAATATGGAAAGCAAATAGAAAAGCGTGGGTTACCAAGGGGTTATTTACTGATTGGTTTGTTAACCACTTTTGTCCTGAAGTAAAACGGTATTGTCAAAAAAACAACTTTGAAGAAAAAGCTCTTTTGTTGTTGCTCCGGGACATCCTACTGATCTTAACACATTGGACACATGCATTCCTGTCAAAGTTGTGTTTCTTCCAGCAAACACAACTTCCCTGATTCAACCATTGGATCAGGGGGTAATAGCATCATTTAAAGCTTATCATCTGCGTCGAACATTAAGCAATTTAACTGAACTAAAGGATAAAGAGGAAATGACAGTTAAAACTTTTTGGAAAAACTACACCATTAAAAACGCAATTGAAAACATTGATAGTTCTTGGAAGTCATTAAGAAATGCTTAAATCCAGTTTGGCGCAAAATATGGCCAGAAGTTGTACTAGAAGAAGAAAATAACATCATCCAAGAAATTAGAAATGAAGTTATCCAGATGGCTCAATCAATGGTTTCGAAAATGTCGATGAAGAGGATGTTAGAAATTTATTGAATGCAGAAGATGATGGTTTTTCAGTGGAAGATTTAGAAAACCTTGTTAGCAACGAAGACAAAGATAATGATGACGAAGTTAAAGAAGTTCCTGCCGAAAAAGTGTTAACAACCAAAGATTTAAAAAGGTGCTTAAATGACATTGAAAATGTTTTAAATTTTTTTTAGTGAAAATGATCCCGATTTAGGAAGAAGTGTTATTGTTAAGCGATCTGTGTTAAATGCAATAACTCCGTATAGGCAATTGTTAAATGAAAGAGAAAAAGAGCATAAACAATCAACTTTAGACTCGTATTTTAAAATGTGGTTTCACTTTGTATGTAAGTTGACTGTTTATTTAATAAAACTTTTCTTTGTTTGAAAAAAAAGCTTTTCATTTTCTTTACGTAGGAACGTATCCCTATTCTGGCCATAGTATTTTTACCTCTGAAAACGAAGTTTCGCTTAACGAAGTAATTTCGTGGAACGCATCCTATTCGTTATTCGAGGTATGCCTGTACTGATTAAGCCATCAAATGCAGACATTGTAAGGATATCAGAGATATGGTGCCACTCACATAAGGGATGCAGAATTTGAAGATGGAGAGCACAGTGAGTACAGAAAGGATACACAGTACAGGAGGGGGTTACGCACTTAGCTAAGAAGCATATTAAATCTAAGACAGTGCCATGTTGAGTCAGTTTGGTGTGACATAAACGGTGGGAAAATGAAAATTACAATAGGAGTATGTTACTGAGTTTATGACTGCAATGAGTTTAACAAACAACTATACAGAAGAAGGGGAAAAAATATATATATAGAGCAGGTGAGAAAATCAGAATGTATTATAATGGGGGATTTCATCTTTCTAGACTTTCCAGATCTGTATTCCAGATTTTTCCAGAAAGTTACTAGAACTTGTTGTATGGGAGTTTCTGGTGCAAGGGCTAGATGGGCCATACTGTACCTATCAAAGTAAGTGAGGTTTCATGTTGTTGTTGGTTTGTTGTTTAATGGCACAACGGCTGCTAAGGTCATATTGTGCTGATTTTATTTACTAATGCAGTTGAAATGTTAAAATCTGTTTAATAATCGTGTCTGAGATTTGCATTGTCTCCAATCAGATGAGATAATGTTAAAGGTTCTTGCAGATGTGAAAGCAACATGAAAATTGTGTTTTGAGCATTAATGTAATGGTTACAATTTAGTAGAATATGCTTCACTGTAAGTGCAGTCTGACAAATAGGAAGATCTTCACCCATGAACAGATAAATATGGGTTAGATGCGTGTGCCCAATACACGTCCTAGCCAGGATCACCTCCTCTTGCCTATTTGATCTCATGCTTGATGCCCACAACTGAGGTTCCCGTTTGAGTTGCAGCAGCTTATTACTGCCCTGAACCTGCCAGATCTGCAACCATTGTTCTTCACAGACGTTTTTTATGACTGATTTGTAGTCTGTATATGGCACTTGGTAGTTAGGAGAGCACAGAGTGGTCGGATGTTTAGCGGCTTGATCTGCATGTTCATTTCCTTTGATGCCTACATGACCTGGTATCCAAAAGAAAGTGACTGATTGGTTAGCAGCATGTAACACAATTATCTGTGATCTGATTTGCTTCAAGACAGGGTGGATTGGGTTGGATGAATTTTTTAATGCTGTTATTGCGCTCGGAGTCAGAATAGATAATCGTTTGCTTACAGGATAGATCAGTTACATGATCTAGAGCTATCTTTATGGCAAAAAGTTCGGCAGTGTCAACACTGCATTCCTTAGGAAGGTTGCTGCTGTTATTTGGTTTTTAGGAGCATTAGCAACTAAAGCCATATTGCTCCAGGGATATGCGGTGGTCATTCCCTGAATAAGTATGGCCAGGTAGGATGAAAGGGAAGACTCCGTATTTTTGCTGCATAGTTCAGAGCCACATTTTCCTCCAAAGATGGAGTGGAGGTTCGTGTGTGTCTCTCTATATATAGACTATGTACAGGGGATGTTCTGACTGCTCCTAAAGTAATCCTTAGAGCACTGTGATGGATAGTGTCTAGCCAAAGTAGTGCACTTTTCCTGACCGAGTCATAGACTGGAGCTCCGTAATCCAAGCGAGATCTAATTAAAACCCAGTATAATCGAAGCAGAGTGTATCGGTCAGCACCCCACACTGATGAAGATAGTACTCTGAGGATATCTGATTTTTTTAAGCAAATGTTTCTCAGATATGTTATGTGCTGTATGAAGTTTAATTTATTGTCCAGGATTAGACCAAGAAATCTGATACTAATGGAAAGAGGTATGGTAAAATTTTTAAGTTGTAATTCAGGTTCGGGGTGGATCTTACGCTTTTTACACAAATGAATACAGTTTGATTTTTGTGCTGATAAGTGGTAGCCACTGCGAGACATCCCCAGCTCTATTTTGTTAATTGAGGTCTGAAGCTGTCTCTCGTTAAAATTCATATTTTTCCCTTGGCAAGATCATGAGATCGTCTGCATAGCGACATAATTTAACTGCTTGAAATATCATGGATGATATTGTTTATTTTAATTAAAAATAGAGTAGGACTCAAAATACATCCCTTAAGAACGCCTTCCTCCTGTATATGGATTTTAGAAAGAACATTTTAATAACGAACCCTGGAGAAAGCTTTGAATAAACAAGGGAAACCTGCCTTGTAGTCCAAAGGTGTGAAGATCCTGTAGAATACCGAAACACCACATTGTATCAAAAGCCTTTTCTAAATCCAAACTTACCATAACTAGGTGGTCATTTCTGACAGAAGCATTTCTGATGTTTGTTTCTGCTTTAGTCATCATATCAAAAGCAGATCTGTTTTGCCAAAAGCCACACTGATTTTTATGCAGGATGTTACGTGACTCTAAAAACCAGGTGAGGAATTTGAGAACCAATTTTTCCAGTGTTTTTCCTAAACAACTAGTTAAGGAAATTGGACGATAGTTAACCAGATTAGAAAGATCTTTTCCTGGTTTAGGGATGGCTAATACAAGTGAATGTCTCCAAAAGCGAGGATAAACATTTTCCTGAAAAATTATGTTAAAAAATATTAGTAGAGTTTGTAAAGCTGTGTCATTCAAGTGTTTCAGCATAAAATACAATATACCATCCAGGCCAAACACACTATTGGGTCTCTGTTAAGAGCTTCCTTTAACTTGAATATTGTAAAAGGTTGATTATATGGAAGAGAGAGACTGCTGTTGAAATTTAACATGTGCTTTTCTGCTACCTCTTTAATTTTCTGGAATGGAACATTATATGAATGTGCTGCTAAAGTTTTAGCAAAAGCTTCAACGAAAGTGTTTGCTATGTCTTTGGGGAAAGACAGTTCCTGTCCATTACAGATCAATATAGAAGAGGATGACAATGGATATTTGCCATTCAATGTTGGCTTTTCCTCCAAATTAATCTAGTATCGGTGTTTTTTGTGATAGTGGAAGCGAACTGTATCCATGAATCTTGTTTGGCCTTTCTTCTTATTTGCCTTGCTTTAGCATTGAGTTTCTTATAGTTTATAAGGTTAATACTGGTGGGATGCTTGCAGAAAATATTCCAAGCTTTATTCTTATCCTTCTTTGCTCTATTACATTCTTCATTTCAACAGCAGTTTTTGTGCCTGCGTGGACGAGTAGACGACTGAAGAATAGCTTTATCAGATGCTGCTAGTATTTGTTTTGTGATATGGTCAGTGGCTTCATCTATTGATTGATTCAGTATGTAGTGTTTATCTAAAGTGGTCCTTAAGGAAAACGTTATCCAGTTTGCCTTTGAGAATTTCCACCTGCTACGAATTTCCAGACAGTTGGAGATAGTTTGAAATTTGCAAGTAATTGGGAAATGATCACTATTATGTGGATTTTCCAATACTGCCCAATGTACACTTGGGTACAGAGTAGGGAAGCAGATAGATAGATCTATGGCAGAAGTATTTCCTGTGGGAAAATGCACGAGTATATGCACCTGTATTCAGCAGAGTTAGATTGTGTGTGTCCAGTAATGTTTCTATTAGATGCCCTCTTTTATCCATATGTAGACTTCCACACAAAGGGTGATGTCCATTAAAGTCACCCATCAAACAAATAGGAGGTGGTATCTGGGCAAAGAGATCATCAAATTCTCTGAGTATAAATGCTTGGTTAGGTGGAAGATAAATAGATACAAGTGATAAAATTATTCCAAGTTCTATGCGTACAGCAACAACTTCTAAATTAGTTTGCAAGGGGATTTTTGCCTAGATGGAGTATTAACGGATAATAAAACCGCTACACCTCCACGCGCTGCAGTTGCTGCATTCCTGTCATGTCTGTACAAAGTATATTTTTTTATAGAGGGTGTCACTTGTGGAGTTAAAAAAGTTTCCTGTAAGCAAATACCTGCAGGATTAAGATCTCGTATTAGGTCATAGAGCTCATCTGCATTTGTACGTAGTCCTCAACAATTCCACTGTAAAATGCACTGCATTATTTAGTCTTAGTGGTAAGATGATCTGGATGCTTTTTAGAGGCAGTAACCTTATGGCGATCTTTTTTTGGAAAGTTAGGATGTCCAGTGTCCATATCTTCTTCAACATAAATTTCTAATATAAGTTCTTCTTGTGTTGTGTCATCTATGTCCATTAGTGCAGTATTTGTTTGGTTCTTAGCAGAGGATTCAGCTTTTCCCACCCTGGTCTCAACTTTGGGACTCAATGCCACTAGTAGAGGAGATGGAAATGGGAGTATTACATGTTTCATCTTTATTGTTTTGCTTCACAGACGGCTGAGGAACTGAAAGCATACCTCCAGCCTATTCGTAAGTGATTTGTCAGATGGAATTGAGTCATTGGTTTGAAAGAAATAAATGTTTGAATTGGTTTGAATGTTATAAAGAAATGTCACAACTGAGTGACATTTCTTTATAACATTAGCATATATACATGCTGGATTATCTTTCACTATTTGTAGTCTGGCTTCTTGAGAAGTCATCTTATGTTCAACTTTATATTTCTGTATTGTTTTTCAAGGGGGATCCATCCTGCAAATATGCAGGATGATCCCCCTTGCAATTTGGGCAAACCGGAGATGCTGCAGTACAATCTGTTTGAGTGTGTTCTTGGGAACCACATTTTGGGCATACATTGTTTCCTCGACATGTTGTCTGAGAGTGTTTGAATTTTTGGCACTTATAACAGCGTATTAAATTTGGAATATAAGGGCAGACATGACAATTTAGATAACCAGCTTTAACAGTATTTGGTAAGTTTGGCGTATTAAAAGTGAGTATTATACTACAGGTTGGAATGAGATTGCCATCCCTACAAGTCAGAATTCTCTTAGCTTGTACACCTTTTGATCTTTCATTTCTTTGATCTTTCATTTCTTGCACAAGCTCCTCTTCTGTTACATTCAATAGATCCCATTCAGAGATAACACCTTTGGAACTATTTAGGATTCAGTGAGATTTTAACAGGAATTCCCCCAAAGGTTGTAAGTTTTAACAACAGTTCGGAATGTTTAGGCTGTGTCGTTTCAACTAGTAAATCCCCTGACTGTAACCTTTTGACCATTTTAGGTGATCCGGCAGCATTTTCTAGGAATCTCTGTATCATAAACGGAGAGAGTTTACTCACTGGTTGACTAGATAATGAATAGATAAGAAAGGTTGGATACTCTGTTTGGTCATTGTCTTTTTTCAAGAGCTTACTTTGCACATTACCTTGATCAGAATTGTACCGATCTTTGGTATTTGAGCTTGAAGGCTCTAATGCTGGGATAGTTTTGTCCATGTCAGCTCCTTTTTCGCCCTGGGGGATTAGCTTTTCCACCCAGGTTACCGGCCCTGCCACAGGGAGGCAGAGACAGTGCCGCTTGTGGCCAAGCGTAGGAGTTAGTATGGTTAGTAAACTAAGAAAAAGTAAATAAAAAGGTACTTTCCTTTTTCCGGATCTCTTTTTATACTTTTTAAAAGTAGAACTAATTAATGAAAAGACTTATAAAATGAAGTAAAGCAAGAAAAAACTCAGCCGCTCTAGGAAGTCACAGATCGCTTGGCCACAGAAACACTTGGCACCTGGGGCCGAGGTTACAGGTGATAACTGCTCTGTGAGCAATTAGAAGTGGTCATACATTTTAATTTGTTTCAGGTAGGAGAAAAATTCAGAGAGTTCTGCATCATTACCGATGATGCTGCTGAATGAGAGGTTCTTGTAGGTTTGAGATGAAGATGAAAGTAGACTGTGGAGCAGTGTTGAACAAGCTACATTCAGTGAGCATGGGCTTTACTGATGGTGGTTTCAAGCACACAATGGGAGGGGGGGAGATCATTTCCTGGAAGCAGAAACAGATGAGATTCAGGTTCTAGCTAGGATTACTTCTATGTTTCCATTTTTACAGAGGCTAGAATTCATAATTGTGGTTCATGTTTCAGTTGAAAAAGCTTGTTGTGTTTGCTTTTTCCACAGAAGTGTCCATTGTTCCAACATATTTTCTGTATGCTGTGTTTATAATCAAGATAAGGGACCAGACCATTTACCGAGGCTATGCTGGGACGTTTTGCAGCATCATCATCAATGAACTAATTTCTTGGAATACTTTTATACTTTTAAAAAGATAAGGGACCAGACCATTTGCCAAGGCTATGCTGGGAGGTTTTGTATACCACTGTAACCTGGGATCCAAGAGAAGACAACAGTTTGTTGTTGCTCAAGATATCAGCTCATGTCTTATTAGCTTTACCAAAGGATTGTAAGGTGAGGTGTTTTTGAGAGCTAAAAGAGCACTCTTGGAATCTGTGTATACTATACTATACTTTTATTGATTTACAGGAGTGAAATATTTTCCAGGGCAAGCTTAATGGCATAGAGCTCATAGTATAACTGCTGCATTTAATCGGAAGTGGAATAGAAACAATTATATTAGAGAAGACAGCAGCTGTACCCACTCTACTGCCAGACTCTGAACCATCAGTGTAGATCTTAGAAAAGTGGGAATAATTTTCTGTATGAAGATGTAGTCGTTGGATGTTAATATCTGCTGTAGCACCTTTTCCCCGCTGTTCAAAGTAATCATCACAAGACAATGTAATCCATGGGGGATCTGGATCTTTTAAATCTCTGATGATATTATGAATGTAAACACACCAGCATTCTGATATGTTCTGTAATCTGATACCAGTAGGTCGGATTGTTCTGGGTTTGTTTCCATAGTGGGTTGTCCACTGCAGATCATACAGTAGTGGACAAACTGGGTGAGTGGAGAAGATTTTAATTTTAGCTAATTGGTTCATCAATAACATCTTTCTTCTGATATTGGATGGAGGTTCGTGAGCTTCAACATACAGATTTTGAACTGGGGATGTTCTATGTGCACCTAGGATAATCCCAAAAGCAGAACGTTCAATGGGAGCCAGATGGGCCAAGGTACTCTCTCTCTCTCTCTCTCTCTCTCTCTCTCTCTCTCTCTCTAGCAGAGTCATAAAGAGGTGCTCCATAGTCTAGTCAAGATCAAATTAAGGAACTATATAAGTGGAACAGTGTATAACAGTTATCTCTAGTACACCCCAAGGTGTATGTACTAGAGATGACCAGAAGTATGTTCATTTTCTTAAAGAAAGTGGTTCGTAGGTGTTTGACGTGCTCTTAGAAATTTAGATTCTTATCAAAAATTAGCCCTAGGAGATGAATACCGTTCACAATTGGAAGAGGATAATTGTCCAAGTGTAACCAGATTCTGGATGCATTTTGCACTTGATGCAGAAATGCATGGATCTATGTAGATATGTGGTTTGATAGTCTGTATTCATTTTGTGTCATTCACAATTCAATATTATTTTACTGATATTACTGATATTTGTAACTGCCTCTCAATATAATTTATATTCTGGAAATGACGGGATAAGGGAAGATCATCAGAGTAGAGATATGAGTCGACATTGTTTATTCATATAGCAAATAAAGTGGCACTAAGAACAGAGCATTGTGGGATTCCTTCTTCTATGTATGTTTGAGACAGAGCTTGCCAATATCGAACTTCAAAAGACTTCTGCCTAAGGAAGTTTTGAATAAAATATGGTAAATGGCCTATCACATCAATAAAATGAAGATCCATAGACCCCATAGTGCCATTTTCCATCTAAAGACTCCGTAGTGCCATTTGGTATCTAAAGAGTCCATAGTGCCATTTGGCATGGAAAGCTTTCTCTATTTCAAGACATACCATGACAAGATGTTGATTTCTGATAAATATGTTTCTTATGTTTGATTCAGCCTTTACCATGAGATCTAAGGATGATCTGTTCTTCCAAAAGCCAAACTGATTATTACTGATTAAGTTTCTGGACTCAAGGTACCATCAATGGTGCATTTCTTCCAAAGTTTTACTCAAGAAGCTAGTTACAGAGATCGGTCTATAGTTGTTAGGAGTCAAATGATCTTTTCCTGGTTTAGGGAAAACTATTACATAGCAGTGTTGCCAGGAACTGGGGAATGTATGTTCAAAAATGATCTGATTGTAAAGGTTTGGCAGTGAGGATAAATATTTTTGATCTAGATAGTAGTAGTAGTAGTAGTAGCAGTAGTAGTAGTGGCATGTAGTAGTAGTAGTAGTAGTGGCACATGATGCAAGAAAGAAAGTGTAGGAGCTTATGCAGCATCAGCCAAAAAAAAAAAAAAAAAAAAAAATCACACCATTCCCTCCAAATGCCTCTCCAGTTCCTCCTTAAATTTATTTAACCTATCAACTTCCACAACGACAGATGGAAGTTTGTTCCAGCAATTAACCACCCGCTGGCTAAAGGCAAATTTCCGCACATCTATTCTACATCTGTCCTTTCTTAATTTGAACTTATGTCCCCGTAGGTTCGTAATCTGAACAAGTGGAAGGATCCCATCAGAATTCAGCGTGCTCAATCCATTCAAGGCCTTATAGACCTCAATCAGATCACCGCGCAGGTGCCTAGTCTCCAGCCACTGCAATTTGCAGAACTTAAGCCTCTCTTGGTAAGAGTATCCCTTCATTCCCCTCACCAATCGTGTTACTCTTCTCTGTACACGCTCAAGCAAATCTACATCCTTCCTAAAATGAGGCCTCCAGACCTGTACGCAGTACTCAAGGCGTGGCCTGACCATTGCCTTATACAGAGGGACAATCACCTCCTTTTCCCTGCTAGCAAAATTCCTATATATCATTGACAAAACCCCATGACCTGCCCTAGCAGCCTGTCTGCATTGCTCAGAAAACTTCATATCTGACTGCACAATTACTCCCAGGTCTTTTTCATTTTCTACCACCTTAGGTGTAGTACCACACAGTTGGTACGTTTCTCTGGGGTTACTTCTACCCATATGCAGTACTTTGCATTTGTCAAGGTTAAACTTCAGTTGCCACTTCTTAGCCCATCTGCCCAAATTATCTAGATCCTGTTGCAGTAGCTCACTGCCATTACTGTCATTAACAACCCTGCCAACCTTTGTGTCATCTGCAAACTTCGACATTAAGCCTGATATACCTTCATCAATATCATTGATAAATACACAAAACAACAGTGGACCCAACACCGAACCCTGTGGGACTCCACTAATAACATTAGTCCACGAGGAGCAGCACCCATTGATTACCACCCTCTGTCTTCTCCCACTTAACCATCCTTTTATCCATTGTAGCAACTTACCCTTAATACCATTCTGCTCCAATTTGTACAGTAGTCTTCCATGCGCAACAGTATCAAAAGCTTTCCTGAAATCCAAGTATATGATATCAAAATTATTTTTTGCATCCAGTTCCTTTGTGACCACATCATAATAACCAATCAAATTTGTCAGACAAGACTTTCCCTTAACAAACCCATGCTGTGTTTGAATTATTGCTGCAGTCTTGTCTAGATGATCCTGCAATGCATCTTTAACCAGTGACTCCATTATTTTACCCGGAACAGAAGTTAAACTAACTGGTCTGTAATTACTCGTGTCACCCTTCGATCCACCTTTGTGAATTGGGGACACATTTGCACATCTCCAGTCCGTGGGAACCTCCCCTGAGTCCAAGGATGCTCTCATAATTATGGCTAAGGGTTTGCTTAGTTGCTTTGCCGCCTCCTTTAAAATAACTGGATAGATCCCATCCACCCCAGGTGCCTTTCTTATGTTTAACTTCAACAAATTCTCCTCCACTTTGCTCTCAGTTATTACAAAATCATTAAGCACACTGCTACAATTTGATAACCCTCTTCCATTTTCAAACTGTAATAATTCCTCACGTGTGAATGTAGATGCAAAATACTCATTCAGTTTGTTTGCTATCTGAGCAGGATCATCAACAGTTGAACCATCGATGTCAAGTGGACCAATCATATTCATCCCCTTCCTTTTAGAGTTTATATAAGTAAAGAAATCCTTGCTGTTTTTCTTAGCATCTTTTGCCAAAGATTTCTCGTAATCCGCCTTCGCCTGCCGAACCTCCTTTGTGACCTGATTACAGACTAGCTTATATCTGCCACAGGCTTCTGCGTCACCTGATAATATATATGCATCCCATGCATTTTTCTTCTCTGTCACGAGTCTCATTAGTTCATTTGATAACCATTTAGGCCTAAACCTTGAACGATATTTCTTAATCGGTATATAAAGTCTAGTAGCTTCCACGATTAATTCCTTGAATGCTTCCCACTTAGAATTTACTGTTGGTAACATCGTCAGTTGAACCCACTGTACAGAATTTAAAAACTGTCTGAGACCACTGTACTCCCCTTTACGGAAGAAAAAACCCTTTCCTTTACCCCTGACGGTAGTTACCTCTTTGAGTAAATTCCACTTCAGCACACTGTGATCACTGCCACCTAGTGGTTCCTTTATCTGCAAATTCTTAATACACGAATGATCACTGCTGATAACCAGATCAAGAGTGTTACTTTCTCTGGTTGCCTCTCGAACATGCTGCTGCAGAAAACAATCATCCAATAAATCCACAAAAGTCTGACTAGTGTGTGAGTGACCAATCCACAAGTTCCAATCAATATCTGGGAAGTTAAAATACCCCATTATAAGATTCTGATTTACTGGCCCACTCTATTTCTCTGTACAATTGTTCATTGTACTCATTCAAGTCATTAGGCCTATAACACACTCCTACCCTTATTTTTCCTTTCGCAGTGCTTATCTCACACCAAACTGACTCAACAGAGCACTGTTCATCTATATTAACTGGGTGCACTTCCTTTGATTTTATGTTTTTCTTAATTAACAGCATAACACCCCCTCCCTTTCTGTCCTGTCTATCCTTTCTGAGTACACATTGTACTCCCCAAATTCCAGTTCTGCATTCCTTATATCTTTGTGACACCATGTCTCTTCTATCCCAACAATATCCACCTTTGATGTCTTGACCAACACTTCAAATTCATCAAATTTATTTACTATACTTCTAGCATTGGTATACATGCTCCTGTGCCTATTCCTTGTTACCCTAACACATCCCATATACCCAACTATTCCATGATGACTGCCATCCGTCCCTGAAACCCCCAACACCCCTCGCTCCAGGTCGCTTCTTATTCTAATAGAAGTTGTGCAAGAATCACCTTCACCTCTGCCTGCGGTTACTGTTAAACTATTAGTCTTTGTATCCCCCCAAACTAGCAGTTTTCCGACCCACCTAACACTGCCTCGATAGCATCAGCAAATATTCTTGCACCCTTTCTATTTAAGTGTATCCCATCCCTGTAGAAGCAATCTCTCCTGTTAACAAGTACAGTCCAGGCTGAAAAAATTTCTACCCCTTGAGCCTTGCACAATCTTTCCAGGGCCGAATTGATCGACAAGGCTCTCATCATGTACTCCCTCCTATCATGTCTGGGCAGAATTGCAGACACTTTCAAATTCAACCCTATTTCACGGCTTTTTTTCAACAGTGATCTGTACTTGTTGAGTAATTCCGCCGGTCTCCTACTCTTAATATCATTAGTGCCAACGTGTACAACTATATCACCTTTTGTGCCCTTGAAAGATGATATACGCTCTACAACGTCATCAACCTTTGTCCCTGGCAGACATACCCTGGTCCTGTTCCAGCTATCCTTTTTACAAAGCATGTTCCCCGTTTCCCTGACAATAGAGTCACCAACAACAACTAGTTCCTGTGGGACCAGCGCATTCTGCCTTAGGGGTTGCCGCTGTGTTGCGTGATGACCAAGTGCAAGCTCTGGAGTTGATGTGGGCAGCTGAGAGCCTGATGGGCCCCTCAATTTAGATCTTTCGAGGGCATCCACCCTGTCCTTCAAACTCTCATATAGGCCCATAACAACGCTGAGTTGTCGCCTGATTTCCTTACACTCCTTACATCGCGCACACACAAAGACATCCCCCATGGCTATATCATGTTCCGTTCCAGAGAGTTCGGCAAACATTTCACAAGTTGCACATTTTTTTAGGCTGTGATGCGTTGGGGAACTGCCCCCCTCAGTTCTCCCCCGAGTCACAGCACTCCTGCCACTTTGTGCCCGTTGCTTTGCTGCTCTAGTTTGGGGCATGGTAGTTTAAATTAATAAAATCAATAAATTAAATGTCAATAGTATTTGAATAGAAACTATTAAATAGAAACAGTGAAGCGTATTACTATATAATTATGCGTTAGAGCTACCTAGCTACCTCAATTAAAAAATTTGAAATGTGATGCAAGAAAGCAATACGAGCTTATGCAGCATCAGCCAAAAAAAAAAAAAAAAAAAAATCACACCATTCCCTCCAAATGCCTGTCCAGTTCCTCCTTAAATTTATTTAACCTATCAACTTCCACAACGACAGATGGAAGTTTGTTCCAGCAATTAACCACCCGCTGGCTAAAGGCAAATTTCCACACATCTATTCGACATCTGTCTTTTCTTAATTTGAATTTATGCCCCCTTAGGTTCGTAATCTGAACAAGTGAAAGGATCCCATCAGAATTCAGCGTGCTCAACCCATTCAAGGCCTTATACACCTCAATCAGATCACTGCAATTTGCAGAACTTAAGCCTCTCTTGGTAAGAGGATCCCTTCATTCCCCTCACCAAAGGTCAGGGAATGACCACCGCATATCCCCAGAACAATATGGCCTTAGCTGCTAATGCTCCTAAAAAAACCAAATAACAAATAACAATCATTCCCCTCACCAATCTTGTTGTCCTTCTCTGTACACACTCAAGCAAATCTACATCTCTAAAATGAGGCCTCCAGACCTGTAAACAGTACTCAAAGCGTGACCTGACCATTGCCTTATACAGAGGGACAATCATCTCCTTTTCCCTGCTAGCAAAATTCCTATATATCTTTGACAAAACCCCATGACATGCCCTGGCAGACTGTCTGCATTGCTCAGAAAACTTCATATCTGACTGCACAATTACTCCCAGGTCTTTTTCATTTTCTACCACCTTAAGTGTAGTACCACACAGTTGGTACGTTTCTCTGGGGTTACTTCTACCCATATGCAGTACTTTGCATTTGTCAAGGTTAGACTTCAGTTCCCACTTCTTTGCCCATCTGCCCAAATTATCTAGATCCTGTTGCAGTAGCACACTGCCATTACTGTCATTAACAACCCTGCCAACCTTTGTATCATCTGCAAACTTCGACACTAATCCTGATATACCTTCATCAATATCATTGATAAATATACAAAACAACAATGGGCCCAACACCGAACCCCATGGGATTCCACTAATAACATTAGTCCACGAAGAGCAGCACCCATTAATTACCGCCCTCTGTCTTCTCCCACTCAACCATCCTTTTATCCATTGTAGCAACGTATCCTTAATACCATTCTGCTCCAATTTGTACAATAGTCTTCCATGCGCAACAGTGTCAAAAGCTTTCCTGAAATCCAAATACAGCAGGCCCCCGTTATAACGCGGTTCGCTTTACGCTGATTCGCTATAACGCTGTTCTTATATTATAACCCGTATCTGACTATAACGCTGTCACAGATCACTATAACGCTCTTTTACAGATTGAATTTTTGGCATATTTAAATGAAATCGTTTAATTTGTTGGAGTCGATAGCTTAAAATTAATAGCAAAACAGCATTAAAACGTTTCCCATGCCGACTTGAGAAATTTTCCCACGCTCAGTGAAATTTTCTCGCACGCTAATTTAATTGCAGTACAGTGACTTGTCACGTAGTTCCGAGATCAACATTTTAAAAAATGATCAAGTATATTGCTTGTAATATTTGCGTTATATGCATTTATCCGAAGTCTACTCATCACTCAGTACCGTATTAGACATCGTGCGAAACGGACAGTTTTCTTGAACATTGTATCATAATTGATGCAACCAACGCAGTTACATTTTCGAAGAGTTAATAATGGCCGATAAGAATGAAAAAACAACGAGGTCTGAGCGCAGTACGAAGACTATAAATGTAAGAAAAAGACTGAATTTAAAAATTAAATTAGACGTTTTGAAGCGAATCGATTCGGGTCAAAGACAAGCGAATGTGTGCCATAATTTAGGACTTGCAAGTTTAACTGTAAGAACAATTATAAAAAAAAAATAAAGAATTAATTTTAGCAGCAGGAAAGATAGCTGTTCCACTGCAAGCAACTAGGGCTAGGCCGGCTATTACGATTGAAATGGAAAGACTTTAACTAATTTTATTGAAGATAATATCCAATGCAGAATTCGGTTAATATTATTAAAAAAGAGAGAGAGAGAGAGAGAGAGAGAGAGAGAGAGAGAGAGAGAGAGAGAGATTAGCCAATATAATGAGCTGAAGAAAACTCACCTAAAAAAAAAAAAAATGTGGAACCATTTAAAACTAGTAATGGCTGGTTGAATAGATTTAAAATCCAGGGAGAAGCCGCAAGTGCAGATTAAGGAGCCGAAACTTTCAAAAAAGAACTTGTCAAAATTATTGAATAGGGGTATTATGTGTTATACTTCTCAACAAGTTTTTAACATAGATGAGGCGGGACTTTTGTGGAAACGAATGCCTAAAAGAAGTTTCATATTGAAAGAAAAAAAAAAAAAAAAAAAACATGCCAGGTAAAGAAGAAAAAAACATGCCAGGTTTCAAAGCGGCGAAGGATCGGTTGACTTTATTGTTGGGTGGTAACGCTCCGGGAGATTTTAAATTAATACCCCTTTTAGTTTATTTGGAAAAGGTCCAAAGTTCAACCCAAAATCGACACATTTTTCTTGATTAAATTCATCAATTAAATTAAATCAATTAAATTCATGATTTTAATTGGAATTTTAAGTTTAATTTTGATACGTAAGTAGTTACCACATAATTATATACGTATGTAATGCAGAATATTTTATATGTACAAATATTTGAATATTAAATATTTTGATCGACATTTGTGCATCTTTTCACTACCGTTTATTATTGATTACGAAATATGGCACCGACCGCAACTCACAAATACATATGTTACCTTATGGGAATGTGGCGCTCGCTTAGCGCAGATTCACTTAGCGCTCTGTTTTTACGGAACCAATTATCAGCGTAAAGCGGGGATCACCTGTATATTATCAAAATTATTTTTTTGCATCCAGTTCCTTTGTAACCACATCATAATATCCTATCAAATTTGTCAGACAAGACTTTCCCTTAAAAAACCCATGCTCTGTCTGAATTATTGCTGCAGTCTTGTCTAGATGATTCTGCAATGCATCTTTAACCAGTGACTCAATTATTTTACCCGGAACAGAAGTTAAACTAACTGGTCTGTAATTACTCGTGTCACCCTTCGATCCCCCTTTGTGAATTGGGGATACATTTGCACATCTCCAGTCCGTGGGGATCTCCCCTGAATCCAAAGATGCTCTCATAATTATGGCTAAGGGTTTGCTTAGTTGCTTTGCCACTTCCTTTAATATAACTGGATAGATGCCATCCACCCCAGGTGCCTTTCTTATGTTTAACTTCAACAATTTTCTCCTCCAGTTTGCTTTCAGTTATTACAAAATCATTAAGCACCCTGCTACAATTTGATAACCTTCTGCCATTTTCAAACCTTAATAATTCCTCATGTGTGAATGTAGATGCAAAATACTCATTCAGTTTGTTTGCTATCTGAGCATGATCATCAACAGCCGAACCATCGATATCAAGTGGACCAATCAGATTCGTCCCCTTTCTTTTAGAGATTATATAAGTAAAGAAATCTTTGCTGTTTTTCTTAGCATCTTTTGCCGAAGATCTCTCGTAATCTGCCTTTGCCTGCCTTTGCCTGCCTAACCTCCTTTGTGACCTGATTACAGACTAGCTTATATCTGGCATAGGCTTCTGAGTCACTTGATAATTTATATGCATCCCATGCATTTTTCTTCTCTGTTACGAGTCTCATTAGTTCATTTGATAACCATTTAGGCCTAAACCTTGAACAATATTTCTTAATAGGTATGAAACTTTTAGTAGCATCCACAATTAATTCCTTGAATGCTTCGCACTTAGAATTTACTGTGGTGACATCGTCAGTTGATCCCACTGTACAGGTTGGTTTTTAGGAGCATTAGCAACTAAGGCCATATTGCGCCGGGATATGCGGTGGTCATTCCCTGACCTTTCTGCATCCTCCGTATTTGGTGGTCATGGGCTCGAACCCCAGTCTAACAAGAAGCGTGTGCTACGCACTGCCGCTCCTGCCCACCTGGCTATGGAGGCAAATAAATTCAAGGAAGAATTGGACAAATTTTTAGAGCGAATGGAGATGTAAAATGGGATTTTTTTTTTTTGGCTGATGCTGTATAAGCTTGCTTTCTTGCATCATATGTCTCTACTAATGCTAATTTAGTTGCTCTCTTTCTATCATTATAATTATGTACTTTTTTTTTTTATTCACTACTTGGCTTGGCCATTCTTCTAATGTATTCTTAATTTATATAAAATAAACTTCTGTTATTAATGCTTACCTTCCACTTTTAATGCTTTTCTTTTGGCTCACCTATGAAGTGCCATGCAGCATTTTAATGTCCACAGCACTCTCATTTAAAGCATCTTCCTGCTTATATTGTTTGTTTAAAGAAATAAACCCAAATATAACCCACCCTGCTCTTGATTTCAGTTTTGGTAAAGGGGAAGATAGGACTAAGTTGTAGGGACCATTTGTAGTTCAGTTTTTTTTACTTTGTAGAACTTGATTCCAGAGCAGGTGCTATTTGTTTATATCATATTTAACTGGGTTGCAGACATGCAAAAATTCATCTGTGAATGCAAAAATTTGAAAAATCAGCAAAAAATAATGTAAAACTTTTTGATGTCACTTATAATTTCAATTTTTTCTGAATACAATTATGAAAAATCCTTGTTCTATATTAAAAACATATATATTTAAGTAATTTCTGAAAATTTAACTCATTTTATAGACCTCGGAGAGTGAATGCAACCTATGCTTTCATTCCAGGAATGCATATCGGTAATAGTAGTGCTCACTGCCTAAAAACATGAAGCATGCACATAAAGTTTGATTCCAGAAGACGCATTAATGTCACAAAGCAAGAGAGCATTACCGACTGGAGGAGAGTGTGTGACAGTAAGCAAATTTACTAACAATATCCCTTCATGACATATGTCAATAAACACATGCATATAATTAAGTTTAACTTATCATGAAATTTTCCTCATTTTCCAAAAATTAACACACATTTATGGAATTTCTGCAGATAATTCAAGGAAAACATTTTCAATAAATGCTATTAGGAGTTTCAGCTGTGTAGACAGAGTAAGTCACATGGGGTCGAATCAACCCTGCACAACTAACACCAGGTTAACATAAGCCTTTGGAAGTAGAAAGGCTACTCTTCACAATGGTATCCAGCCATTTCTTGTTATAATACAGATACCCTTCTCAGCTTTTTTTTTTTTTTTTTTTTAATTATTATTATTCAGACATTGTTCATCTGGTTTTCTTGTTGGTATGGTAATCATCCTTTTTTTTTTTTTTTTTTCTTTTTTTTTTTTTCTTTTTGTGTGTTGGTGTTTAAGACGGTAAATGGCCTTAATGGCAGCATTATTATTATGTTAATAATACATTTATCACCTTTATAAATACTTATGATCTGTTTAATTTAAATTAATGAAGCATCTTTAACATTTTTCATTCTTTTAAAAGCATGAAAAAAAAAATTTGAAGGTAGAGTAGTTATGCTCTTGGTTAAGAAACTCACAAAATCTAAAGCAGCGCGCACAGTTTGACATGGGTTGCCACTATAATGTTGAGTCACTTTGGTTTGACATAAGCACTGGGAAAACAAAAATGAGGGTAGGAGTACGTTATAGGCTAAATGACTGTGATAAGTATAATGAACAACTATACAAACAGAGTGGACCACTAAATCAGAATGTTTTCTAATGGAGGATTTTAACTCTTTCCAGATACTGACTGAAACTTTCCTGATACAGAAGATGTAGGAAATACATTGGCATTTCTCTTATATATACAGGACTCTCTTCTGAATCCAGTGATATCCACACTATCTTAATGGTTCAATGTTTTCTCTCTCTCTCTCTCTCTCTCTCTCTCTCTCTCTCTCTCTCTCTCTCTCTCTCTCAAAATCAATGAGTATATTCCACTGTAGTCATTGATTTGTATACTCATATATTTTATAAGCTGCAAAATATGCTCATATTTTACTTGACTTCAGGCTTTTCTAATATATCACTAATTTCAGACTGTTCAGCTTCACTGACAGAGAATTAATCAACCTAAACATGTTGCATCTAGTAAATGCAATAAAATAAAATATAAAAAGTAACAAAAAAGTAAACAGAATTAAGTTAAAATTACATTATATAGAAAATTTTTGAGGTCTTCCCAATAACAGCTTACCAAGAGAGCATTGTAATAGCCTAGAATATTGGCTGAAAGGTTCTGTGCATTTGTCTTATAAAGACATATCTGTCTTCTCTCTGTGATGTCTCGCTGGATAACTGGTTCTGTCATCTCAGTGGATTCCACTGAGATGACAATCACTGGCAGACAGACACTATAGTAATGGACTTGGGTGCTTTCCTTGTTGGACAAGCCACGATGCAGCATTCCTTGCCATTTTTTATTTATGGTTTCATGCAGTTCTATTCTAAATTGTGCATAATACTTGCCTGTGATTAAAACGGTATGTTCAAAACAAACAACAAGTACTACTCCAGAGTATCCCAAAAAGATGGATACTCTGGAGACAATCACCTTGTCTAGTGACTGAACAATGCAGAATTTTTTGGATGGTGGAGGTGGTTTTTCCATGTCATGCACTAACACCTGAACTTGGTATTAAAGTGGAATATCACTGTATCAGAGTCCCCAGCATGGGCCTTCACTGTACACATGCCCTTCAATTAGAGATACCTGATAACAGCATGAAGTGGGCGCCTCCGTAGCCAGGTGGGCAGGAGCAGCAGTGCATAGCACACGCTTCTTGATTAGAACGGGGTTCGAGCCCGTGAGCCACCAAATATGGAGGATGCGGAAAAGGTCAGGGCATGACCACCGCATATCCCCAGAGCAATATGGCCTTAGTTGCTAATGCTCCTAAAAACCAAATAACAACAACAACAGAATGAAGTATGAATTTTTTTTATGCCCTACTGCCCCTGCCTAACTATAGCCTCAATTAAAAAGGCCATCAACGTAGACTATATGTGACATTTTACAAATGCCACTTTTTTTTTGGAATAAAATCAAATCCTCCCATATACCTTTTCTCACCAAAATCTCAAAATAATTATACAATATTTCCATTTGTTTTCATTCTGATTTGCTTTGCTAACTAGCAAATCAAGTAATTAACAAGTAATTAACTTCTTGTAACACTAGTGTTACAAGAAGTTAATTACTTGTTTGGTATCTGACAGATGACATAAAACTAAATCTCTTTCTTTTTTTTGGAATTAGCAGGAGTATACAAAAATTTCTCATCCAGCAGCTATAATTCATCTTTACCCAGCCAGAAGGGTGAGTGTGGGAATGAATTACGGATAATGTCTTCTGTATTTTTTTGAAAATTACTTTGGGGGAGGGGGGGGGGGTAGAAGCAATGTCGTGAAGAAATTTCATCAAACAAAAATATGAGTTAAATTATGAAAATCTTAATTAATAAACACCATTTTCCATTCAACAAGAAAGTTAAAAATAATTTTTTTATAATAAAAAAGCAACATCTAACGGACGCAAGCAAGTGGACATGTTCCACTTAGGGTTGTGATGGTTGGATTGTTAAGAACTCCAATCTCTGACAGGATGAGAAGCAGATTTATGAAATACACATTTAGACATTTCTTAAATGTATAAATAAACTATTTCAAACTTCGAACTTAAAAATTATTCATTTACACCTGATTTTATATTTAACTTACCAACAAATTTCAAAGATCTTGTGAGCAGCTTTTGAGGAGTAACATGTTTAATGGCAGGGTGATGTTTCAGGGACTGAAGGCCACCAGTTTTACTTGCTTCATGTAACTGTAAATGGTAATTTTTTTAAAAGCTGTAATAAGTTATATAAGAAAATATAAAGGAGGGGGAAATAATAAAAACAATTACAAGTAGCTAGCCTATATCCAGGGTCTTTCAATTAAAAAAAGACAAAGCTTCTCTTGCTTATTTTTAGGTTTAGGCTATTTGTTGTCTAGGCTTTTTTTTTTTTTTTTTGTCATATTTGGAATGAAATAATATAAACTGAAATGATTTGAAGAAAAAAATAATAACAACAATGGAGACATCACAAACTACCACTGAACAAGTCATCTATGCTCCACACCGCTAAACATACACACTGAAGGAATGACCTTCACACAAACCACTATGTTTGTTTTTGAATAAAACTGGTTTATATTTGTTACAGAAATGCAATAGAGATATTTTTAAGTTAAATTGAAGATGTGGAACAACTTTCCCACTGAGAAAAAAAGCAGTTGATCAAGTAAATTTAAATTTATAAATCATAAAATCTAAATGATAATATTTATGACCAACTTTAACATTAAATTCAAAACTTTCTGTCCAAATATGACAATAAAAAGCCCACAAGACAACAAACAGCCTAAACCTAAAAATAAGCAAGATAGAGCCCCACTCCCCTTGGTGCCTTTTAAACTGCAACACCTTGTACATTAACAAATGTATGATTTAAATGACTGGCATCACATGGGAAGAAAGAGTGGAACTGAACACCAAAACTTTCAGTATATATTCTGTTGGACCTTGGGAAGGTAATGAATTCCATTCAAATTGCACAATCCACCTAAATGTGTTCAAATTGCACAATCCACCTGTGTTTAGGTTTCCACTTAAACACAGAAATATTTCGATAAATTTAGAACAGTTGTTGCTATTCATTTCAAAATTGCTAGAATTATTTATATTTATAACAGAAATATTCTGTTGAAATATTCCACAAGCTAGAATTTAGCATTAGAATTTCAAATAAATTAAGACTATCCACGTTCAAGCAGTCAAATGAGATCTTCTGACTATAGTGATGACTGGAGAAGCCTTTAATGATATCTCTTTGAATCCAACAGGATTTCAGCATAGACATCGCCAAATAAATAACAATTATGTAAACCTACTATATTACCAAGTGGCAATTTACAACTCAGGAGGCAAACATAAAATAACTTCCAATGATAAAAGAAAACAGTTTTATTTCAGTACTCAAAGCAGTCAGTTGAATTCCACAACTAGATTTAAAAACAAAGAGGAATAAAATGACAAAGCAGACAGAAAGTTTAGCAATTAGGTGTCTCACATAAATTGAATTATTTAATTATGTTATACATAACAAATTTTATTAGTATTATTAGTAGTGATTACTGGAACGTGCTACAAGGAAGGAAGCTAATACAGCATAAGCCAAAGAAACACCAGAGATGGTAGCTGTTTAGACAATCAATTACTCTCTGGCTGAAAGCAAATTTCCATACCATCCAGAACCATCCCATTAGTTATGTGAGGAGAGCCACTGACAAGGCTCTCCTCACATAACTAATGTAATATACATGTAAATCTCAATACACTCACAATTTTGCAATAATTCACACAGCTCTTGAATGTCACAACATGATGGCAGAATTTCTAATGCCAATTCTCCTGTGAGTGGCAGCCTTTATTCCTGCGCAATGTGATGGGAGTGCAGCGAACTGAATTTAAAATTTGATATACTATAAATTGTAATTGAGTCTTTGAGGAAGCAGTTGACACTGGAGCAAATTCAATCTGGGGCTTATCAAACATTCAAGTGTCTGTTGCTAAATCAGGCATCATCACAAGTCCCAGAAATAGATTAGCATTAGTAGAGGCATACGATGCAAGAAAGCAAGCTTATGCAGCATCAGCCAAAAAAAAAACCCCTCCCATTTCACCCCTCCATTTGTTCCAAATGCCCATCCAGCCCAGCCTTAAATTTATTCAGGCTATTAGCTTCCACAACAAAAGATGGAAACCTGTTCCACCAATCAACTACCCACTGGCTAAAGGCAAATTTCCGCACATCTATTCTACAACTATCCTTCCTCTATTTGAAATTGTGCCCCCTCAGGTTCTTAGTCTGAGCAAGAGGAAGAATCCCATCAGCATTCAGCTTGCTCAACCCATTCAAGGCCTTATACATCTCAATCAGATTACCTCACAGGTGCCTACTCTCCAGGCACTGCAATTTACAGAACTTACGCCTTTCTTGGTAAGAGCACCCCTTTGTTCCCCTCACCAATCTTGTTGCCCTTCTTTGTACTTGTTCTAGCAAATCTACACCCTTCCTAAAATGAGGCCTCCAGACCTGTACACAGTACTCTAGGTGTGGCCTGACCTTTGTCTTGTATACCAGGATAATCACCTCCCTGTCCCTGCTAGCACATTTCTTATATATCATTGACAAGACTTCATGATCTGCCCTGGCAGCCCGTCTGCACTGGTCAGCGAACTTCATATTTGACTGCACAATTGACCCCAGGTCTTTTTCACTTTCCACTTTCCTGAGTGTAGTACCACACAGTTGGTACATTTCTCTTCGGTTATTGCTACCCATATGCAGTACTTTGCATTTGTCAATGTTAAACTTCAGTTGCCACTTCTTTAATTCGGTTTCAACTTTTCATTATATTCAATTTTCATTCAGTTGCATTTTTTATTCAGTGGCAACTTCAGTTGCAATTTCCATTAATCAACATAGAATACTTTGGTTCTGCAAGATGTAGTCTTAATTAATCACAGGAGGTAATCTCCACTAATCACATGGACCTCTTTGACCCCCTTCCTTTGAAACCGTGCTTTCTATAGACCAACTTCCCTAACACCTTGGTAATTTTCTTGGCAATTTTAATGTTCACCACTCGCTTCAGTTTTATAGTCACACAGAACCTGCTGTTCGAGATTCTGAGGTTTTTGCAATTACTAATGACTTCATACAGATTGTTCATATACCTACCAGAATACCAGGCAATCTAAACCACACTTAAAGTACATAGTCAAGATGAGCAGTTCTCTCGGTATCTCAGATCACAACTTGATGGTGATAGTCTCTTCTTCAATGGAGGTTTCCTCTCATGGTCATTCTCAGCCTCATGTTGCTTGGCATTTCAAGAATGCAAAATAGGATGATCTGCAGATCATCAAGGAAAAGAAAAATAAAGATTTTTCTTTTCCTTGATCTACAGTTTGAAATCTGATATCAATGCTTGCAGAGATTATGTCAGAGAAATTATTAATGTAGGGATGAAATCCTTTATTCTATACTCCAACTTAACATTTCATTCTTTATTAACATCTCAACCTTGGTTTTCGAATAAATTAAGACTATCCAAATCATAAATTGAAATATAGCAAAAGCTTAATAGTTCAATATCTACCTCTTGAACCGTTTATCACATAATTTGTATAATGAAGGTGAAACAGAATTAAAATTAATACATAAATGATTAAAACAGAGCCCAGAGGAAAACGAAATGCACTCCCTCTTCCTATGGTTGTCATATATAAAAGTTATTAAAGGTAAACTGCTAAGAAGGATAATAATGTAGGAAGTCAAGAGTCTAAAACAGGGACTTTCGATTGAATCATCATCAGTTGACTAAATTGGGGTAAGTAGAGAAAGAGTTTAGAAGGTAGTTCTAGTTCCCGTGATTCTTTGAGTTAGACATGTGGTAATTTAAAACGTGTTAGGCTCCATATTGAGGAGAGGCCAGCTGGTAGTTTCACATTTAATATTTTAAGTGCCGTGTTCTGAAGATACCATTCTATGGCCAAAGCTTTGTATTGCAATATCCTATAATTAGGATATTGGTAGTGGATATTCAAGAAGTTCAAGCTGTTTGTGCAAGGCAAGGCAAGGTTTCTGAAACTGGAAGATAGAATGCAATATTCTATCAATGGCAAAACTATTTACAGGATTTCTGGTCAGTGGAAGAAGGTCATTAATATACAAGAGTAAAAAGGGTGGGAGAGAGAAAACTGAACCTTGAGGAACACCAGCATTAGTGGTGAAGTTTGATGATAGAGCCATCTATCATCACATGCAGTGAGCGGTCAGAGAGAAAACTGCAAGCCAAATTACAAAAAAAAGTTAGAAAATCATAAGACAGAAAATTATTTAGAAGACCTTTATGCCAAACATGACCAAAAGACTATGAAGTGTCAAGAGCAACTGCTTGAGTTTCTCCAAACTTTTTCACTGGATTTGTCCATAGAAGGATAACATAAGCCAGAATATCACCAGCAAATTGACACACTGACAGAATCCATACTAGTGATCATTGAGTAGATTGAAGAGTTCTAGATATTTTAAGAGCTGGCAGTTAAATTATTTCTCCATTACTTTAGAAAGAGTAGAAGGAAAGTGAAATGGGACAATAACTGGATGGGAGGGATCTGTCGACCATTCTAGGAACTGGCTGGATATGAGAAAATTTTCAAGCAGAAAGAAAAATACCTTTGGAATAAGAAAATGAAAAAAGGCAACAAAGAACAGGAATAAGTTCAGGAGCACAGGTTTCAAGAACTAGTGGAGAAATATCATCAGGATCTGGAGCTTCCTTAGCATCAAGATTGATCAAAATTGTCCTCACATCCTTCTGATGGAAGACCACAGGAGGCATTGAATGGAGTGTACTGGGAATGCTGGGAGGAGGTTTACCAAGATCATCAAAGTTGGAACCAAAAAAAGGATGCTAGCAGGTCAGTTTAATCTTTGGATGAAGTGGCAATAGAACCATTTGGTTTTGACAGAGACGGGCAAAAGTTGCAGCCAATAGCTTTGGTAAGAGACCAGAATACTCGACTACCATTTAGACAAAAAGCAAGTTTAGCAAAATCTAGTTTGGACTGATTAATAATTGCTTTACAATTGTTGCGAGCTCTGGTGTAGGCAGAAAATGAACCTGGAGATTTGAAAACACGGCAATTATGATATGCAACATTCTTCTCTTGAACTGCCTTGGCAACATTTATTGGAAACCAAGGTTTAGATAAAGAACAAGATTTTAAGGTGGAGTGTGAAAAAAAGGATTCCATTCCTACAAGAATAAATTCACTGACACGATCTGAGCAAATGCTGACATCAGAAGATTTGAAACAGTAATCCAACCAAGGAAAAGAAAAGAAATATGGCAGATCATCCCAATTTGCATTCTTGTAATGCCAAACTACACGAGGTTGAGAATGGCCACGAGAGAAAGAGAGACTCCATTGGAGAAAGGACCATCACCAAGTTGTCATCTGAGGTGTCTAGAAGAACACTCACTCAACCATATACTAAGAAGGGTTGTTTGTGAGAAAAAGATCTAATGTACTGGCTGTATGATTAGGATTGTCTGGTATTCTGGTAGGTAAATGATTAATCTCTGCAAGGTCATTGGTAATTGCAAAGGCTTTAGCATTTCAACTAGCAGGATCCGTGTGACTAGAAAACGGGCACCAGCTGGAGTTGTGAACATTAAAATCACCAAGGAAAATTATCACACTGTTAGGAAAGTTGGACTGGAAAAAGTCAAGTTTCAAAGAGAGGAAGTCAAAAAGTTCTAAGTGATTAGTGGAGTTGGGAGAATGATTGAGGCAACAGATGAATATGACAGAATGTGGTAGAGAGGTTTTAAGCCAGAGAAGATTGATGTGTGGATGCCACACATCAATCCCTGTTCACACCTCGGTGGTCACTTAAGTGACCACCAAGGTGTGGTTTATAATCTGAGAAAGAGGAAGAATCCCATTAGAATTGAGCCTGCTCAACCCATTCAAGGCCTTATACACCTCAATCACATCATCTTGCAGGTGCCTAGTCTCTAGAAGCTGCAATTTGCAGAACTGTAGCTATTCTTGGTAAGAGGAGCCCTCTGTTCCCCTCACCAATCTTGTTGCCTTTCTCGGTACTCCCTTAAGCAACTCTATATCCTTCCTAAAATGAAGCTTCCAGACCTGTAAGCAGTACTCAAGGCGTGGCCTGACCATTGTGTTATATAAAGGGATAATCATCTCCTTTTTCTTACTATTGAAAATGCCCCATGACCTGCTCTGGCAGCCTGTCTGCATTGCTCAGAAAACTACATATCTGACTGCTCGGATATATCCATCTTAAATCATTAAAATGAACATAATGACACTGACAGACACATATTGGCCACAGCTGCCCTTGTGTCGTGAAACTTTCATACCAACAACAACAACAACAAAAACCAAGTCTTTTTCATTTTCTACCATCCCTAATTGTAGTACCACACAGATGGTATGTTTCTCTGGGGTTACTTCTACCCGTATGTAGTATATTGTAATTTGTCAATGTTAAACTGAAGTTTAACACTGACAAAT
Source organism: Mastigoproctus giganteus (assembly GCF_048544385.1). Classification (NCBI taxonomy): domain Eukaryota; kingdom Metazoa; phylum Arthropoda; class Arachnida; order Uropygi; family Thelyphonidae; genus Mastigoproctus; species Mastigoproctus giganteus. The sequence goes on from NC_143583.1 coordinate 170,233,754, forward strand.
TACAGTTGCCACTTCTCAGCCCCTCTACCAACTTTTCTAGATCCTGTTGCAGTAGTACACTGTCATTAACAACCCTGCCGAACTTTGTATCATCTGCATACTTGAAATTTAAGTTTGATATACCTTCATCAATAAATATACAAAACAACAGAGAGCACAACACCGAACCCCAGGGAAACTCCACTGATAACGTTAGTACATGAAGAGCAGCCATTGATTACCACTCTCTGTCTTCTTCCACTCAACCACTCTTTTATCCCTTAACACCACACACTGCTCCAATCTGTAGAGTAGTCTTCCATGCGCAACAGTATAAAAAGCTTTCCCGAAATCCAAGTATATGATATCAAAATTATTTTTTGCATTCAGTTTCTTTCTAACCACATCATAGTACCCAATCAAACTGGTGAGTCAAGACTTTCCCTTCATAAATACATGCTGTGTCTGAATTATTACTGCAGTCTTGTCTAAATGATCCTGCAATGCTTCTTTAACCAGTGACTCCATTATTTTCCACAGAACAGAAGTTAAACTAACAGGTCTGCAACTACATTCACACATGAGTTATTAATGGAGGGAAATGCCAGAAATTTATCAAACTGTAACAGGGTACTTAATGATTTTGTAATAACTGATAGCAAAATGGAGGAGAAACTGTTGAAGTTAAACATAAGAAGGGCACCTGGGATGGATGGGATCTAACCAGTTATATTAAAGGAGGTGGTAAAGGAAGTAAGCAAACCTCTAGCCATAATTATGAGAGCATCCTTGGACTTGAGATGTGCAAATGTATTCCCAATTCACAAAGGAGGATATAAGGGTAACGCAAGCAATTACAGACCAGTTAGTTTAACTTCTATTCCGGGGAAAATAATGGAGTCAATGGTTAAAGAAGCAATGGTAACACGAGCAATTACAGACCAGTTAGTTTAACTTCTGTTCCGGGGAAAATAATGGAGTCGATGGTTAAAGAAGCATTGGAGGATCATCTAGAAAAGACTGCAGTAATAATTTAGACACAACATGGGTTTGTTAAGGGAAAGTCTTGTCTGACAAATTTTATTGGATTACTATGATGTGGTTACAAAGGAACTGGATGCAAAAAATAATTTTGATATCATATACTTGGATTTCAGGAAAGCTTTTGACACTATTGCACATGGAAGACTACTGTACAAATTGGAGCAGTATAGTATTACGGGTAAGTTACTAAAATGGATAAAAGGATGGTTAAATCGGAGAAGACAGAGAGATCAATGAATGCTGCTCTTCGTGGACTAATGTTATTAGTGGAGTCCCCGGGGTTCAGTGTTGGGCTCACTGTTGTTTTGTATATTTATCAATGATATTGATGAAGGTATATTAGACTTAATGTCGAAGTTTGTAGATGATACAAAGGTTGGCAGGGTTGTTAATGACAGTAATGGCAGCATGCTTCTGCAAAGTACCAACTGTACTACACTTAGGGTGGTAGAAAATGAAAAAGACTTAGGAGTAATTGTGCAGTCAGATATGAAATTTTCTGAGCAATGCAGACAGGCTGCCAGAGCCGGTCATGGGATATTGTCAATAATATACAGAAATTTTGCTAGTAGGGAAAAGGAGGTGATTATCCCTTTGTATAACGCAATGGTCAGGCCATGCCTTGAGTACTGCATACAGGTCTGGAGGCATCATTTTAGGAAGGATGTGGAATTGCTTGAGCGTGTACAGAGAAAGGCAACAAGATTGGTGAAGGGAATGAAGGGGTTCTCTTACCATACCAAGAAAGGCTTAAGTTCCGGAAATTGCAGCAGCTGGAGACTAGGCACCTGCAAGGTGATCTAAGTGAGGTGTATAAGGCCTTGAATGGGTTGAGCATGCTGAATTCTGATGGGATTCTTCCACTTGCTCAGATTATGAACCTGATTATGATTACGAACATAAATTCAAATTGAGGAAAGACAGTTGTAGAATCTATGTGTTGAAATCTGCCTTTAGCCAGCGAGTGGTTAATTTCTGGAACAAACTTCCATCTGTTGTTGTGGATGTTGATAGATTAAGTAAATTCAAGTAGGAACTGGACAAACTTTTAGGGAAAATGAATGTGTGAAATTGTTTTTTTGCTACATAAGCTCATACACTTGCTGTCTTGCATCACATGTCTCCATTACTATTACTAGGTCTGTCATTATGAGAGCATCCTTGTACTCAGGGGAAGTCTGTAGGGACTTCTCCTGAGTCTAAGAATGTTCTTATAATTATGGCTAAGGGTTTGCTTACTTCCTTTGCTGCCTCCTTTAATATAACTGGATAGATCCTATTCACCCCTTTAATATAACTGGAGAGATTCCATCCACCCCAGGTGCCTTTCTTATGTTTAACTTCAACAATTTTTCCTCTACTTTTCTTTCATTTATTACAAAATCATTAAGCTCCCTGTTATTGTTTAATAAGCTTCTGTCCTCCACTTCCCTACAGAATTCCTCATATGTGAATGTAGATGCAAAATACTCATTGTTTGTCAGCTATCTGAGCAGGATCATCTACAGTAGAACCAACAAGGGGGACCAATCTGATTCCCTTCTTTCTAGAGTTTATATAAGTAAAGAATCCTTGCTGTTTTTCTTAGCATCCTTTGCCAAAGATTTATCATAATCTGCCTTTGCTAGCCTAAACTCCTTTGTGACTTGATTACAGACTGGTTTATATCTATCACAGACTTCTGTGTTGCCTGATAATATATATGCATTCCATGCATTTTTCTTCTCTGCCATGAGTCTCATTAGTTCATCTGACATGTGACTAAACTACAGTTCTATAGTCTCTCACACTCTCACGCCCAATTTTATTCACTTGGCCACCCCCATGGAGCATGAAAAGAACTTATGACAGAACATAAGGGCCAATATCGTTGGCACCAGCCTCTGTGATGCATGACGCAGAAAACAAATAATGCAAGACTGAATGTTGGCAGAATGGCCTTTGATATAAGTGATTATGTACAGGTGCTGATGGAAATGTTTAATTAAAAATGTTGGTATAGAAGTGAATGAAATGCTCTCGCTCTCTCTCTCTCTGGATTTTGAATTTTTTTTTTTTTTTTTTTTTTGGCACAGCATAAACCTCAGGCTTCCTTGCACCATATAGCTAATAATAATAATATTATGTCAAAAGTAAATACAGTACAATCACATTATAGAATTCTCACTTTTAAAGCTCTTCCCTAAGAAGTCATATATAATTAGTCCATCCTAAGAAGTGCCACATACTTTTTTAATGTATGTGGCATTCCCATTTAAAATGCTTTCCTTCTTATATTGCTGTTTTAAGTTTCCAAGAAAGAATAAATCTAGAAGGATGACAGAGACTAAATTCTAGGACTCATATATGATGCAGTTTTTTCATTTCATATGAACTATTTCTGGTGTGTATTACATTTGTTTATTTCATATTTAACCCAAAGCTTTGAAGGCAGAAAAGCATTGAAAAAAAAAAAAAAAAACAATGTCATGCTACCAAAATATTGAAGAAATATGAAAATTAGCCCTCAAAAATGGTCTTCTGCTTTTAATGCTTTCCCACTTATTTGAGATTAGCCCTCCTCAAAAATTCTATACAGGCATTTACTGTATATAAAAAGAAATTATAAAATATTCAAAACACTTTAAATTGGTCATTTTAATTCAAATAACAAACGTCTGGTAATTATAGCCATTGATTTAGCATTTTTTGCAATAATAAAGACTATTTTGGGATGTATATTTTATATTCATTAAATAATTATATATACAAATAAAAAAAGTAATATCTATAATGTTACATATTTCTCCTATAACTATTTTAAAATTCAACAAAAACTCACCTGAACCACATCAAAATCACTAGGAAACTCACTGGCAGGATTATTACGTTTAACTACATGCCATGACTTAACCCCTGATGAATTTAAAGCAGCAGCAATAAACCTTTCTCTAGCTTTCGACACATAAAACTGCTTAAATGTCACAATATATTCTGAAAAAAAAAAAATAAAAAATTGTATATGCATATATGTGTATTTAAATAGGTGTCTATGGTTTACTGCCAGGGAAATCTTAATATAAAATAGAAAACCAAACTTGCTATGCAGATAAATGAACCATGGCAACATCTATAAGAATATTCCTGAACAGTTGTGTACATCTATATGTGCATGTGTCACGCATCAAAACGATTAAGTGATGACATGTGGACATGTAAATGTAAAGGGCAGTTCCTAGAACATCAGTTCACCTCTGCCTCATATCTCTATAAAGAATAGTACCAGATATGTGGGAATGTAGGTTTGTGTGTATTATGTGTGTGTTCTGTTCTGGCCTCTTGGCTACCCAGAAGCCTCAATCACCTGGAGAGAGAGATCATTTTGAGTACTCGTCCACACCACAGGAAGGTGGACCAGTTCCAATAGTGCTAGTACTGTCCCAATTCGAGACGCAGATGCACCCGATTTAGCCAAAAGGTGGGTCAGATCCCTCTGGGGGGCCCACTCCAGAGGGGGAGAAAACAAAAGATTTTTTTTTTTTTCAGTTATACATTATATACAAAATTAAGACAAATGAGGTTACAATCAATATCAAATGAGGTCTTAATCGAGGTCCCATTTCAAGACCATGAGAACAATTATGAGGTAGTGATCCCGATCCCAGATGATCCAGAAGAAGATGAAACTGCAGATAATAGCTGCCGTCTCTTCTCAAAAACTTCTCTGGCAAAAGTTTGAAATGTCCGAAAAATCCCAGCATTCTGGATAAGCAAAGATTCCTGGCCAGGTTGCAGAACACAATAATTTGTGAGAGTTCTTCTCTGATCCTCGTAGTTAGTACATGAATATAGTATGTGATCCCAACTTTCTGTCTCACCGCAAAGACATGTAAATCTGTGGTAGACAACTTGAACCTGAAGAGTCACTGATTTAATGATCCGTGTCAGGCAAGTTGTGTCGAAGTGGCCAGGAAGCAGATAGAAAATGTGTGCACAATGAAAACCGAATGTTCAGAAAATCCTACCTACATAGCCAGTTTGGTTTCCTATTAATAACAAGCTATTATTAACTATTTCACCAACACATAACTTATAACTTTCCTCACCCTGAGCTAAAATTGAAAAAAAACTGATATTCAGAAAGATTCAAAAGATAAGATAAAATAAAAAACTGTTTCTCCAACAAATAAAATATATTCTAGCATTACACTGGTTTTCCATCTCATGCTTACTGTAGACTAACACAAACTGCAAAAATAAGAAGCACAGGAATTTTATACAGAGAGAGAGAGAGAGAGAAAAAGAGAGAGAGAGAAAGAGAGAATATAATTATAATTTGGCTAACTGGCATTATTATGCATATATACAAGATCCACAAACTGATTTAAAAAGATGTAGTGTTATAGCACAGAAAAACTGGATGAGGTTATAGAAATATATATACATAAACCATTATTCATTTTTATTGGATATCACTCCTTTCAAAACCTCTGGAAAAGTGATGGAAGAAGATCCATGTAGAATGAATGAAATTAAATTTTATTTGTTTTGAAAATTTTCTCTTTTTTTTGCTATTTTTATATAAATTTTTTAAACATTCTTGGCATTATACTTGCATAATGCAACACAAACCAGCTAATGGCCTCTAGCCATATACAGCTACTATGCCAGGGTTGGATTGAATTTTATCATTAGCAGTCTTATAGACTAACAGTAAAATACATTAAATGTATTCAGACATACACAGATCTGTTATGAGAAAAAGATGATACATAATAACTGCTATGAAACACCAAGTCTATAACTGAAACTTTATTAAAAAGGTCAGATCAAATTTTGTAAAAATAAAAATATACAAATAAAAATAAAATACACTGACTGTAAATAAAAGCAATAAAAGGATAGATAAAAATAAAATAAAATATGAAATTACACTATACGGAATTAAAAGCGATAAAAACAACCATAGCTTTCAGAGGCGACCACCTCCTTATCAACAGTAAGACTTAACTGTCATGGTACATCCTTAAATAATCGCAGGATCATGGCTTGCATGACATCATAGTTGATAATTCGTACAGATATTGGAACCGCAAATGGCTCGAGAGCTTGCAGATTTGTTCTTCAGAACATAATACCATTAATAGAGGCAGGGAAGTTTGTATTTATCCCCCCCTTGAAACCGTAATTCTTGGACAAGATGAACAGTTCCAACTAGCATGCGCCTGAGCCATTTCCAGTTTCCATGCATGTGTGGAGGATAATGCTCATGCCACATGCTGCAAGCCATGATCCTGCAGTTATTTTAGGAGGTACCATGACAGTTAATTCTGTATAGTGTAATTTCATATTTTATTTTATTTTTATCTATCATTTTATTGCTTTTATTGTACAATCAGTGTATTTTACTTTTATTTTTATAAAATTTGATCCAGTCTTATATTATTATTATTATTTTAATAACATTTCAGTTACAGATAGTTGGTGTGTTTCATTGCAGTTATTATGGATCAGAACTTTCCCAACCCACAGAAGCCTATTTGAAGATAAAGGTGACAATTAACACAACATAATATAAAATTAAACTAAAAATATTAGCACTATTATACACAAATGGGTGATTAATTCCAAAGCAATGGCATTAGCACTGCATTATGAATTTATTTTTTTTGTGTAAATCCCAAACATGAATGGTACTGGTACCTACAGCACCATGCATGAGTTGAAGGTTAAGAAGACAAAAGATACTTGTTAACATTAGAGTTGAATTTTTTTGTGGATTGTATGAGTAGATTGTATTTTCAGGAAATACATGTCATGTGAAGATTATTTTAGAGAATGGCAGTAGAAGAAATAGTACTAGTATTAGTAATGGTAAAGCAAGGAAGCAAGCTTATATATCATGGGAGGGGGGGGACTACCCAACTCATCTATTCATCCCCTCTAATAATTTGTTTAATTCTTCCTTAAATTTATTCAAACTACCTGCTTCTGCAACACCAGATGGCGCTTTGATTCGATAATCAATTATTCTCTGGCTGAACGCAAATTTTCGCATGTTAGTCCAACAGCTATTTTTTTTATTATTATTTATGTCCCCTTATATATGTTGTCTGAGAAAGAGTAAGGACACTCTCAACATTCAGTTTACAAAATCCACTTAAAGCCTCAATCCATTTAAAGACTTCAATCAGGTCTGCTTAAAGGTGCCTAATTTCCAAGCAGTGTAAATTGCAGAACTGAAGTCTTTCATGGTAAGAGTACCCTTTTATTCTGCTCACTATTCTTTTGCTCTTCTCTGCTCGCATTCCAACAGATCCATATCCTTCCAGAACTATATGCAGTATTCAAGATGCAGCCTAACCACTGTCTTATATTAGGGGATAAGCAATGGGAATAAATGAGGAGGATAAAAAGTTGGTTTTCTGAGTTTGCAGTTGAACAGTGAATGAATGCTGCTTGTAGCATATGTTTAAACTGGTTTGGAAGAGAGTGGAGTAAAGAAATTAGATGCCAATTCAGAAGGGCACCATACACTGAAATATCTATAGAAAAGGCATGCAGCAGAAATTGAATGTTTATGAGACAGAGTGGAGACACTTGTAAAAGTATGGGTCATTAATTAACTAATGAATGGACATTAATTTATGAATGGAATCAAGAAGCTTCAGAGAGGTTTTGGGGACTTAATATCCCAGAAAGGTTAGATCTAATATTTGTACAGAGTGAACAGTTGTTTAGAAAAGTAATGCCATGAACAAAAAAGTTTTTTTTTGATGCAAAAGAAGCAATATTTGAGATGCACTTATGACAGACAAGAGAGAGAGAGATTAAAACTCAGAGTAATCTTTCATAGAGATATATGACCTTGACTAGAAATCTGAGTATCATTGAAGGTAAGCATATAGGCAGTGGACTCTTATTTTTCAAGAAATAAGCGTACTTAGCTTTAGAAGGACTGAAATTAACTAACTTATATTAGAGAGGCTGAAGCTGCTTATGTAGTACAAAGTTTCTCAAACTGATAGATGGAATGTAATGTGCTATCATCATGGAAACTATGGAGAGGATTTTCCAGTCAGTGGAAGAACACTGGGGAACATAAGCATTAATGGAGAAGTTAGAAGATATGGCAATGTCTACCATCAGTGATGGTAGGTAGACATTGCCAGGGTTGTCCCAATCACATTGACACGGTGATTGGGACAACCATCCCAATCACTGTATCAACCGCCAGTGTGGTGCCACAGGCACTACATAAAAAGCGTAGCAGCAATAGATCTCCGTCAGGGAGGAGAAAGAATAATAATAATAATAATAATAAGGGAGTGCGATTAGCCCAGTTGTTACAACACCCAACCACCAACATCAAGAAACCAGGTTAAAATTACACCACAAAAAAAAATCAAGTCATTTCATTGGCTGAAGCAGAATGTGGCACCATCTGGTGTCACTCCCATAACTACCACCCACCACTGGATGACAATGCTAAACAAGTCCACCTCCATAGCAGGATGAAGATGAGTTGTAGAAATATTGAACATACTGCATCAAGCGCGGTGCAGGATAAAGTCACTCACATTCAGGTCTTAGGCAGAGGGGTTGACTCTAAAAGTCGCAGACAGTTGCCTGCAGACAACGGTGGAATGAGTGGCACCGTCTCCCGTATGGCTACCAGAACTGAAGGGCAAGACCATCCAGCCCAACCAACTGTAAGTGCTTCCTGCAGAACTGCACTAGTAACCACCCAGGAGAGAAGAAGCAAATGCATGAAGTGGAGCATCGATATGAATAAGTTCATCATGTGAGCATACTATGAAGCTAGAGACAGACATGACAATGTGCAGGAAGAAACTACACACCAAGTGGTTGGAACAGTTCCCGACTGTTCAGATCACTAAACAGCAAATAGCACACCAGACTGACCATTGTCAAGAAGAACCTGATAGTTCCTGCAATACTCGGAAATCTCGAGCAGGATCTGAGCAACCAACTACAAACAACAAATACAGACACAATGGAACCAGAAGTGGAGGAGGAGGAACAACAAGTACATGAACTAATCCGAAGCAACCGAAGTGGAAACAGATGAGGTCGTGTTATCCAGAATAGAAGAAGAGTGGAATAAAGCCCTGGCAGAATTCGAGGGAATGGACCCCACAAAGACCCACACCATATCAAAGCAGAGCCCCAACAAAATCCTGTGGCAAGTCACAGACCACCTTAATAAGTGAATAATACCAGATTATTTCAACAACAACAAAGTAACACTAGAGCCATCCACACACCCATTTACTGTGCCGTTGAGGCAATCACCAGGATTAATGGAGTAACAGAAGTAAGAAGCTGGTCAGAAAAGTGAAGGCCATCCTCAAGAAAGAAAACACCCACAGCAAACACAAGACCTATAATCAGAGGACTGAAGAATACCTTCACACCCTCAAGCAGAAACTCCTGGCACACAGCAAGAGACTTCACCACTATAGGGAACATGCCCAGAGGAAAACAGACAACAGGATATTTGATGAAAACCAGAAAGCCTTCTACAAGAAAATAGGACAAGAGGAGAAGGAAGGCAATGGATCCCCAAACAGAAGATACTAGAGGAGTTCTGGGGAAACCGGTGGAGCAATGAATTTAGCCATAATGGCTGTGCCTCCTGGATAGATCTACAAAGGAAGAAAACCAAGAACATGCAAGAGATGACAAAATGGGAGATTCAGGAGGAAGATGTACAACAGTCAATCAGCACTGCAGTCTCACAACTGGCGAACCCCAGAAATAGATAACATCCACAACTACTGATACAAGAAGTTCAGTTGTACACACACAGGCACACAGCAGAACAGTCCACCCAGATAATAATGAACGCTGACACAATCTCAGAGTCTCTGACTCAAGGGATCATCTACCTGAAGGCTAAAGACACCACAAACCTGGAAAAGTACAGACCAATCACCTTCTCCCAACAGTGTACAAGATCATGACCAGCTGCATAACTAAGAAGATATCAGACCACTTGGAGAGCCAGACTATCATAGCCGAGCAACAGAAGAGATGTAAGCAGATGAGCAGAAGATGCAAGGAGCAATTGACAATTGATGCTGCAGTTATGGAGCAAGCCTACAAGAAGCACTGCAACCTGTACAAGGCCTACATTGGCCACGGCAAGGCCTTTGACTCGGTGCCCCATAGCTGGCTGATAGACACACTGAAGATCTACAACCCAACACTGACACACACTTCCTAGAACAACCATGGCAAAATGGAGGACACCATCAGCCACCCTCCCTTGCCTATTAGCACCCCTAGGTAAACCCACCACCCCCAGAGGGGGCATTATTGCCCACTTTGGGAACCACTGATTTAAAAAATATACTGTAGTGACAATTGCTTTTGCCAGAGTGAAAGAGGTAGTTCAATTGATTTTGCTGGACAGGGGAAATTTGGGATGCTCCAGTAGCAATGAGGATATAATGGACTGGGTGAAGCAATTGAAGTATGCTATTTCTGGCTAGCACATGCGACCTACAGTCCAATTTAGACTGGACAAGTGCACAGTACAGGCAAAATAAAGTGCAGTAATCTGCTCCCCAGTTGTTAGATAAGATGGCACATAGGAGGTTCCAACCCCTTACATACTTTGTCTACAGTTGACAGACATGTTGAAGAATGTCAGCTGTGCATTGAATACAAGCATTGGGAATTCTGTCTCGGATGCTATTGGAATGACAGTTTGTCTGAGCTTCAGTTCTGGTTCAAGGTGAATGTTCTGTTCTGAATGTTCTGAAGGCCATTCACAGAATGTTCTGTGAATGGCCTTCACAGAAGAGAACCTGAAATAATTATGCAATGCCTAGAAGTAAAGGCAGTTAATGGATAGCTGCAATTGTCTTTCAACAACTCCATGTTGCATGACTGAGTCAAGATACTGAAATTGTCAACAAAGAGAGCACTGCACAATTGGAGGATCCTGCATGAGATGGGACTCAGGTAATTTTATTATTTTTTAATTTTTATTTAATTTTTCTGTTTACATGAAACAGCAAAAGCTCTTATCTTAGACCCTTATGACCACTTCCTGCTAATGGTTCCTGTACTGTCGGCCTTATGATGTGGTTTGTTTCATGGGTGATGTCTGATATAGAATATTCAGCTAAGGTAAAGAAAGCCAACACGAGAACAAGAAACGTTGGATAACTTATGCGGAAAATTAGTTTCCCAACACCAAACTCTAGCGCTGCTCGCTTGGTAAACAGACGGTAGGTGTTATCGGTCTGGAGCCGAAATCGAGAAGGATATATTGATTGACAGGTAGGCGGGGCAAACAATGAAATTATTGGTGGTGGGTGCGACAGAGGACAAGCTACTGTGTTGTCACTGGCTGGCATTATAATGTGTATTTATGAGAAAAGAACGGTGCATAATAGTTTTGTAATGAACGGTAAACGGGTAATAGTAGTGATGAATCTTTTAAAGATGGAAAAAATTTGTAAGGAAAATAAAATGTTGGTTGATTTTTTGATGAAAACTAAATTAATAAAAGTTTCGTTCTGTTCAATTTTATGTTCTTCATTATGTTTTTTTCTCATTATTGAAACAGATTTTTGGAGTTCATGAGTGTTTTTACTATACTGTTGATTTAGGTTTGGTTACGAAAAAAGGAAAAGGTTTCTTTATTTTTCGTTATATTTCGTAACCTGACCTTAAATGGTAGGTTAGGAAATAATAGAAACGGTTTCCTTGTATTTAGTGACCTAACCTTAAACATTAGGTTAGGAAAATATAAGAAAAGAAAGAAAGAAAGAAAGATTCTATATATATATATATATAGAATATATATAGTGAATAGCTGTTGAGGTGTTGATTGACATTATGATACATGTGTATCCACAAGAGTATCTTTAAAAATAAAAGTACCGTAATAAAAAAATAATATTTTGTTAATAAACAATTTATGTGCTAGTCCACATGATTCTAAAGAAAAAAGGTTAGGTTACCCCCTCCATTTCGGGAGGTGTTCAAGCTCCCATGGGATTCAAGTGGAGGTAACCTGACCTTTTTTCACCATTATGGAAAGCGTTCATTAGGGCAAGTTACCATTAGTGCTTCTGAGTGCTACTAAAATGACACTAACCCAACATTATTGTGTGTTGTGTTTGTGCACCAATCAGCACATCATTTGCCACGCCTACCTGTCAATCAATATATCATTCTCAACTTTGCTCCAGACAGATAACACCTATGGTCTGTTTATCGAGCAAGCAGCACAAGAGTGCCGTACCAGGAAACTAATTTTCCACATAAGTTATCCGACGTTTCTCATCGTTCTCGTGTTGGCTTTCTTTACCTTCGCTGAATATTCTTGCCCCACTAGTACTTTCCCTAACATGCAAATACAAATAACTATCTAGTTAATTTAAAAATTTTGTTCCCATTGTGAGTTTCCCTCTCACTTGCTTCAACCAATAAGGGACAAATTGAAATCACACATGAGATATTCACCCATGCTCAACCATTCCACCTACATATATAGGCTTTCTTATGATCTTTACCATCTTCTGGTCTATAAATTACTCGTTATACCTATGCTTACAACTAATTCATTCTATACTAGAATGGATAACTTAGGAATCTACAAACTTTTGTAATGCTCAAGCTGCTTTTGATAAAATGCATGACCCCACCAGCCCTTCTATCTTCCCTATCCTTCCTAAATACATTGTAAATACAAAAGTGAAACTCATCATCCCTTATTTCTATTGGGTGTCACCATATTTCCATCAGCTCTATTGTCCTGACCTAACTGCTGTTCAGATTCACTCATTTCACTGACAACACTCCTGACATTACTGTAGACACAGATTCCTTTTTTGAAACATCACTACCCTTGGCATACATTCTTTGATGTAGCAATAAACAAGAAATTTTGTGATGTGTGCAAGCATTACTTTGATCTGTACGTATCATCAGATAAATGCATATTTAAATTTCCCAATGTCTCATCTTAGCACCATCTTTGTTCAAATAAATTCCATCTCTACAATATAGGTTCCTTCTAACAACAAATGTGAGCCAAGCTAATAAAAATGTTTGCCCCCAAAAAATCTTCATGTCTTGAAGTCTTGACTTAATCCACAAGTCCATCATGTCAAGTCCACAAGTCCATCATTAAGTCAAGACATGAGTCCATCATGTCTTGACTTAATCCACAAGGCTGTTGGCATATAGTCCCTCCTATTATGACTGGACAGAACTATAGACAGAACTAACAGTCCCAACGGTGGGACTGTTAGTAATTCTGGGTATAACCTCCCAGAATTACTAACAGTCTGCCAAACTCCATCTCGGTGTTGGTTCACATCTTGGTGGGTGACCACCGAGATGTGAACCAACGTAAGCAGGTGTTGATGTGTGGTGCCCACACCACAGGGAGGAATGCCACCCCTCTGTGTTACCAGGCTTGTTGTTTGTCATTTGGTTTTTAGGAGCATTAGCAACTAAGGCCATATTGTTCCGGGATATGCGGTGGTCATTCCCTGACCTTTCCGCATCCTCCGTATTTGGTGGTGACGGGCTCGAACCCCGGTCTAATCAAGAAGCGTGTACTACGCACTGCTGCTTCTTCCCACCTGGCTACGGAGGTGCCTGTGTTACCAGGCAGTACTAGGTGGTAGATGACTCTCATCAACTGGTGCAATACCACCACTTTTCTTATTGGAGGCTTGAAGTAGTGGAACCCATGTTTAGTCTCCAGAGCTAAGTTCCGGTCAACCCTTTGCATCATTCAGTGTGTTGATAACTTTTGAGGTTATGATGAAAACTGTGGAAAGATCCACTCTTCCTTACATTTCGAGGGTACAGCTCTAAAACAGTGTTTGCAGGCTGGCCGCTAGTTAGTACACCGGACCGAACCTATTGGTAACTCTATAGGAGGCTTCCGGATCAGCTAGTGTATAATCTTGCTACCTCTACTCTGCCAGATAGAGACTGGAGGGAGTCCGAGTAGTGTGTATGCGGGGGGGGGGGGACATTGTTGAGGTCACATTATGTCAAGGATCTGTATATATTCTTACCATGGGTATGCCATATCCAAAAATTTCATTACTTCATATAGCATGCACCCCCACTTTTTCTTACTATTGAATACACCATGAATTGTCAAACTAATACAATAAGCTTATCTGCGAAAAGATCTAAACCTCCCAAACACTTCCTAATTCATATCACATATATATGTGGTCTCAATTCTAATCTCAACAATGTCCATTTCCACTTGCAGTCTGCCAAACTCCATGTACTTTTTCTGACAGAATCTCAATTATTGGTTGATTCAACTACTGCTCATCTGAGTTGCCCAAATTATTCGCTATATGATTCTTTCGCCTCAAAGGTGGTACTTGTGAATTAGTCCGATATTCCCTGTCAATGATTTGGTAATTTGGTATCTGCTCTTTTCGATCTTATCTAGCTTAAAATCTCTCTACTTCATTGTGTCAAATTCATCTGTTGTCTCTACAGTTCTCCACTAATCACTTGGAGCTCTTTGACTTCCTCTCTTTGCAACTTGACTTTCTCCAGTCCAACTTTCCTAACAGTGAGGTAATTTTCCTTGGTGATTTTAATATTCACAACTCCAGCTGGCTTCCGTTTTCTAGTCACACCGACCCAGCTGGTCGAGATGCTGAGGCTTTTGCAATTTCTAATGACCTTGCACAGATTGTTCATTTATCTACAAGAATACTGGACAATCCTAGCCATACAGCCAACACGCTTGATCTTTTTCTCCCAAACAACCCTTCTAAGTACAAGGTTGAAGTGAGAGGTCCTTTAGGCACTTCAGATCACAACTTGGTGATTGTCTCTTCTCCAATGGAACCTTTATCTCATGCCTATTCCCAACCTCGTATTGTTTGGCATTACAAGAATGCAAAATGGGATGACCTGCGAGACTTCTTTTCTTCTTTTCCTTGGTCTGGTTACTGTTTCAAAACTTCTGATGTCAACGTTTGCTCAGATGGTATCAGTGAATTATTCTTGCAGGAATGGAATCGTTTATCCCACACTCCACTTTAAAATCTCGTCCTTTATCTAAACCTTGGTTTTCCAATAAATGTGCTAAGGCCGTTCAAGAGAAGAACGTTGCATATCATAATTGGCTTGTTTCTAATTCTTCAGTTTCATTTTCTGCCTACACCAAAGCTCGCAACAATTGTAAAGCAGTTATTAATCAGTCCAAATTAGAGTTTGAACAGGCTAAGAGTAAAAAACTTGCTTCTTGCCTTAATGGTAGCTGAGCATTCTGGTCTCTTGCCAAAGCTATTGGCGGCAACTTTTGCTCCCACCTCTGTCCAAACCAGAAGATTCAGTTGTCACTTCAGCCAAGGATAAAGCTGACCTGCTAGCATCCCATTTTTCTTCCAACTCATGTATTAATAATCTTGGTAAAACACATCCCACCATTCCCAACACGCTCCATTCAATGTCTCCTGTGATCTTCTGTCAAAGGATGTCAGAAGGATTTTGATGTATCTTGATGCCAAGAAAGTTCCAGGTCCCGATGGTATTTCTCCACTTATTCTCAAAACCTGTGCTCCTGAACTTACTTCTGTCCTTTGCTGCCTTTTTTCACTTTCTTCTTTCAAAGGTGTTTTTTCTTCTGCTGGAAATTTGCTCATATCCAGCCAGTTCCTAAAAAGGGTGACAAATCCCTCCCATCCAATTATCGTCCCATTGCAATTACTTCTACTCTTTCTAAAGTCATGGAGAAATCAATTAACCGCCAACTCTTAAACTACCTAGAAACCTTCCGTCTGATCAACGATCGCCAGTATGGATTCCGTCAGTGTCGATCCACTGGTGATATTCTGGCTTATGTTACCCATTTATGGACTAATTTTCAATGGAAAAGTTCGGTGAAACACAAGCAGTTTCTCTCAATACCTCAAAGGCTTTCAATCGTGTTTGGCTTAAAGGTCTTCTAAATAAGCTTCCATATTATGGTTTGCCAATTGTTTTTTGTAATTGGTTATCCAGTTTTCTCTCTGATCGCTCACTGAGGGTGATGGTAGATGGCTCTCTGTCTTCTAACTTCTCCAGTAATGCCAGTGTCCCCCAATGTTCAGTTCTTTCCCCACTCTTTTCCTCTTGTATATTAATGATCTTCTTCCATTGATTAGAAATCCTATCCACAGTTTTGCCGGTGATAGCACATTGCATTCCACTTTCCATTTTGAGAAACCTTGCCCTGCTCAATCAGCTTCAACCTCGAAAATCTGCTACCAATTCCTTAAATGCCAATCTCCAGGTATTCTCCAGTGGGGCAAAGACAACTTAGTTAATTTCAATCCTTCTAAAACTCAGTCTTGTCTTATATTTCACAAAAAAAGGATTCTTCTGTTCCTATGCTTCTCTTTGGTGACACTACGATTTCTAGGCAAAATGATATATCTCTTTTGGGGATTACCCTGACTTCTAATCTCTCTTAGCACAAGCACATTACAAATATTGCTTCCTCTGCATCTAAAAAACTTGGTTTTCTCTTTTGCTCTCGGCATTACTTTTCTTCCAAACAGCTGTTCATCCTTTACAAATCGCAAATCAGCCCTACCAGGGAATATTGTTCCCACATCTAGGACGGTGCCCCCAAAACCTCTCTCAGGCTTCTTGATTCCGTTCAGAAGAGGGCAGTTATGTTAATTAATGAATTATCTCTAACAGAGTCTCTTCACTCGCTGTCTCATAGACGTACTGTTTCTGCTGCATGCCTCTTCTACAGATATTTCCGTGGGCACTGTTCTTCTGAATTGGCTTCTATAATTCCCGCCCTCTCTCTCAAAACAGTCCAAACACGTGCCGCCACCAGCCAACATCCATTTACTGTCCAACTTGAAACTCACAGAACCAACTTTTCATCTTCCTCATTAATTCATTCAACTGCCATTTTCTGGAACAACCTTCTTCATACGTATTTCCTGAAAATTATAGTCTACAGAAGTTAAAGTCCAATGTCAACAAATATCTTCGTCTTCTCAACCTCAAACCCAATCACGGTAATAAGCAATATAGGTTCTAATACCTCTCGTGTTTGGGGTTTACATAAAAAAAAAAAAAAAAAAATACATCCTGACCTAACCATGAAACGTTTTCAGCATGGTCCAATATTTATCCAACAAATTATCAGTTCATGTACACTTAATAACATTAGTCTCCAGGTGTATAATAATGCTCTCTTTTACTCCCTTAAAACCAAATTCCAGCAGATACACACTCTGGTTCTAGTCATTTATCCTTAATTATAAAAAAAATAAAAATAAAAATTAATGATACCCATTTCCCTGATAATGCAGTCTCCCAATAAAACTAAATCCCTTTGAACCATAGCAGTATGCACTTCACTATTTTGTTGGGCCCAAACTGGTGATGCATCACTTGGCAAGTCACTAAATACTTCAGTCCCTGATGAGTCTAATTTTATTTGTTTCTCTAGGGCATCCACATGTTTCTTTAGTGACTGAATTTTTTCTTAAATATTCTTTTAGCAACATGATGCACAAGTATATATCAAGAACTAAAAATTGGTGAAATAATAAGCACCTTAAACCTTATTTACTATTTATTTACTATACTCCTAGCATTGGTGTACATGCAAATATATATGCACCTGTTCTTACTCTCAGTTTATCCTAACAGCCCACATATTTACTTGTTCCATGATGAATCCCACCAGTTTCTGAAATCTCTAGCACCTTACTTTCCAGGCTGCTGCTCAATCTAATAGAAGCAGTACAAGAATCACTTTCACCTCTGCCTGCGGCTACTGTTAACCTTTTAGTCTGTGAAACTCACCAAACTAGCAGTTTTCCGACCCACCTAACACTGCCTCGAAAGATATCATGATCACATGATCGATTACAGACCAAAGACATTTAATAGCCTAATCTTTAATAGCATATAAAATTCCATACAATCATCCTGACTAAGTGGATTAAACATATTAAACTCTAAGGTTAGTTATCAGTTCTTTCATAATGTTAAAAACTTATATATCTGCTCTGTGTATGCAGGCATTCAAAGTACAGTAGAGCATTGATAATCCAAATTAATTGGGACGGGGGTAGTCTGGACTTCCAATTTGTTTGGATTTTCAAACTTATCAAAAATACAGTTCTGGAGATTAAAAAAAAAAAGATTTAGTAAGTTTAGAAATAAAAACACTAAGTTGTACTTACGTATTTTTAGCCATAGGTAACAAAACAAATGGAACTTTTAGTCACAATAACACATATGTGTAGGCCTTTAACGAAAATAATTACTTATTTTTTGCTGCACCATTTTCAAACTTCATTTCTTTCTTGTCAGATCTCTCACTCTTTTCAGCAAGAGTAATTGAGTTGGACAGTATTCAGTTTGTTGCTTGTACCTAGTCCTCTTGGTTAGCACAGCTGGTAGAATTGCTGTCTTCCCCACCCTGGGTGTAAAAGACCTGCTTTCAAGTCCCTCCAATGATGGGAGGAATTTTTATGGCCTTTTTCCCAACGTAGATGAGTTGGTTGGTCTCAAGAGAGTATAGCATGGTTTTTCTCCCCAAAACCAGGGTTTTCGTCCAGCAAACAGAAAATCGACCACGGAACAATATAGCCTTAGTTGCTGATACTCTCAAAACCCAACTAAAACAACAAACATCGAGGAATGGGTTATTAGCTGTTCTCATAGTTTTTCTCTTTTTTTTTTGCACCATCTGAATCAAGTTTCAATGAGAACTTTAAAATTTTTTCCTTGTTTTTAATTTCTATTATGGGTGACTTTCCAACTCCTAAAATCTTGATAATGAACACCCATTTTCTCCCTTTGAAAGTCTGTTTAAAATCTCAATATTTGATTTAATTGTTAAAAATTTCTGCTTCCTTTTAAAAGGACAAAAAGACCATAACTTCAGTACAGTAAAATAAAACTCTGTAAATGTTCAGAATCTCTTCATTCCTATAGTTAAACTTCGTAAACACTTTACTCTGTATCTCACTTACACGCATCGTGTTAGTTGCAATTTCTGTATGCCATGTTCTTTGTTATTGATTGACACTTTTTTTTTTTTTTTTGGGGGGGGGGGTTGTAAAATGTAAAAGTCATTGAACAGGAATATCAGATTAAAGTGTTATGTTTAGTTAGTACTGTATGTATATTAATTAAGCTATGAACGTAAGCATAAATTTATTTTTATTTTGCTAACCTGTGGTTAATATTCTTCTGATTTTCATGTCTCATTTAATTTTGGTAATTAGTAAAGTAAAATAAAAGTATAAATTTGTACTTTATATCTGCATTTTTATAGCCTGTGAATAATATTCCACCGATTTTTGCTTATTACGATTGCCATATAATAGAATCAAAATTCAATTTGCAAGCGTGATCAGAATAACTGGCACTTACTGCAATTATTTTATGGCACCCAGCATAAAAAAAAATAATAAATGCTTGCTAGTTCGGATTACTGATGTTTCGAATTATTGACATTCATATTTTCAATGCTCTGCTGTAGAACTATAATTATGATGTCTTTTCTTTTTTTTTTTTTTTTTTTTGTAAATGTGTGCGCACATGCATGACAACATCTGTACCAACTTTTGCATAAACCTGCATGCTTTGTAACCTCTATTTAAATAAAACATTCCTACTTATTAAATTTTAAATGGTACAAGTTTGTTTTTTGTTTTTGGTTAGTTTTTAGGAGCATTAGCAACTAAGGCCATATTGCTCCGGGATATGCGGTGGTCATTCCTTGACCTTTCCGCATCCTCCGTATTTGGTGGTGACGGGCTCGAACCCCGGTCTAATCAAGAAGCGTGTGCTGCGCACTGCTGCTCCTTCCCACCTGGCTACGGAGGCGCCATGGTACAAGTGTTAACATTACACTTTAAATGGCTCCAAACTATAGCTAAAAATATTCTTATAATAAAAAAAATTAGCACTTACCATTTTCCACAACCGCAGATGAAAAATCAACTACAATATTTGGGGAAGGGAACACATGTACCTTGTTAAAATTAGTGGGAATGTTGATTTGTATTGCTATTTGGCAGTGACTTATCAAATAAAGCCATATGACATAGCATTTCCACAAAATTAACACTGTCCTATACATTCTCGCCCTACTTCGTAACCTGATCTTAAACCACATATCTTTTGTGATTTGTTGTGAATAAACTATATCACTTTTACAGAAATATGAAACATGTTTTAAGAATAATTATAAACAGGTTTAAACAATTCATCCAGAATCAAGCCTAAAAGTCATTTTCTTTGTGCTTCTTTCTTTTTATAAGAACTTCTCTGTAAACATGTCTTGTAGATTTAACCTGAAAAAAAAATAATAATAAAATAAAATAATAATAATAATAAATAAAATTTAAAAAGAATAATAGCTTGTATGAACAAAAAAAATCCATTTTTCATATTAAAAACATATATATTTAATTATTACTAGGGGGCTGCACTTGCTTCTTTTGATAAAGTAAAATAAAATACTTACAGAAGCTTTCAACACTGTACGTGTCTCTTCAGGAGCTACGAATACATAAATACATTATACAGGTAGGACCCATTTTATGGCAGGGTCATAAAATGAAAAGTCGTAAAACAAGACCAAATTATAATGTAATTGAATGAGATAGATATCAAAATTCCCAAAATTTTCCCAAGTATGTAATATTTCTGTTCTTTATAAATAATTAAATATTTTAAACATTTAATGCACATGTTTTATTTATACTTATACATAACACAATTAATAAAATAAAATTTTAACTTACTTTGGTCCTGTGGAGTCATCGATTGAGTACATATTTACTTCACTGATATTTTATGTGAAAATGGTATAATGGGGCGACATTAATGGGAGGTTCCTGGTTGAGGGTCATCGGGTTCTGAGGGTTCCTTTCCCTTCTTTGTCAAGAACTGTAGTATTGACATCTGGTGTGACTTCCTACTTCTTTCTTCAGAGATGTTATAGTAGGGCTTCAACATCATGTTGACACCTCGTTGGATGCCATGCCTACATTCCCAATCAGGATCATTATCACAAAGTTCATCAAATGCACTATGAATTTTGGAAAGAAAATTCTGAATTATGTTTTGTTTTTAATGTTCTGATTGGCTCCAACTCTTCCACTCCATCTGATGTGTCAGCCTCATGTTGAAATTGCACAGTCAGTTCCTCCAATTCTTCACTCGAAAGTGGCTCACCATGACTCTCCAGCAACTGGTCAACATCATCTGGATCAACACTGTCATGCCAACATCCTTAGCCATGCGAGAAACATCTTTAGCCACTTCCAAACCTGGCTCAATCCTTACAAAATCAATCATGGCTTCGGACCACAATTTACACGAGACGCCATTCATACAGGAATGTGGGACTTCCTCCCAGGCAGAATCAATGTTTGTGATGGCATTCAGGATGTTATATGACTTCAAGTAGTCCCTCACAGTTATATCAGACTGCACAGCCTCAACAATCCCTTTGAAAGTCATATACAAATATTACGCCTTAAAGGTCACAATTACACCCTGGTCCATCGGTTGCAAAAGTGAAGCTGTGTTGGGAGGCAAATGCACAAACAACCTCAACTTCCAAATGGTCATTGTGAATTTCTTGGAAGTTGCCTGGGTGTCCTGGGGCACTGTCCAGGACCAACATGCCTTTGGAAGGCAAGCCATTTGCTGCGCAAAAATGAGCAAACTCTGGACAAAAGTATGAGGTGTACCATTCACTAAAAATTGTCCGAGTCACCCACACCTTTTTTGTTAGAACGCGCCAAAACAGAGGAAGTCGTGTCTTCACCATGCCCTTCATTACACGAGGCATCTCTGAATGGTATACCAACATCGGTTTCAGTTAAATGTTCCCAATGCATTGCCACCCAGAAGCAATGTCAACTGATCTTTTGCAACCTTGAAACCAGGGGAAGACCTCTCCTCACAGGCGATGTTCATCCTACTTGACAATTTTTTCCAATAAAGTCCCACTTTGTCCACATTAAAAACTAAATCAGGGTGGTAGCTGCCTTCATCTATCAGGTGTTTAAATTCGAAAGGATACTCTTCGCCACTGCAACGTCAGCACTAGCAGCCTCACCAGACACTTTCACATTGTGAATTTTAGAACGGTTTTTAAACCGATGAAACCACCCTTTGCTGGCCGTAAATGTTTCAGTGCTACCAGACTCCTCACATATTTCGTCAAATAACGACTTCGCCTTGTCCAAAATTACTGCCTGAGTAACATTAGCATTAGTAGACGCATTTGATGCAACAAAGCAAGCTTATGCAGCATCAGCCAAAAAAAAAAAAAAAAAAAAAAAAACCACTTCCACTTCACCCCTCTGTTCGTTCAAAATACCTGTCCAGCTGAGCCTTAAACTTATTTAGGTTATCAACCTCCACCACAAGGGATGGGAGTCTGTTCCACCAACCAACCACCCGCTGGCTAAAGGCAAATTTCCACACGTCTATCCTACATCTGTTTTTCCTCAATTTGAATTTATGCCCTCTCAGGTGATTTTTCTGAGCTAGAGGAAGAATCCCATCAGCATTGAGCATGCTTAAACCATTCAAGGCTATACACCTCTATCAGATCACCTCGTTGGTGCCTAGTCTCCAGACACTGTAATTTGCAAAACTTAAGCCTTTCTTCGTAAGAGCACCCCTTTGTTCCATTCACTAATCTTGTTGCCCTTCTCTGTACTCGTTCCAGCAGCTCTATCCTTCCTGAAATGAGGCCTCCAGACCTGTATACAGTACTCTAGGTGTGGCCTGACCATTGCCTTATACAATGGAATAATCACCTCCTTATCCCTGCTGGAAAAATTCCTGTATATCATTGTCAATACTCCATGAGCTACTCTTGCAGCCCATCTGCACTGCTCAGAGAACTTCATATCTGCCTGCACAACCACCCCCAAGTCCCTTTCATTCTCTACCACTGTCAGTGTAGTACCACAGAGTTGATACGTTGCTCTGGGGTTGCTGTTTCCCATGTGTAGTACTTTACATTTGTCAATGTTAAACTTCATTTGCCACCTCTCAGCCCATCTGCTCAACCTTTCCAGATCCTGTTGCAGCAGCATAGTGTCAGTAGTGTCCTTGACAACCCTGCCAACCTTTGTATCATCTGCAAACTTGGACATTAAGCTTGATATACCATCATCAATATCATTTATAAATACAGAAAACAATAATGGACCCAACACTGAGCCCTGAGGGACTCCACTAATAACATTAGTCCACGATGAGCAGTGTCCATTGATTACCACTCTCTATCTTCTCCCCCTCAACCACCCCTTTATCCATAGCAGCAATTTGCCTCCAATGTCACACTGCTCCAATTTGTGTAGCAGTCTTCCATGTGCAACAGTATCAAAAGTCTTTCTATGATCCAAGTGTATAATATCAAAATTATTCCCTGCATCCAGTTCTTTTGTGACTGCATCATAGTATCCAATCAAGTTGGTCAGGCAAGACTTCCCCTTAACAAAGCCATGCTGTGTCTGAGCTATAACTGAAGTCTTGTCTAAATGATCCTGCAGTGCTTCTTTAACCAGTGCCTCCATTAATTTTCCTGGAACAGAAGTTAAGCTCACAGGTCTATAATTACTTGTGTCAGCCTTTGATCCTCCTTTGTGAATTGGGGTCACATTTGCACATTTCCAGTCTATGGGTACCTCCCCTGAGTCCAAGGAAGCTCTCATAATTATGGCTAAGGGTTTGCTTACTTCCTTTGCTGCCTCCTTTAATATAACTGGATAGATCCCATCCACCCCGGGTGCCTTTCTTGTGTTTATCTTCAACAGTTTCTCCTCCACTTTACTCCCAGTTATTTCAAGATTCTGTAGCTTACTGCTAGAGTTGAATACACCTCTGGCATTCCCCTTGCTGAAAAACTCCTCATGTGTGAATGTCGATGCAAAATATTCATTTAGTTTGTTAGCTACCTGAGCAGGATCCTCAACAGTTGACCCATCAATATCAAGTGGACCAATCTGATTCATCCCCTTCCTTCTAAAGTTTTCATAAGTACAGAACTCTTTGCTGTTTTTCTTTGCATCCCTTGCCAAAGATTTCTCGTAATCTGCCTTCGCCTGCCTAACCTCCTTTGTAACTTGGTTGCATATCAACTTGTATCTATTGTAGGCTTCTGTGTCATGTGTTAATTTGTAAGTATCCCATGCATTTTTCTTCTCTGCCATATGCCTCATTAGTTCATCTGACATCCATTTTGGCCTAAACCTTGAACAATATTTCTTAGTTGGTATGTAAAGCCTAGTAGCTTCCAAGATAAGTTCTTTGAATGCTTCCCATTTTGAATTTGCTGTTGGTAACATCATCAGTTGGTCCCACTGTATAGAATTTAAATACTGTCTCAGTCCATTGTAGTCGCCTTTACGGAAGCAATAACCCTTCCCTTTACCCCTAATGATAGTTACCTCTTTGAGTAAATCCCACTTCAGCACACTGTGATCACTGCCACCTAGTGGTTCATTTATCTGCAGATTCTTAATGCATGAAGAATCACTGCTGATAATCAAATCAAGAGTATTACTCCCACTAGTTGCCTCCCGAACATGCTGATGTAGAAAACAATCATCCAATAAATCCACAAAAGCCCTGCTAGTGTGTGAGTAACCAGCCCCCAAATTCCAGTCAATATCTGGGAAATTAAAATCTCCCATTATAAGACTCTCTGATTTACTGGCCCACTCTATTTCCCTGTACAGTTCCTTATTATACTCATCAGAGTCATTAGGCCTATAGCACACTCCTACTCTCAATTTTGATCTCCCAATGCTTATGTCACACCAAACTGACTCAACACTGCACTGTCCAGCGATGTCGACTGGCTTAACTTCCTTGGTTTTTATGTGTTTCTTAACTAATAGCATAACCCCTCCCCCCTTCCTATCCTGTCTATCCTTTCTGTAGACGTTGTACTCCCCAAATTGCAGTTCTGCATCCCTTATATCTGTGTGACACCACGTCTCTGATATCCCAACAATATCTGCCTTTGATGTTTTGAGCAATACCTCAAATTCATCAAATTTATTTACTAAACTCCTAGCATTGGTGTACACGCAAGTATACCTGCACCTGTTTCTATTCTTAGCTACCCTAACACAACCCATGTGTTTACTTGTACCGCAATGGCTCTCAGCAGTCTCTGAAATACCATGCATCTTGTTTTTCAGGCTTCTGCTCATTCTAATAGAAGCAGTGCAAGAATCTCTTTCACCTCTGCCAGTGGCTACTGTCAATCTATTGGTCTTTGTCTCCCCTGTAAGAGGAACGTTATTTTGGTTCATACCGTCAACCCACAACACTAACAATTTCTAAATTTTTTCCATTGTCTCACTGCATGTATAAGTTGTTCTGGAGGATGGCACACTTGTTATCCCTGTGTGTGTGTGTGTGCACTTTATTTTATCAACATTGTTCATAATCGTTGATATGGTAGAAGGCACTAACTCAATGCCTTACACACATCCAACCGACACTCACCAGACTCCATGCAACGGATCACATCCATTTTCTCCTTAATTGTGTTTTACGCACTTTTTGCCCCCTTCCCTGGCACAGACACTGCCCTACGCTTAGAGCTCATGGTTACACAAAAATTATTATTATTATTGAGAAATAGCACTATAATAACACTGTGTAACCCGTTAACAATTGAGGGAAAATTCACAACGAAACACAACATGTAAACAACTCTTGGCCTCGCTATCATTCCACCCACAATGCACCACGAAAAACAAAAGAAACATCTAGTGCACGTTTGGACTTACAGGCGTTGCTGCAATGTGTTACTGAGTTGCGATTTTTTTGTTATTTTCAATTTTTTTTTTTTTAGGTAATATTTTGAAAACAGTCGTTAATGTGAAAAGTTATAAAATGGACCATTGTAAAACGGGACTTACCTGTATATGGAAATCAAGAATGGTACCTCGTGGTCATGTTAGATAAAAATAGCGCATGACCATGCTTAAACAGAAGCTTATTTTACCATAGTAAAACAAGCTTCTGTTACGTATTTCAGTATTTGTTAAGTATCATCGCGTAACCTGCATCTCACTTCTCCCATCGGCTGAATAAATATCACTAGGAGGAAAATTATTTTAATATACAGAAAGATTTGAAATAAAATACACCTAAAAACAGGTTTTAAAAAAAGTCCACACACTACTCATATGAATATTATCTCCATTATTATCTTTCACTGACAATGAGCAAATTGTCAATCGAAAAACCTCCCAATGTGATTCCCATGATGGAAATATAAGTGGTGACTGGATGTACTGCATAAAGCATTGAGGGCATCTTCGATAATTGGAGGCAAGCAATTCACAAAATGTAAATTTTAAATTCTTGTTTCCCACGTGGAAATAATTATCAAGGATAGATTCTGCATTTTTACCTTTTACATGATAACTTATAAAGATTTCTGGAATTTTGAGTGAAAAAAACTGAAGAAATCATTTTTGTTGAAAATGTATTAAGAGTTTAAGTTTGTGAACCAAGTAAGCAAAGAGCATGACACTGCTGAAAGTCATATGGATGTCTTGGTTAAAAAATCACAACAGCAGAACTTCAATGAAGCAACTGTATGAAAACTGCATAGTATTTTTTGGAAAAGGAACTACAACCACTCCCTGACTTACATAATACTCGACTTACGGAAATTTGACTTTATGTAAGTTTTTGCCGGCTGGTGCAAACTCAAAAAAAATGGGAGGTATCGTGAAAATATCGTAATGTGAACCCAACGACACGCTGTTTATTTTGGTAATTCATTCTAAAACCTCCGAAGTTGAAATTTTTGCTATATAACTAAGCTATTTATCTCTCTAAAATGTCATTTTTATAATGGAAATTGCAATACACTTTCATCGTTATCATATGTTCCATTATAAGAATCAATTTTTTAATGCCTCTGTGATATTTTTCTAAAACACATTTCTGGAGGTAACTGCCATAAAACAATAAAAACAATTTGCACTTATTGGGCTTTTTTGTTAGTGCATCTAATTATAAACAGGTAGTAAACTCGATCTTATTGCATTTGCAATAATCTCGATAACTGGAATTCTGTGGGTTTTTACGTTACGGTATTAGGGTGAAATGTGTTCCCCCTTCACTGAAATCTTCAATCGTATAAAAAACATAAATCAATTTTCAGAATCTTCTCTTAATTCCTATTTACTTATTACAATGAGGAAGGAAAAGCGACCAACAGTAAGTGTAAGTGCTGGCATTTCCAAGAAACGAAACAAAACAAAATTTATTTAGAAACGAACATGATTAATTAAGCAGTACGAAGCAGGACAAAGTCTGTCATCTACTGCACGGAATTAGGTCTCACTGCTTCAACAATGAATACTGTTTTAACGGACAGTGCACGCAGAAAAGAACATGTTAAAGGATCAACGTATTTCGCACTGGGGCCAGTCGAGCCCAACAGTGATCACAAAACAGCGTTCAGGTGCTATATCAAAGCTGGAAAAGCTATTAATAATAAGGATGGAAAATCAGATTCAGAAGCAAGTGCCCCTGAATCAAACGGCCATTCAAGCAAGAAGGATTTATGAAAATAATGATAAGTATGGCAAACCCCAAGCCAAGTTCGTGGCAAGAAACAGTTGGTTTAATAGGTTCAAGCATTGTGCTGGTTTCCAAAACATTAAAGTATGTGGTAAAGTTGCCAGTGCTGAGTCTGCAGCTGCAGAGAAATTTTGCGATGTGTTGGAAAAAACCCGTTCTAAATCTCCACTGTCCTCAATTTCTGTAGCGGTGTGGTTATCAGCTGGAGAGTTAATTCTGGCAACGATGCTCGAAAGGTAAAACTTGAGACGTTATGCTTGACTCCTCTCTCTTTTTGTAATTTTATAATTTTGAAATTTTGTACACTTTTGTAATTTTTCCTGCACATGAGATAAAAAAATTTAATAATTCTATATACTTGTTCGTCAGGCACCTCCGTAGCCAGGTGGGCAGGAGCAGCAGTGCGTAGCACATAGCACACGCTTTCTTGATTAGACCACGGTTCGAGCCCGTAACACCACATAGAAGGATGCAGAAAAGTCAGGGAACGATCACCGCATATCCCCGGAGCAATATGGCCTTAGTTGCTAATGCTCCTTAAAAAAAAAAAAAAAAACCAACCAAACTTGTTCGTCAAACATTTCTTTTTTGCTTCTATCAAATTTGGTGGACATAGTTGCAAGTGCAGAATTTCCCTATATGCTTATTTAGTGAAATTCCGACTTACGTAGCATGTCGCGGAACACAACCCTTAAATTAATCGGGGAATGGCTGTAATTTATTTTGATTTTACTATACTGCTGTAAAATACAATACTTTTCCATTAATAATAAATTACCATTCCCTCAGTGCATGATAAAACTGTTCAGGTAGTAGTGACTCTCATAAACCAGTGCAATACTGGTACAAAATTCAAGAAATAACTAGACAAATTCTTGGACAATATAAGCATTAGCATTAGTAGAGGCATATGATGCAAGAAAGCAAGCTTATGCAGAATCAGCCAAAAAAAAACACTTCCACTTCACCCCTCCATTCGTTTGAAATACCTGTCCAGCTGAGCCTTAAATTTATTTAGGCTATCAACTTCAACAGCAAGGGATGGAAGTCTGTTTCACCAACCAACTACCCGCTGGCTAAAGACAAATTTCCACATATCTATCCTACATCTGTCTTTCCTCAATCTGAATTTATGCCCTCTCAGGTGATTATTTTGAGCAAGAGGCAGAATCCCATCGGCATTGAGCATGCTCAAACCATTCAAGGCTTTATACACCTCTATCAGATCACCTCGCCGGTGCCTAGTCTCCAGACACTGTAATTTGCAAAACTTAAGCCTTTCTTCATAAGAGCAACCCTTTGTTCCATTCACTAATCTTGTTGCTCTTCTCTGTACTCGTTCCAGCAGCTCTACATCCTTCTTGAAATGAGGCCTCCAGACCTGTATACAGTACTCAACGTGTGGCCTGACCATTGCCTTATACAAGGGAATAATCACCTCCTTATCCCTGATAGAAAAATTCCTGTATATCATTGACAAGACACCATGAGCTACTCTTGCAGCTCATCTGCACTGCACAGAGAACTTCATATCTGCCTGAACAATCACTCCCAGGTCCTTTTCATTCTCTACCACAGAGTTGATACGTTGCTCTGGGGTTGCTGTTTCCCATAGGTAGTACTTTACATTTGTCAATGTTAAACTTCATTTGCCACCTCTCAGCCCATCTGCTCAACCTTTCCAGATCCTGTTGCAGCAGCATAGCATTGTT
The DNA here is from genome assembly GCF_048544385.1 of Mastigoproctus giganteus. NCBI lineage: Eukaryota > Metazoa > Arthropoda > Arachnida > Uropygi > Thelyphonidae > Mastigoproctus > Mastigoproctus giganteus. Next base: position 170,263,117 of record NC_143583.1, read on the forward strand.
AGTGTCCTTAACAACCCTGCCAACTTTGTATCGTCTGCAAACTTGGACATTAAGCTTGATATACCATCATCAATATTATTTATAAATACAGAAAACAATAATGGAACCAACACTGAACCCTGAGGGAATCCACTAATAGCATTGGAGTCCACGATGAACAGTGTCCATTGATTACCACTCTCTTTCTTCCCTCCCCAACCACCCCTTTATCCATAGCAGCAATTTGCCTCCAATGTCACACTGCTCCAGATTGTGTAGCAGTCTTCCATGTGCAACAGTATCAAAACCGTTTCTAAGATCCAAGTATATAATATCAAAGTTATTCCCTGCATCCAGTTCTTTTGTGACTGCATCATAGTATTCAATCAAATTGGTCAAGCAAGACGACTTTCCCTTAACAAAGCCATGCTGTTGTCTGAGCTATAACTGAAGTCTACATGATCCTGCAGTGCTTCTTTAACCAGCACCTCCATTAATTTTCCTATAACAGAAGTAAAACTCACAGGTCTATAATTACTTGTAGTAGTAGTAGTAGTAGCAGTGGCATTTGATGCAAGAAAGCAAGTGTATGAGCTTATGCAGCATCAGCAAAAAAAAAAAAAAAAAAAAATCACACCATTCGCTCCAAATGCCTGTCCAGTTCCTCCTTAAATTTATTCAACCTATCAACTTACACAACAACAGATGGAAGTTTGTTCCAGCAATTAACCACCCACTGGCTAAAGGCAAATTTCCGCACATCTAATCTACATCTGTCTTTTCTTAATTTGAATTTATGCCCCCTTAGGTTCGTAATCTGAACAAGTGGAAGGATCCCATCAGAATTCAGCGTGCTCAACCCATTCAAGGCCTTATATACCTCAATCAGATCACCGCGTATGGCCATTGCAATTTGCAGAATTTAAGCCTCTCTTGGTAAGAGGATCCCTTCATTCCCCTCACCAATCTTGTTGCCCTTCTCTGTACACGCTCAAGTAAATCTACACCCTTCCTAAAATGAGGCCTCCAGACCTGTACGCAGTACTCACCTCCTTTTCCCTGCTAGCAAAATTCCTGTATATCATTGACAAAACCCCATGACCTGCCCTGGCAGCCTATCTGCATTGCTCAGAAAACTTCATATCTGACTGCACAATTACTCCCAGGTCTTTTTCATTTTCTACCAACTTAAGTGTAGTACCACACAGTTGGTACGTTTCTCCAGGGTTACTTCTACCCATATGCAGTACTTTGCATTTGTCAAGGTTAAACTTCAGTTGCCACTTCTTAGCCCATCTGCCCAAATTATCTAGATCCTGTTGCAGCAGCACACTGCCATTACTGTCATTAACAACCCTGCCAACCTTTGTATCATCTGCAAACTTGGACATTAAGCCTGATATACCTTCATCAATATCATTGATAAATATACAAAACAACAGTGGACCTAACACCAAACCCTGTGGGACTCCACTAATAACATTAGTCCAAGAAGAGCAGCACCCATTGATTACCACCCTCTGTCTTTTCCCACTTAACCATCCTTTTGACTTGTGTCAGCCTTTGATCCTCCTTTGTGAATTGAGGTCACATTTGCACATCTCCAGTCCATGGGTATCTCCCCTGATTCCAAGGAAGCTCTCATAATTATGGCTAAGGGTTTGCTTACTTCCTTCGCTGCCTCCTTTAATATAACTTGATAGATCCCATCCACCACCCCAGGTGCATTTCTTGTGTTTATCTTCAACGATTTCTCCTCCACTTTACTCTCAGTTATTACAAGATTATCTAGCTTACTGCCAGAGTTGAATACACCTCTGGCATTCCCCTCCCTGAATAACTCCTCATGTGTGAATGTCGATGCAAAATATTCATTTAGTTTGTTAGCTACCTGAGCAGGATCATCAATACCCAGTGGACCAATCCGATTCATCCCTTTCCTTCTAGAGTTTACATAGGTAAAGAACTCTTTGCTGTTTTCCTTTGCATTCTTTGCCAAAGATTTCTCATAATCTGCCTTTGCCTGCCTAATCTCATTTGTGACTTTGTTACAGACCAACTTCTATCTATCATAGGCTTCCATGACACCCATTAATTTATATGTATCCCATGCATTTTTCTTCTCTGCCATATGTCTCATTTGTTCATCTGATATCCATTTAGGCCTAAACCTTGAACAATATTTCTTAGTTGGTATGTAAAGCCTAGTAGCTTCCAAGATAAGTTCTTTGAATGCTTCCCATTTTGAATTTGGTGTTGTTAACATCATCAGTTGGTCCCACTGTATAGAATTTAAATAATGTCTCAGACCATCGTAGTCACCTTTATGAAAGCAAAAACCCTTCCCTTTACCCCTGATGGTAGTTACCTCTTTGAGTAAATCCCACTTCAGCACACTGTGCTTACTGCAACCTAGTGGTTCCTTTATCTGCAGATTCTTATTGCATGAAGAATCACTACTGGTAATCAAATCAAGAGTATTACTCCCTCTAGTTGCCTCCCGAACATGCTGATGTAGAAAACAATCATCCAATAAATCTACAAAAGCCTTGCTAAGTGACCAACCCACAAATTGCAGTCAATATCTGGGAAATTAAAATCCCCCATTATAAGACTAATTTACTGGCCCACTCTATTTCCCTGTACAGTTTCTTATTATACTCATCAGAGTCATTAAGCCTATAGCACACTCCTACTCTCAATTCTGATCTCCCAGTGCTCATGTCACACCAAACTGACTCGACACTGCACTGTCCAGCGATGTCGACTGGCTTCACCTCCTTGGATTTTATGTGTTCCTTAACTAATAGCATAACCCCTCCTTCCTTCCTATCCTGTCTATCCTTTCTGTACACATTGTATTCCCCAAATTCCAGTTCTGCATTCCTTATATCTGTGTGACACCATGTCTCTGATATCCCAACGATATCTGCCTTTGATATTTTGAGCAATACCTCAAGTTCATCAAATTTATTTACCAAACTCCTAGCATTGGTGTACACGCAAGTATACATGCACCTGTTCCTATTCTTAGCTACCCTAACACAACCCATGTGTTTACTTGTACCGCAATGACTCCCAGCAGTCTCTGAAATATTCTGCATCTTGTTTTCCAGGCTTCTGCTCATTCCAATAGAAGCAGTGCAAGAATCACTTTCACTTCTGTCAGTGGCCTGTTAATCTATTAGTCCTTGTATCCCCCCCCCCAAGCTAGCAGTTTTCCAACCCACCTAACACTGCCTCGATAGCATCAGGAAATATTCTTGCACCCTTTCTATTTAAGTGTATCCCATCCCTGTAGAAGCAGTCTCTCCTGTTAACAAGTACAGACCAGGCTGAAAAAAATTCTACCCCTTGAGCCTTGCACAATATTTCCAGGGCCGAATTAATCGACAAGGCTCTCATCATGTACTCCCTCCTATCGTGTCTGGGCAGAATTGCAGACACTTTCAAATTCAACACTAATTCAAGGCTTTTTTTCAACAGTGACCTGTACTTGTTAAGTAATTCTGTCGGTCTCCCACTTTTAATATCATTAGTGCCAACGTGTATAACTATATTTCCTTTTGTGCCCTTAAAAGATGATATCCGTTCTACAACGTCATCAACCTTTGCCCCTGGCAGACATACCCTGGTCCTGTTCCACCTATCCTTTTTACAAAGCATGTTTCCTGTTCCCCTGACAATAGAATCACCAACAACAAATAGTTCCTGTGGGACCAGCACATTTTTCCTTGGGGGTTGCCGCTGCACCATCCATATTTATAATATGGATGGTGCAGCATATAGTGATGTGGGGTTTTTTTTTTTTTTTTGGCTGATATATAAGCTTGCTTTCTTGCATAATTTGCTACTACTACTACTGAAACATATAAATGAACAAATTCTCTGAGTTGAGTGAAAGTGAAAAGAGGGCTGAAGAGTCAAATGCCACTGAAAGTTTAAATTGTTTCTTTGTTAATTTTTTACACCATGCAATTGACCTTCTAGAACAGGGTTTCTCAATCAGAGTTCTGCGAGAGATTATGACTGAAAAAAAATAAATGTTTTTGAACTTCACATTAAGCATGGTGCTAGCACTCGCAGTGATGGCCGTGACCAAGCAGCCCCATTAGCAATTTCTTTAGAGATCTTTCAGCCCTGTATGGCAGTGTGCAGCAGGACCATGTTCATTTGGTTGAGACCATCCTCAGTTTTTGACATGATATGGGGAGGCCTTTGATAATTGGTGAATGCTGTATTGCATGGAGGAGAGAACAGTAGGCCGATGATGTCAGCCTCTCCCTCCTGAATTACCTTTCCCAACTGCTGTTGTTGTAAACATTGCAAAACATGGATCGTGTAAGTTAGAAGTGAATTGTATTGTGAACTTTTCGTATTTTTTGCAATTTTCTCCTTTAGTTATTTATTATGCCCTACTGTTTTATATTTCATTAGGGATTGTGTTTTACAAACATGTCTGACGGACCAGTGTGGAAATTTTTGAAGACAAGGTTTGAGATTGAAGGGGAGGATTCTAGACCTAGGTCTATGCCCAATTCTGATAAGGTTAGTGATGAAGAATTATAATTATTCATCCAGAAGAATTATCTTCTGGGTAAATGGTGCAACAAGGGACACAAAAAAAAAAGTCCGTCTTTGCAATGAAAACTACTTATCACTGGGTTTTACATCAGCTGGTAATCAAAGTTATCTTATTCCATTGTGCTTCATCTGTGGCAATCAACTTACAAATGCAACGATGGCTCCAGCAAAATTGAAAAGACACTTAACTGCACTCCACAGCCATTTGAAAAGTAAAGGTGGTTATTTTAAATGGCTACTGGAATCTCAAAACAAACAGAGTAAAGCTTTTGTTAAAAAAGTCACATTTGGTGAAAGGCTCAAAGAAGTTATTTAATAGTAGAAATTACTGCCCAGAAAAGGAAAAGTCACACAGTTGGTGAGAGCCTAATAATGCCAGCATGTAAAATTATAGTGAGTAAAATACTAGGACAAGATGCAGTACAAGAAACTGAAAAGGTTCTACTCTCAAACAGTAAATGTCAATATATTGACATGTCACGATGCTGAAGGCTGATGAGTCAACAGATATCACCAATAAATGTCATGCTGTTGCATTTGTAAATGATGGCAAAATTCAAGAAAACTTTTTCTGCTGCAAAGAGCTGCCTGAAACAAGCAAAGGCCAAGATATATTTAATGTTTTGTCTTCATATCTGGAAACAAAAGGTCTGTCATGGAGGAATTGTGTTGGTATCTGTGCTGATGGTGCCCCATCAATGGTTGGCTCCACGAGAGGTTTTGCCTCTCTTGCGAAAAAAGAAAATGCTGATGTTGTCACAACACACTGCTTTCTTCACAGAAAGGTGCTGTTGTCAAAAACTCTTGGAGATTAAATGAAAAAAAGTAATCCTACAAAAATGGTTAACTTTATTAAACAAAGGCCAGTTCACTCGAGAATGTTTAAAAAACTGTGAAAACCTGTGAAAACAGAAAGCACATAAATCTTCTGCTACCACATAAATCTGGTGGTTAGCAGAGGAAGGATTCTCAATTTCAGTGTTTGAGCTGAAAGGTGAATAACAGGAGTACTTTCAAAAAAATAGTAAGCAAGATTTTGCTGAGTGCTTTGAAGATGAAGAATGGCTGCAGAAACCAGGCTAATTAGCAGACATTTTTCATCATAAACCAGTTGAACAAATCTTGCAAGGCCCTGAAGAATACATTTTGACTTCAAGTGACAAGATTCTTGGATTTAAAAGGAAACTGAATCCGGAAAAATCATGTTGCAAAAGGAAATCTTGAAATGTTTCCACATCTGCTTGGGCTTGAGACTGAGGAAGGATATCAGCAAGTCTCAAGAATTATTGAAAACCACTCAGAAAAACTGCAGAACAAAATTCAATAGTATTTTCCTTCCCATTAAACAAAAATGTATGACTGGGTGAGGGACCCTTTCTCTGAATCTTCTACTGAGTCTGAGAACTTGATTTTGAGAGAAAAGGAAGAACTTTGTGAGCTGCAGTCTGATCATACGCTCAAGATGAAATTTACCGATCTGCCCCTAGACAAGTTCTGGATTTCTTTGAAAGAAGAGTATCCTGCCATTCAGAGGAAAGCAATGAACATTTTGCTGCAGTTTTAAATTTACATGTGTGAGCAAGTTTTTCTTGTTTAACAAGCATCAAGACCAAAGACAGAAATTGTCTCATTTCAGTTGAAGATGAAATCCGTGTGTGTTTATCTCAAGTTCAACCCAGAATGAAGTATTTATGCAGCAAAAAACAAGAACAAGTTTCATATTAAAAAGGTAAATTTTTCTTTATTTTTAGCTTCAAAAATAAATTTCCACTTTATGCATATATAGAGCTATTTTTTTTTTTTTTTTTGTTAGTTGTTGGCGCATCGGCTTCTGTGGCCATAATGCACCTCCCAAGGTTTTTGCACTACTCTGATCCAAGCCCGAGGCAGGATTCGAACCCAAGACCTTTGGGTTGCCATGCAGGCACTTTACCCACCCGGCTAGCCCGGTCGGCTATATAGACCTATAAAAGAGATCAAGAAACCAACACATTTGTATAATAATTTTGTAAGTGCTAGGCCTATATTTAAGCCTGATCATATCACTCGGTGAGAAAATTTTTTCAAAGTCTTGTATAAAATTGTGTGTTAGACTATATTTTTATTCATATTGTTTTGGCTTACAGTTTTAGTAGCTTCACTATTCAACACTATCAATAAATTTTCATGTTGTAAATAACATTAATTAAAATCAATTTACAACCTTTTTTATTTTAAATCTACCAAGCCTACCTTTAGAAAAATTAATTCCCATCTTGACTTAAGCCAATTATTTAATAGAAATTTATTAAGTTTGCCTTATGAGTTTTTAAAATTTATGAAAAGGAAAAAAAGAGATTAATTTGAAGAAAGATAAGCTAAGCTTAACTACCAATCCAATTTTTTTTCAAGAAAGATTGAAAAAAGTTATTTTTAATTTTAAATAGGGAAAAATCTTCTCTTGCACATGCCATACCTCATTAGCAGCTTATATAGTAGAAGTTTGTGATAAGACTTTTAGGCCTACTGGGATAAGGTAAAAAAAAAATCAAGTAGGAAATTTAAAAAAAAAGGAAAAACTGAAGTTCCTCTACCTAAACTACTGACTTGCATTAGAGTTGATATCCATTGTGTGAGGGGGGAACCACACAAAAAGAGTAGGCTAATAAGTTGCCCAAAATAAATAGATCCACATTAGCATTAGTAGAGGCATACAATGCAAGAAAGCGAGCTTATGCAGAATCAGCCAAAAAAAAAAAAAAACTCTCCCATTTCACCACTCCATTTGTTCCAAATGCCTGTCCAGCTCAGCCTTAAATTTATTTAGGATATTAGCTTCCACAACAAAAGATGGAAGCCTGTTCCACCAATCAACTACCCACTGGCTAAAGGCAAATTTCCACACATCTATTCTATAACTATCTTTCCTCAATTTGAAACTGTGCCCCCTCAGGTTCTTAGTCAGAGCAAGAGGAAGAATCCCATCAGCATTCAGCTTGCTCAACCCATTCAAGGCCTTATACACCTCAATCAGATCATCTCGCAGGTGCGTACTCTCCAGGGACTGCAATTTGCAGAACTTAAGCCTTTCTTGGTAAGAGCACCCCTTTGTTCCTCTCACCAATCTTGTTGCCCTTCATTGTACTCATTCTAGCAACTCCACATCCTTCCTAAAATGAGGCCTCCAGACCTGTACACAGTACTCTAGGTGTGGCCTGACCATTGCGTTGTATAACGGGATAATCAACTCCCTGTCTCTGCTAGCAAAATTCTTATATATTGACAAGACTCCATGACCTGCCCATCTGCACTGCTCAGCACACTTCATATTTGACTGCACAATTACCCCCAGATCTTTTTCACTTGCCACTTCCCTGAGTGTAGTACCACACAGTTGATACGTTTCTCTTTGGTTATTGCTACCCATATGCAGTACTTTGCATTTGTCAATGTTAAAAATATAAATACAGACATACCTCGGTTAACGTTACCTCTGATAACGAAGTCCGCAATTTCAAGCCCCATTTCACATTAAAAAAATATTCCAGTTTAATCACCTGAAATCTAAACAAACTGAAGAAATTACGGAAACTTTTGGGGCTTCTAGTGGTTGGTTCGAGAAATTTAAAAAACGGGCCAGGATTCATAGTGTAAAATTAATAGAAGCTGCAAATAAGTTTCCAGAAAAACTAAAGGAAATAATTGAACATGAAAAATTTCCACCAAATTTGGTGTTCAGTGTTGACGAAAGCAGTTTGTTCTGGAAACGGCTACCAACAAAAAGTTTCATTTCTATTGAAGAAAAATCAGCTGTTGGGTTCAAAGCAGCCAAAGACCGTTTAACGTCTTTGGCTGCTTTGGATCAATGCCTCTGGCAATTATAAATTAAAATTGTTATTAGTTTACCATTCAGAAAATCTGAGGGCGTTAAAAGGTAACATAAAAATGAATTTACCTGGAATATGGAAAGCAAATAGAAAAGCGTGGGTTACCAAGGAGTTATTTACTGATTGGTTTGTTAACCACTTTTGTCCTAAAGTAAAACGGTATTGTCAAAAAAACAACTCTGAAGAAAAAGCTCTTTTGTTGTTAGACAATGCTCCGGGACATCCTACCAATCTTAACATGTTGGACACATGTATTCCTGTCAAAGTTGTGTTTCTTCCAGCAAACACAACTTCCCTGATTCAACCATTGGATCAGGGAATAATAGCATCATTTAAAGCTTATTATCTGCGTCGAACATTAAGCAATTTAACTGAACTAGAGGATAAAGAGGAAATGACAGTTAAAACTTTTTGGAAAAACTACACCATTAAAAACACAACTGAAAACATTGATAGTTCTTGGAAAGAAGTCACTAAGAAATGCTTAAATGGAGTTTGGCGCAAAATATGGCCAGAAGTTGTACTAGAAGAAGAAAATAACATCCAAGAAATTGGAAATGAAGTTATCCAGATGGCTCAATCAATAGGTTTCGAAAATGTCGATGAAGAGGATGTTAGAAATTTACTGAATGCAGAAGATGATGGTTTTTCAGTGGAAGATTTAGAAAACCTTGTTAGCAATGAAGACAAAGATAATGAAGACGAAGTTAAAGAAGTTCCTGCCGAAAAAGTGTTAACCAAAGATTTAAAAAGGTGCTTAAATGACATTGAAAACGTTGTAAATTTTTTTAGTGAAAATGATCCTGATTTAGGAAGAAGTTTTATTGTTAAGCGATCAGTGTTAAATGCAATAACTCCATATAGGCAATTGTTAAATGAAAGAGAAAAAAAGCATAAGCAATCAACTTTAGACTCATATTTTAAAATGTGATTTCACTTTGTATGTAAGTTGACTGTTTATTTAATAAAACTTTTCTTTGTTCGAAAAAAAAGATTTTCATTTTCATTACGTAGGAACGTATCCCTATTCCGGCCATAGTATTTTTACCTCTGAAAACGAAGTTTCGCTTAACGAAGTAATTTCGTGGAACGCATCCTATTCGTTATTCGAGGTATGCCTGTACACATAAAAATATCATTCTCTACTTAAGAGCATTCACAATTATTATTGGATTATTATATCTACAACTTACTGATCACATTAACGTACCATGAGCTATAGATATAATTTTTATGAAGGGGTTCCCTTAGACATGAAAATTATTTCAACGGTTCCGTCAGGATAAAAAGATTGAGAAAGGCTGTTCTAGAATATAACTATTATGAATTAACCACTTTAAAATGCAAATATTCCCTCTTTTCCCACCCTTCAAATTAGAGTGTGATAAACTTCATCCTCTGCTATCCTCAGATGTTTCACAATAATACAGTTGTCCTATTTACCCATGAATAACTGGGACAACTGTATTCCTGTGAAAATCAATGGCATATGATAAAATAACATAAGCCAATGATCTCAGGAGCTCACCTGCATCTAGTGCACTTCTTGACTGGAAACTTCCAGCGTGATTAATAGTAAGCTTGCTGATCATGAAAACTACTTGCCTTCTTTTGGACTCTCTATAAACCTAATAAATCAGCAAAAGTTGTCTACTCATTGGAACCACATACAGCTAATCATCAGATCCTCACTGGGTGAAAGTCATTCCAAATGGGCTCATCCACACAGACCTTGCAGCAGTTATTTTAAACAGTAAGCTCTCTTTCTGTAACCAACTAGATGTCTTGCAGCTATGGTTTTCAAAACTTCTCTGGCTCTCAAAAAACAAAACTTTCCCATGTCAAAGGTCTCTATCTCCAAGTAGAGAACTTCATTAGTGCCATCATCACTCCAATAATCCTCTAGGGAAATGAAATCTGGACCTCTACCACTCCAGTCAATATAACAAAAATCTACTCCTCAAAATTCTGGCTACTGAAATGGGCATCAACAAAACTCTGCTTCTCTCCAATGATGCACCATGCTTATGGCTCAATAGCTTCACCTGAATAAATTTTCCACAACTATTCAGGAGAAGAGAATCCTCTTCATAATGAAAATGTTTGTCAGTGCAATCGTTGAACCAAACATTGGAAGCGGTGTTCAGGTGCCAACATCTAGACTGAGGTTGAAACTTGCACTTACCTGTTACAGCAACAGACACTACATAACGGACAGATTCATACAAAAATTACTTCTCCCCATCATTCTGGAGCTCAACTGCAAACCCAAAAATTCTTCATAAATAAAAAAAATATTGTGAACTGATTCTTCCACTTGCTCCAACTCCACTCCTAGATTTCCACCATCATCTGGTGTGACTGATTCTTTGAAACTTGTATTTTACATTTTTGCATTCATATTATTGTATAATTCTTAACTGTTTTATTTTATCTACTTACTGTAATAAATTAACTTTCCTTTTATTGTTAACCACTGGCTTCCTTGGTCATGAAGGGATTATAGAACAATATTGTTCAATTTTCTCTTGTTGTATAATAAATTGTATTTATTTAATGCACAGTAGACTGTTATCATATTACAGTAACACAATAGCAGTGTAATAGTGCAGCTTTTGCATGAAGTTTAATTACTGATAAGTGGTGAATGACATTCATGCAATGAACAAAAACTAAATTATTGTAGAAGCTAAGCCACTGTTTAACCACTGAAGGAAGCAACTTTGCAGAAACCACTCTGTCTTCTCCCACTTAGCTAACCGTTTATCCACAGCAGTAACTTGCCCTTAATGCTCTAATTTGTATAGCACTCTTTTTATGTGCAACAGCATTAAAAGCTTTTCTGAAATCTAAGTACACAATATCAAAATTATTTTTTGAATCCAGTTCCTTTGTTACTATCATAGAATCCAATCAGATTGGTCAGACAAGATCACCCCCTTAACAAATCAATGCTGTGATTGCAGTATAAATGCATTTCTCTCTAGATGGTTCTGCATTACTACTTTAACCAGTGACTCTATTATTTTCCCTGGACCAGAAATCAAGCTAACAGGACCATAATTACTCATGTCACCTTTTGTTCCCCCACCCCTTAGTTTCTGATGCTATTGAGGCAGTGTTAGATAAATCGGAAGTAGGACATATTCAGGATTATGTTGTATCCACTTATAACATCAGTTGCATTATAGCCATAGTAGCTTATGTGCCATTAAACCCCATATAACATCAGTTGCATTATAGCCATAGTAGCATATGTGCCATTAAACCCCATAACATCAGTACATGAGATATGATACCAAAATCTGTGTACATCACAACAGCTGATTTTTTGTTTCCTTTCAATGTTTGTAGACAACAACAAATTTCTTGGTGATTCTTTTCTCTCTTGCTCTCTTTCTCAGGGTAACTTGGAAATTTTTTTTTTTTTTTTTTTTTGGCTGGTGCAGCATAAGCCTCAGGCTTCCTTGCACTATATGGCTAATAATAACAATAATAATAATAATAATAAATCATAGCATATAGAGCATAAATACTCTATATGCTATGATTTTCATTGAATTTAATTGTATTATCTTAAGCATTTCATTAACAGTAATATTTGTTTACAATTTTACGACATTTTATTGTGATTAGGTATTACAACATTTGGCTGTTACTTTATGAACATTTCTGCAATGGCCAACAAAAAAAAAGAAAGAAATTAATTTTATTTGCATAATTACAAGTTTCAAAGAATGACAAATATTGTCAAAAAATGACAATTTTTTTTTGTCATTTTTTTATTTTTATATTAAAGTATATGGACATGCTTGATATAATGGACATTATTGATAGTGCCCAATATCAAGAATTCCCATTATATAGTGGTACAAACATCAAAAAAACCCTGGGTCTTGACTATTTCTAGTTTCACTAGAGTGAAAAAAAAATTTACAAATATAAGGTCATGAATGATGCTACATTGAAATTTGAAATTTGAATGTGAAATTTTCGATAACAATAGATACACATAAGAATTAAAATCAAAAGGTAATAAAATATAAGTTACATAAATATATATAAAACAATATTAAATGGAATAAAAGTAAATACAAATAAAGCAAAGATGGTATTATTAAAAACACTGAAATAAAATGAGAAGTAGCTTTCAAAGTTGAGTGTCCCCTTTATCAACTTAAAAGACCATACAATATGCAATTATATAAATAGCAGAAAGTGGTTACATGTAGTATGTGGATGTCAGATTCCAGGAATGACTGGAAACAACGGTGTCAAAAAAAAAAAAAAAAAAGTTAATCAGACAAGGTGATACAGAATGGCATGTAAAAGGTAAAAAATCAGCAGTCATCACATTGCACAATGGTTGACTCCATAACTGGGTGGATATGGGTCCCTTTATTATGATTCATAATGGGGCCAACAGTAGAAATACGAAGTGCCTTGAACAATGTGCACTGGAGAATTCACGTGAGTAGACAATAACGTCGACATCAGGGTTGTGTTGCTCACTCCAATAATGATCAGCAATGGAAGAGCGATCAAAACTGGCTTTTGATCGCTCTCCTAGGAATAACAGGATGGGCAACTTAACTCTGGAAACAGTAGAGCGAAGTGGAATTTCTTAACAGAGAGAGTTGCATATATTGAATATGATAAGAACAGAACCCTAACAAGGCATTCAGAAACATCTAAATGATGGAGAATATACACAGTAGAAATATACTGACTATTGTGTGAGTACCATTTTGGATGGACAGCAAAGCAATGGTCATGGGCCACCAGCTTATATTTATGCAGGAAGCAGGTGTGGTAACGATAGTTAGCAAGATCTGCCATTACTATAGAACCTAAAGTTTAATAGAAATGGAATGCATTCAAGCTCAATTAAATAAAGCATGAGCAGTGCTATGTAGGTGTCCAGAAGCGTGCACAGACCACAGTTGGAAAACTGGTCCACACACCGGGGTTCATATAGATCAGTGGTTCCCAACCGGTGGTTCGCTAAAGTGTTCCAGGGGGTTCACAATAAAAATTCTGTAATGTCATCTGCTTAAGACTTGTATAGGTATATTATTGTAAACTACAAAATATAACTAATAATAAACAATAAAGTAAAATAAAATTAAGTAAAAAGCAAAAATTGCAAAAGAAAGAAACCACATCTCCCATAATTCCTTATAATTAGTTTACAGTATATCTTACAGTATATCATGTTAAATAAATGTTTTCCATACTAAATTTTTTTTCATTCTCAAGGATCATTGTTATGTATAGGTACTTTTTTTTTTTTTTTTTTTTTAGAACCTATAGTACTTAGTATTGTGAATGGGTTGAAAAGTTGAAAAAAAAATGCCTGTTAACATTAAACTTGAACTTCTGTAGATTGTAATTTTCAGGAAATACATATGAAGGAAGAATGGTTCCAGAAAACAGAAGTTGAATGAATAAATGAGGACGAAGAAAAGTTGGTTCTGTGAGTTTGAACTTGGACAGCAAAATAATGCTCACTGGTTGTGGTAAGTGTTCAAACTGCTCTGAAAGAGAGAGCAGGAATTATAGAAGCCAATTCAGAAGAACAGTGCCATGCAAGTATCTATAGAAAAGGCATGCAACAGAAACAGAAAATCTATGAGACAGAGAATGGAGAGACTCTGTTAGGGATGAGACATCAATTAGCTTAACTTCCCTCTTTTGAATGGAATCTAGAAGCCTGAGAGAGGTTTTGGAGGCACCACCTCAGATGTGGGAACAATATTCCATTGTAGGGCGGATTTGCGATTTGTAACGGGTGAACAGCTGTTTGGAAGAAAAGTAATGTTGAGAGCAAAAGAGAAAACCCAGTTTATTAGATGCAGAGGAAGCAATATTTCTAATGTGCTTTATGCCAAGGGAGATTAGAAGTCGGGTAATCCCCAAAATCTTGCCTAGAAATTGGAGCGTCATCGAAGATAAGCATAGGAGCAGAAGAATCTTTTGCGAGATATAAGACAGGATTGAGTTTTAGAAGGATTGAAATTAAGTTATCTTTGCCCCACTGGAGAATTATCTGGAGATTGGCATTTAAGGATTTGGCAGTGGATACTCGAGAAGTTGAAGCTGTTTGAGCAGGGCAGGGCAAAGTTTCTCAAACTGGAAGGTGAAATACAATGTGCTGTCATCAGCAAAACTATGGAGAGGATTTCCGGTCAATGGAAGGTCATTAAAATACAAGAGGAAAAGAGTGGGAGAAAGAACTGAACCTTGGGGAACATCAGCATTAGTGGACAAGTTAGAAGACAGAGAACTGTCTACCATCACCTGCAGTGAGCGGTTAGAGAGAAAACTAGATACCCCATTACAAAGAAGAGCTGGCAATTCATAGGATGGAAGCTTATTTAGAAGACCTTTATGCCAAACACGACCAAAAGTCTTTGAAATGTCAGGAGTAATGACTTTAGTTTCACCAAACTTTTCCACTGAATTTGTCTATAGATGGGTAACATAAGCCAGAATATCACCAGTGGAACGACACTGACGGAATCATAGTGGTGATCGTTGATCAGATGAAAGATTTCCAGGTAGTTTTAAGAGTTGGCGGTTAATTGATTTCTCCATTACTTTGAAAAGAGTAGAAGTAATTGTAATGGGACGTTGGTTATTTTTTAGGAACTTTTTTAGGAACTGGCTGGATATGAGCAAATTTCCAAGCAGAAGAAAAACACCTTTGGAATGAGAAAGTGAAAAGAGATGACACAAAACAGGAGTAAGCTCAGGAGCACAGGTTTAGAGAACAAGTGGAGAAATACCATCAGGATCTGGAGTTTCTTAGCATCAGATTCATCAAAATCCTTTTGACATTCTTTTGACGGAAGCCCAAAGGAGGCATTGAATGGAGTGTGCTGGGAATGGTTTGAGGTGATTTACCAAGATCATCAATACATGAGTTGGAAGAAAAATAGGATGCTAGCAGGTCAGCTTCATCTTTGGCTGATGTGGCAACAGAACCATCTGGTTTTGTCGGAGATGAGCGAAAATTGCAGCCAATAGCTTTGGCAAGAGACCAGAATGCTCAGCTACCATTTGGACTAAAAGCAAGTTTTCTACTCTTAGCCTGTTTGAAATCTAGTTTGGACTTATTAATAACTACTTTACAAAGTATAAATAATACTTAATAATTTTTCTTATTATGCAATGTCGCTTATAAAAAAATAGTATTGGAAATATTTTATAATAAAAATTCAGAAATATACGATTTCAGAGAATATAGGCTTAGTGGTTCGCATTAAAAATATTATGTTGAAAGGGGTTCGCGATAAAAAATATTACAATGAAAGGGGTTCACGAGTCAAAAAAGGTTGGGAACCGCTGATATAGAGTGTAGTTGCAAGTGCACCCCTACACATCAAATGATAAATTTTTTTTAAAAAATAAAAAATTATATTATCAATTTCCAGTTCCATAGTGAATTGTATGAAGGCAGAAAAGGAGCTCAGATATTGGAGCAGCTGCACTTCAGAAGCTTGAGGAATAACTGCAAAAAATACTGTCCAAATACTGTTTCCAGTCACTGACTTGTACTTATAGGTTTGAGAGTATGTTAACCTACAGCCTCCATGACAATACTGGCCATGCTGGAGTTAATAAGGGCATCGTACTTGTGCCTTGAATTTGTAAGTCTGGAGAATCACTAAACATAACCTATAACAGGCAACTGCCTGTTATAGTGAAACAGACAGAATAGGAAGACAGAAGGGAGATCACACCAATAAAAAATACGAACCCATCCTTCAAAATCCTTTGAAAACAGCAAAAATCTTTGATAACTTGGAGAAAATTACTACTACTATTAACAGTATAACAAATTTTTCCAACAAGAAGCTAAAAATTTGGAGACAAAACTAGGAAAGTTCATGTATTGTGGTGCTAAAACAGGCAACAAAAAGTCATAATGGAATAGATGGTTTATGTGTCTTCAAGAGTTCATAAAATTGAAGCAGTTGGCACCCTGTTACATAGTTTCCAATGTACAGTTTGGTAATTTTTGCAAAATCGAGAATACACAAGTTTATTGAGAACAGATTCCAGACCCTTCAACCCTCGAAATAGCAACCACAAACAGCTTCCTCTCATCACAACAGTTGACTCAACAACCACAACTGACCACAAGAATTAGTGACAACCGACACACCAGACTTAAACCAGAGATGAGACAAAAGGAAATTGATCCCAAGGAAAGGACAATCATACTTGGCCAAACACATGGATGTGACAAACTGACCAGCACCACAAGGAAAGGACAACCAATATACTGGAACAAAGACCAGGACAGCAGTTGATCGCTGCCTAAGCCATATGGTGACTCAGACTGGACACCTAGCCCAGCATGCTTCCAAACCCTATCCCTGGCAGGGGGAGTCTACTTTTTGGCACCTTCCCCACCTGCCATCCAAACTTCCCTCTGATGTGGCATGGATATGCCACGCTGCCCAGCAGGGGTCATCTCTTCTATCGACACCTTACTTCTACTTCTACACCCCTAGTCTTCAGCCTCCCTTCCCTGCCACTATTATCTTTCATCTAGCATATAGCCTCACATGTCTAAATTTAATAACATCAAAATTCTGCATGACCTATTTGGCCTTTTAACACGTCTCTGTAGCGTTCAACCCCCAACCAGCAATTTCTTAACAGCAATCTCATTAAGCATTAACGTCAAACGCGTGAAATTTTTTTTTTTTTTTTAGTGGTCCTAGCCACTGAAATCCCAGGAAACTAGGTGGTTTTGTTATTTGTTTTTTTTTTTTTTTTTTTTTTAGGAGCATTAGCAACTAAGGCCATATTGCTCCGGGATATGCGGTGGTCATTCCCTGACCTTTCCGCATCCTCCATATTTGGTGGTGACAGGCTCGAACCTCGGTCTAATCAAGAAGCGTGCTATGTACTGCTGCTCCTTCCCACCTGGCTACGGAGGCACCAACTAGTTGGCAGGACCTGCCCGAGCAACTTGTGATACTGGACACACCCGGCTAGCCTCCACGTGGCAAGGTATGGGCAACGTCAAGCCCCACTAGGGGCCTGGCAGCCAATAAGCTGGACAAACAATGAGCACAACACATCACACTGCACAGACATGACCCATACACTTTCAAGTGTGTGAGTCATGGCTTGACAGTGTACCGTCCTCGATACAGCGAACACAAGTGGAGATATGGGAGAAATCCCAGGTGCCATCTGACACAAACATACCTTACACCCTTCAACACCTTTATGGAAAAGTCCTGGACAGGTTACAGACCTCATGATCCTATAGAACAGGGGTGGACAAAAGGTCGATCGCGATCTACCAGTCGAGCGCAGCTTTAATTCTGGTCAATCACGACGAATTTTAAATATATATAAAAAATAGATTAGTCAAAATCTAAATATTATTATTATTATGAGCCCAACTTCATAGGCTTATTACAAATCCGTTGAACCACGTGACTACTCTTGCCACTGCACAGCCTCTAGGCTTGTCTAGCGAAAATTTACACAGTTATGTTGTGGAGAGCATAGTGTATGTGTCAAATTCTTATTCAGCTTACTTAATATTAATAACTGTCCAGTACTTATACATTAATTTAATACCCTTTGATTTAAAATGAATACTACAAAAAAGAGTAAAATGTATCATTTTCATCAAGAGTCAAAACTAGAATACTTTTTTGTAATGATAAAAGAAAAATGTTGTCGTTTGATTTGCAATGCTTCCGTGGTTATACCCAAAAAAAGAAATTTAGAAAGGCACTTCAACGCACTCTATGGTAAATACCAATCGGATTTTCCACCTAATAGTGACCTTAGAAAAAATAAAATTACCACCATTTAAGCTTGTATCAATAACAACAGATGGAGCTAAAGCAATGATGGGGCATCTTAACGGATTCATCGCATTGTGCCAAAAGGATGATGAATTCCCAGATTTTTTGAGTTACCACTGTATCATCCACTAACAAGTGTTAGCCAGCAAAGATTAAATACTTAAAGTGTTATGGACATTGCTTTCAAAATCATGAATTCCATCAGAGGACAATCTCTTCAAAGTAGACTTTTCAAAATGCAACTCAATGAAAAAGAACCAGATCTGATATTACACATAGATGTGAGGTGGATGACTCGGAGTAAGTTTCTACAGAGCTTTCGAAATTTTCTAAATGAAATTAAAAAATTTGTTGATCAAAGGGTGATGATTATGAGCAACTACAAGATACAGAGTGGTTGTGTGATCTGGCTTTTTTGGCAGATTTCACAGTAAATTAAATGATCTGAATTTGGAATTAGACGGAAAAAATAAAAATGTGGGTGACATGATTAGTAGTATTTCTGCATATAGATATCAATTTTTGGCAATCACTAAGGATGTCAAAGGGGAAAAAAAATTTGATCATTTTGCAAATATGAAAGGTCATTTGCAAAAATCCGTTTTTGAATTTAATAGTGAGAAATGTTTCTGAAATTGAGGAAGTTGTGCGGGATTTTGAAACCAGATTCAGTGATTTTAAAACAATTGAAGACATTATTCAATATATTTATTGTCGACTTAGATCCGAAACAAATTGCAGAAAATATTACTTGAAAATGATATCTTGCTAAAAGCCAGATCATCAAAAAAGGACTTTTGGAAATATGTTTGCCGAGAAAAGTACCCAAATGTAAAAAAATGCAGTGAACTTTTAAATTCCTGTTTTGGTTCCACATACATATCTATGAATAGCCCTTTTCGTATTTGAAACAAAGAAAGACGAAGAATCGCTCTACTCTTACGGACTTGCATACAGAAGATTCTTTACGGTTGGCTTTATCACAGTATATCCCCGATTTTGAAAGCTTGAAAGATTAATTTATGTGCAGTCACAAACTGCACATAAATTAAAAATTTAAGTATGAATGAATTTAAAATAAAAATTCTTAATTGTATTTAATTTTAAATTTTATAAACAACATATTTCAATGTGTTGATTAACTTTTTTAACCATTTGCAATGAAATTCTTGAGATGGCAGCACATTTTGAAGAAAAAAAGTAGATCACATCACAAATTAAGTGCCCACCCCTGCTGTAGAAGAATGCTTTTCAAATGTAGTCCGATCTGTCCAAGATATCAGTATGACGGCTTTTTTTTCCCTGGCAACAAAAGCCCTCACACTGATATCAAGAATACTCGGATCAATTCTGATCAACAATAAGGGCTCACTATTTAGAACAATTAAATGTAGGTACCAGAGGTCAGACATGCTGTAGAATGGGAACAGCTCTGAAGCAAATTTCATTGGCTCCACCAGGGCTAAATTAGCAGTAAGTAGTTTCCAGTGAAAGATGAAAAATTTCATGCCAAAACACAAAAGTTTATGCTGTTCTACTGACACTTCCTTATTACTCAAGTTTAAAATAATATTCACTGTGTTGAAAGGTCTTTCAGTCTGCTTAATAACATAAGCTTCACACAATTTGGCCCTTGAGGATGTCACAGACATTCTCTCAGATATGCCAGACAAGCCGTACTGGCTACCTAGAAGTCTAAAACACTGATGGAACTGATATTAGGGTGACATTCAAGTCAAGCAGACCCAATTACGGTGAAGTCCAGATGGTCTGTGACAGCAAAATCCTCTGCTTGCACCTTCACAATGGTGGGACTGTTAGTAAACCTGCGTATAATCCCTATGCACAAGCACACTGTGAGTGACCATCCAAGTATGAACCAACTTAAGCAGGGGTCAAGGCGTGGCACCCACACCACATGGAGGAATACTGCCCCTCTGTGTTACCAGGCAATACTAGGTGGTAAATGACTCTCATCAACTGGTGCAATACCACCACTTTGCTTATTGGAGGCTTGAAGTGGTGGAACCCATGTTTAGCCCCCAGAGCTAAGTTCCAGTTAATCCTTCCCCACCTCTTCCATCATGCAGTATGACTGATGACTTTTGAGGTTATGATGAACATCATGGCGAGATCCAATCTTCCTTACATTTCAAGGGTACAGCTATAAAACTCTTTAGGAGGCTTCCGGATCAGCTAGTGTATAATCTTGCTACCTCTACTCTGCCAGATAGAGACTAGAGGGAGTCTGAGTAGTGTGTATATGGGGGCATTGTCGAGGCCACGTTATGTCAAGGATCTGGGTATATTCTTACCATGTGTACGCCATATCCAAAAATTTCATTACTTCATACAGCATGTCCCCCGCCACACTTTTTCTTACTACTGAATACACCATGAATTGTCAAACTAATAGAGTAAGCTTATCTGCAAAAAGATCTAAATCTCCCAAACACTTCCTAGTTCATTTCACAAATATGCGTGGTCTCAATGCTAATCTCAACAATGTCCATTTCCACTTGCAGTATGCCAAACCCCATGTACTTTTTCTGAAAGAATTTCAGTTATCGGTTAATTCAACTACTGCTCATCTCAGTTACCCAAATTATTCACTGTATGA
Organism: Mastigoproctus giganteus; assembly: GCF_048544385.1. Lineage (NCBI taxonomy): Eukaryota > Metazoa > Arthropoda > Arachnida > Uropygi > Thelyphonidae > Mastigoproctus > Mastigoproctus giganteus. The sequence goes on from NC_143583.1 coordinate 170,284,008, forward strand.
TTCCTTTCGCCTCAAAGGTGGTACTTGTGCATATGTCCGCTCCGATATTCCCTGTCAGAGAATTGGTAATTCCGAATTTCCTCTCTTCGATCTGCTCTGGCTTAAAATCTCTCTCTATCTCACTATGTCAAATTCATCTGTTGTCTCTACCATACTCCCAGCTCCACTAATCACTTGGAGCTCTTTGACTTTCTCCAGTACAACTTTCCTAACAGTGAGATAATTTTCCTTGGTGATTTTAATGTTCAGAATACCAGCTGGCTTCCGTTTTCTAGTCATACCGATCCAGCTGGTTGAGATGCTGAGGCTTTTGCAATTTCTAATGACCCTGCACAGATTGTTCATTTACCTACAAGAATACTGGACAATCCTAACCATACAGCCAACACACTTGATCTTTTTCTCACAAACAACCCTTCTAAGTACACGGTCGAAGTGAGTGGTCCTTTAGGTACCTCGGACCACAATTTGGTGATTGTTCTGTCTCCAATGGAGCCTTTATCTCATGGCTATTCCCAAACTCGTATTGTTTGGCATTACAAGAACGCAAAATGGGATGCCCTGCGAGATTTCTTTACTTCTTTTCCTTGGTCGGACTACTGTTTCAAAACTTCTGATGTCAACGTTTGCTCAGATTGTGTAAGTGAAATTATTCTTGTAGAAATGGAATCCTTTAATCCACACTCCACTCTAAAATCTCGTTCTTTATCTAAACCTTGGTTTTCCAATAAATGCGCTAAGGCTTTTCAAGAGAAGAATGTTGCATATCGTAATTGGCTTGTTTCCAATTCTTCCGTTTCATTTTCTGCCTACACCAAAGCTCGCAACTATTGTAAAGCAGTCACTAATCAGTCCAAACTAGATTTTGAACAGGCTAAGAGTAGAAAACTTGCTTATTGCCCTAATCGTAGCTGAGCATTCTGGTCTCTTGCCAAAGCTATTAGCAGCAACCATTTCTGCTCCCACCTCTGTCAAAATCAGATGGTTCTGTTGTCACATCAGCCAAAGATAAAGCTGACCTGCTAGCATCCCATTTCTCTTCCAACTCATGTATTAATGATCTTGGTAAAACACCTCCCACCAATCCCAACATGCTCCATTCAATGCCTCCTCTGGTTTTCCATGAAAAGGATGTCAGAAGGATTTTGACAAATCTTGATGGTAAGAAAACTCCAGGTCCTGATGGTATTTCTCCACTTATTCTCAAAACCTGTGCTCCTGAACTTATTCCTGTTCTTTGCCGCCTTTTTTTTTTTTCACTTTCTTATTCCAAAGGTGTTTTTCCTTCTGGTTGGAAATTTGCTCATATCCAGTCAGTTATTAAAAAGGGTGACAAGTCCCTCCCATCCAATTATCATGCCATTGAAATTACTTCTACTCTTTCTAAAGTAATGGAGAAATCAATTAACCGCCAACTCTTAAACTATCCGTCTGATCAACGATCGCAAGTATGGGTTCCGTCAGTGTCGATCCACTGGTGATATTCTGGCTTATGTTACCCATTTATGGACAAATTCAATGGAAAAGTTTGGTGAAACACAAGCAGTTGCTCATGACATCTCAAAGGCTTTCGATCTTGTTTGGCATAAAGGTCTTCTAAACAAGCTTCCATCTTATGGTCTGCCAACTGTTTTTTGTAATTGGTTATCCAGTTTTCTCTCTGATCACTCACTGAGGGTGATGGCTCTCTGTCTTCTAACTTCTCCACTAATGCTGGTGTCCCCCAAGGTTCACTTCTTTCCCCTACTCTTTTTGTCTTGTATATTAATTACCTTCTTCCATTGACTGGAAATCCTATTCATAGTTTTGTCGATGATAGCACATTGCATTCCACTTTCCATTTTGAAAAACTCTGCCCTGCTCAATCAACTTCAACTTCTTGAATATCCGCTACCAATTCCTTAAATGCCAATCTCCAGGTAATTCTCCAGTGGGGCAAAGACAATTTAGTTGATTTAGTATTAGTAACGGCCGCATGGTGCAAGAAAGCCTATGGTTTATGCTGCACCAGCCAAAAAAAAAAAAAAAAAAATCCAAACAAAACAATGATAAAAACAAAAAAAAATAAAATAAAATAAAAAACTGAATAATAATAATAATTATTAATAAAAAAAAAAAAAAAAAGAAAATTAAACCTATCATCCTATGTGCTTCCCTTAACCGAAAGTACTATCCAGATGACCTTTGAATTTCCCCAAACTGTCAGCCTCTACCACCCATGAAGGCAACTTATTCCAGTAATTTATAACTCGCTGGCTAAAATAAAACTTCCTGCAGTCCAATCTAAACATTTCCCCCCCGTAACTTGAATTTATGTCCCCCTAGTTCCAGCATCATTTATAATCTTGAAAATTTTATCCTCATTCATTTTACTTATGCGCCTCAGAGCCTTAAACACCTCAATCAAATCTCCTCTAAAGTGTCTAGTTTCCAAACTCTGCAACCCACATATTCGAAGTCTTTCTTCATAAGGATGCCCTTTTGCCGATCTCACCAGGCGAGTTACCCTTCTTTGCACCCTTTCAAGAAGCTCGATGTCTTTCTTTAGGTGCGGTCTCCATACTTGAACACAGTATTCCAAGTGTATCTCTAACATAAGCCTTATATAATGGGATTATCACGTCCCTAACTCTACTTGCAAAAGTTCGATAGATCATCGATAGGACACCATGGGCCTTCCTTGCAACCTGTTTACAATGCTCAGAGAATTTCATGTCTGACCATATCGTAACACCCAAGTCCCTTTCCTCCAGTACTGGGTTTAGTTGAACTCCACCAAGTGAATAAGTTTTTTTGGGATTACTGTTTCCCAGGTGTAATACCTTACACTTTGTTGGATTAAAGCACAGCTGCTATTTTTCTGACCATTCCTGAAGTCTATCTAGGTCTCTCTGAAGAAGCTCAAGCTTGACAGTGATCATTAACTACTCTACCAATTTTAACATCATCTGCAAATTTAGACATCACGCCCTCTATCCCTTCATCAATGTCGTTTATGAAAATTAAAAACAACAGTGGTCCTAATACTGATCCTTGGGGAACCCCACTTCTTACATCAACCCAATCTGAGGAATAGCCATTTATCACAACCCTCTGCCTCCTGCCCTGAAGCCATCCTTCTATCCATCTAAGGATTTTCCCAGTGATTCCAACCTGTTCCAGCTTATAAAGCAACCGCTCATGTGGGACTGAGTCAAAAGCTTTGCTGAAATCTAAATAAACAATGTCGAAATTATTCCCTAAATCCAGCTCGTGAGTGACCCTTTCGAAATAGCGAACCAGATTTGTTAAACATGATTTTCCCTTTACGAAACCATGCTGAGTATCCTTGAGAATTTCAATTCGATCCAAATGATCCTGAATTCCACCCTTGATCATTGCCTCCATGACTTTCCCTACTACTGAAGTCAGACTGACAGGTCGATAATTTCCAACTTCACTTTTAGAGCCACCCTTATGTATGGGAGATACATTTGCACTTTTCCAATCCAAGGGAATCTCCCCAAAGTCTAGTGATGCTCGCATAATTAGCCTCAATGGTTCAATGCACTCGCTTGCCGCCTCTCTTAAGATTATAGGGTATATTCCATCAACTCCAGGAGCTTTACTGGTCTGTAGGCTCGAAAGTTTTTTCATTAAATAATCTTGCGAAATTTCAATATCATTAATTACATATTTTTTAACTTCGCTCCCATAATTTCCCTTTGCCACAAAAGGCTTTTCATTTGTAAATATCGAAGCAAAATAACTGTTGAGTTCATCTGCAACGGCAGCTGGTGTATTTATTACTATCCCCTTTCCCTTACGTAAAGGTCCGATCTGGTTTGTCCTGCTCTTCTTGGCATTTATATATGTGAAGAATTCTTTATCCCCCCTCTTTGCTCTGTTTGCTAGTGATTTCTCATAAACTGCCTTTGCCTGTCGAACCTTTTCTGTGGCTCTATTACACATCACCTTGTAGCTGTTATAGGCTTCGGTACTTTTTGTTGCTCTGTAACCTTTCCATGCCACCTTTTTCTGCTCAAGTAATGCGGCAACTTCACTATTCATCCAACTTGGAACCCTTCTCGTGGAGTATTTTTTTAATGGTATATACGCATTCAAGGCATCTGTGATTAATGTTTTAAAAGCGTACCACAGTTCAATTGTATTCATTCTCTGCGCGATATCTACCCAGTTAATAGAGGCCATGAAGTACCTTAAGGCATCGTAATTTCCTTTTCTGAAATTAAAACCCATTCCTTTGCCTTTTACTTCTGCTACCTCTCTCGTCATCATCCACCGTAGAACTCCGTGATCACTTCCTGCTACTGGTTCCTCTACTGTCAGCCCTGTTATGTCATCTGATTCATGTGTGATGATGAGGTCTAGGATATTCTTTTCTCTAGTACTTTCCCTGACATGTTGATACAAATAACAGTCATCTAGTTGATTTAAAAATTTTGTTCCCCATGTCGAGTTTCCTTCCCATTTACTCCAATCAATTAGAGGCAAATTGAAATCACCCATAATAAGGCATTGACGCTTACTTGCCCATTCCATTTGCATGTAGAGGCTTTTGTCATAATCTTCACAATCACCTAGTCTGTAGATTACTCCTACTCGCATTATACCTTTGTTTCTAACTATCTAACACCATACAGACTCTATACTAGCATGTGAAACGTCTGAATCCGGGAAAGCTATCGTCGCACTCAGACTGCTTCTGATAAGAAGCATTACCCCACCACCCCTTCTATCTAACCTATTCTTCCTAAATACATTATACAAGCCGTACTGAAACTCATCATCCCCAATTTCCGGGTGGCACCACATCTCTGTAAGCCCTATTATGTCCGCGTTACTTGTTTTAACCAGCAGTTCGAATTCGCTCATTTTATTGACGACACTTCTAACGTTACTGTATAAACAATTAAGATTTACTGTTCTTGTACATTTAACAACCCTTGAAGTTTTTTAGGCTCTCTTCCCTGATATTAGCTACCCGCGCACGTGAAACGTCTTTGCCCCCAGAACATCTAGATAATATGTCCAGTTGGGGTAACAGAAATTTCAATCCTTCCAAAACTCAGTCTTGTCGTATATCTCGCAAAACGGATTCTTCTGCTCCTGTGCTTATCTTTGGTGACACTCCAATTTCTAGGCAAAATGATACATCTCTTTTGGTGATTACCCTGACTTCTAATCTCTCTTGGCACAAGCACATTACAAATATTGCTTCCTCTGCATCTAAAAAACTTGGTTTTCTCTTTCGCTCTCAGCGTTACTTTTCTTCCAAACAATTGTTCACCCTGTACAAATCGCAAATCTGCCCTAATGTGGAATATTGTTTCCACATCTGGGTGGTGCCCCCAAAACCTCTCTCAGGCGTCTAGATTCCATTCAGAAGAGGGCAGTTAGGTTAATTAATGACTCCTTGTTAACAGAGTTTCTCCACTCTCTGTCTCATAGACCTACTGTTTCCGCTGTATGCCTTTTCTATATATACTCACATGGGCACTTTTCTTCTGAATTGGCTTTTATGATTCCCGCTTCCTCTTTCAAAACAGTCCAAACATGTGCCGCCAACATCCATTTACCATTTACTGTCCAACTTCAAACTCACAGAACCAACTTTTCATCTTCCTCATTTATTCATTCAACTGCCGTTTTCTGGAACGGCAGTTTTTGGGTGATCATCCAAAACCTCAACCAAGCATGGTAATAAGTACTATAGGTTCTAATACCTCTCGTGTTTTAGATTTTTCTAAAAGAAAAAAAAAAAAAAATGTGAAATCAAACTTATTTTTACATATCGCTTCAGCACAAAGAACATGAACAACCAAAACAAAAATGGTAGAAATACTAAACTTTTTAATTCTTGCATAGTTATGGCTAAAGGAGACTTCTTAACTTGTGATGAATATTGCTAATCTGGATTCCTAAGGTTCTAAGGCTAAAGTTCAAGCAGGCATATCATCTTGTATCAATGAGCAATTGAGGTTTTTTGATCACAGAAATATAATTCCGATAACTCCCCGATGGTATTATCCACCTTGTCGTGGTGGGGGAGCTTGCGTGTACCGATGACCCGGAGAGCTAAATCGGCAGTAGCTTAGCTACTGGTAGGGCCTCCCAAGCCGGACAGGTCAAAAGGTAGGGGCCGGACTAAGAGAGATACCCCGGCCCTCCAGGTTGGGGGTTGCTGCAACGGGCTAGCTCCTCATTCAGTGTAAAAAATACACAAATGCTAAACGACTCACAAGTGAAAATGAAAATGGACTACACTTCGGAAACGACTCGGCAAACGGAAAAGGAGTATGATTTTGGGATGCGGGAATATTCAAGGCCTTTCAACTAAAAGAAACTTTCTTTCGGATGAACTGCAAAAATTCAAGTTAGACATTGTCGTGTTATCAGAGACAAAGAAAAAGGGATGTAGAGAGGAAATAATGGGAGAATACTACCATTTTTGGAGTGGACTTGATAAGAGTGAAAGAGCAAGAGCAGGAGTTTCTATTGCTGTTAAAAAGAAATTGAGACACAACATCAAAAACTGGCAATTTATTAATGAAAGAATGATCTCATTGGAACTGAAAATGTACGGGAGAGAAATATGTATTTTGGGAATATATGCCCCGACTAATGACACCGCCGATACCTTGAAGGATGAATTTTGGGAGGATCTGAGAGAACTAATAGAAAAAATTCCTAAGAACAAAGAGATATTTCTAATGGGAGATTTCAATGCAAGAGTAGGAACTGAACAAAATAGCAAAGTTATTGGAAGATTTGGAGAGTTGTTGTTATTTGGTTTTTAGGAGCATTAGCAACTAAGGCCATATTGCTCCGGGAATATGCGGTGGTCATTCCCTGACGGAAGATTTGGAGAGAAAGAGAGGAATGACAACAGAGATAGACTATGCAATCTTTGTGAACAGTTCAACTTGAGAATAAACAACACATTTTTCCAACACAAGGATATCCATAAATATACTTGGTCACAGGAGACAAGACAAATTAGATCAGTTATAGATTACATTATTTCAAAACATTCAGGGACATATGTATTGAAAGATGTCAGAGTTTATAGAGGAGCTGAATGTGGATCTGACCACTTTCTTGTTAAAACAACACTGAGGTGGAACTGGATTAATAAAATATGTGTGGACAACAAACAATGCAGGGAAGGAGAAATGCTACAAGTGGATCAATTTAACATTGACCTACTCCAGGACGACAGCATTAGAAACAACTTCACCCAGAGACTGGATGCTGCAATTAACATAGAGATAAAAGGTAATACTGAAGAAATCTACAAATATTTAAAAAATACTGTTAAAAAAATAGCTCATGAAATCCTAGGCAAAAAGAAGAGCCAAAGGACCAAAAAAGACGTGGATTACAGAGAAAGTAAGAGCTGCTGTAGAGGAAAAGAAACTTGCATATCAGAAATGGCTGGGTGATGCATATAGGAACATTTATGTTGAAAAAAAGAAAATAGCCAATCAGTTGGTAGTAGAAGCGAAAAATGAAGAATGGGAAAGGAAATGCGCAACTATTAATAGCAAATTGGGCTTCAAGCAATCAGCGGAATCATGGAAGGTCCTTAAAGACTTGAGAAAACAGAATAAACACAATGCTGGTTTGCAATTAATACCTTTGAAAGACTGGATGGAGTACTACGAAGGACTTTTAAAAGAAGACCGGGAAGAGTTCAAGACGATGGAGGATTTTGGTGTAGAAGACTCGGGCTTAAAAGTTTCTGTTAGGGAAGTGGAACTCCTGCTAAAGGAAGGAAGGAATGGCAAATCACCTGGACCTGGAGGAGTTTACATGGAACTTCTGAAATATGGAGGAAGAGGAGTGGCTGTTCTGATACAAAAACTGTTAAATAGTATACGGAGAGGAGAAGAAATACCGAAAGAAATGATAACAGAATATATTATATCAATTTATAAGAAGGGCGATAGGAAAAGCTGTTCAAATTACAGAGGAATATGCATCCCGAACCTGCTGTTAAAGATCCTTGGAAAATAGATCAGGAACCATTTAGAAGCCCGAATCGAGGTATCAGAAGAACAAAGTTGTTTTTCAGCTGGGAGGTCACGTATAGATCATATCTCAACAGTACAACAGATCCTTGAAAAATGCCAATCAAAAGGGAAAAAAATCTTTATGATTTTCATTGACCTTGAAAATGCATATGACAGTGTTCCAAGAAAACTCTTATGGGAAGCACTGAAAGAGGCAAATATTGATGGACAACTGATTAACATTATTAAGGCAATTTACAGGAATAATAGATGCAGAATTAAAGTGGGATAAGCTTTGTAACCTGAATTCCACACTTCAAAAGGCTTATTACAAGGTTGTTGCATGTTACCAACACTTTTCAAAATTTATATCGGCATCTGCCTAAGATCCTGGTCAAAAAAATGTAATAAAATGGGATTGCCGATTAATAAAAACACCTATATTCACAATTTAATTTTTGCAGACGATCAGGTGGTGATAGCACAAGACTTAGAAGATGCAAAGTATGCATGTCATCAATTGTTTGAGGAATACAAACAATGGGGTCTAAAAATCAATTTTAGCAAGACTGAAATGTTGTCTTCAGGGTCAGGACACGTTCTAAATATTGCAGGTTTTAAAATCAAACAAGTCGATAAATTCAAATATCTGGGATCAATCTTACAAAGTGATGGATCATCCCAAGCAGAGATCAATAAGAGAATTACAGATGGCAGAAAGGCTATCGGCATGTTAAACTCTGTTCTGTGGAGCAAAAATATCCTACACAAAACAAAGGCCTCCTCTGTAGCCAGGTGGGCAGGAGCAGCAGTGCGTAGCACACGCTTCTTGATTAGACTCGACGTTCGAGCCCGTGACCACCAAATACGGAGGATGCGGAAAGGTCAGGGAATGACCACCGCATATCCTCGGAGCAATATGGCCTTAGTTGCTAATGCTCCTAAAAACCAAATAACAAACAACAAAACAAAGAAACTTATATTTCAAATGATTGTACAAAGTCTTCTATTTTATGGAGCGGAAACCTGGACATTGAATAGGTGAGCAGAAAACAAATTGCTCTCCACAGAAATGGATTTTTGGAGTCGCTCAGCAGGAACTTCTAGAAGAGACAGAAAACGGAATGAAGACATAAGGGATGAAATGGAAGTGAAAAAGACTATTATTAACACCATCAGAGAAAAGCGTCGAACATGGTATGGACATGTAAAACGGATGCAAGAAAACAGATATCCAAAGGCTATCCTGGAATGGATAGCTCCTGGAAGACGGAGAAGAAGAAGACCTAGGAGGACATGGATGGATGGAGTACGGGAGTGCATGACAGCCCGAGGCTTAACCGACCAAGACACCTTGAACCGTATTTTATGGCGGGGAAAAATTCCTAACAAGAAATAACTTGTAGGCTGAGGAAACCCACTGTAAATGGAAACACTCCTCTTGAAGAAGAAGAAATATAATTAAAAACCATTACAAAAGCTTGTGTTCGAGGAAAATAAATATGCCCATTGCTAAGATATGTCCATTATTCACAGGTAACCATTAATGGATGTTTCATCATGAAAGAAAACTTATTCTGCATCAGTCTGAAAAAAAAATAATAATAATGCTTTTAATTAAAAAAATAAATAAATAAAAAATTACCTTTCACTTGAATTGCACTGAAGCTTGCAGTGAAGGAACTGCATTTTAATTCCTCTAAAACATTTGATTTTCAGGTTTTCAGTACAAGAGGTCCTTAGATTCATGGCAGGTTATGTTCCTAGAAAAGGTGCTGAAATTCAGTATGATATAAAGTTGCCTTAATTTTTCCACAAAAATAACAATATAACAGAAAATTAAATTTCTGAGAGGGGCCTAACATGTTGGGACATACTGAACACAAAAATATGCAACTTTTTTTTTAGAGATAGAAACAAACAGCATGTTTTAATCAACAATCATATATACAGTAAATAACAGTAGTCAACTATATAATATCAGTGTAGATACACCATAGTTTACCAATAAATTTGAACTAAGTATGTAGTGTAAAATGCATCGTTTTAATTTTATCTCATATTGTGGGTGCCTTCATAACGAGATAGCTGGTATTGCACTACTTCAAATAAATAACGCTTCTCTGGTAGAGAAGACTACTGTTATTTATTTTCAGGGGATACCACCACCCAGACGATCGTTTTGAAGCAAGTGGGCTTCGTAACGTGGGCGGGCAGGTATCCTGGTAATGCAACATGCCATCACAGTTGGTGAAGGCTGTTGTTGTCGTTATTTGGTTTTTAGGAGCATTAGCAACTAAGGCCATATTGCTCCGGGAATATGCGGTGGTCATTCCCTGACCTTTCCGCATCCTGCGTATTTGGTTGGTGAAGGCACCCACAATATGAGATACAATTAAAACAATGCCTTTTACACTACATATGCAGTTCAAATTTATGGGTAAACTATGGTGTATCTACACCGATATCATATATTACCTAATTACCTAAATCCATAAGGAATTATGCCTTGTGCATTTCGTCTTCTAATACATTATTACCAACACCGTTTGGCATCTCTCATATTGGGGAAATAACTTCACAACTGTGATGGCATGTTGCATTACCTGAGTACCTGCCCGCCCACTGATGATGAAGCCCACTAGCTTCGAAACGATCGTTTGGGTGGTGGTGGTATCCTCTGAAAATAAATAACAGTAGTCTTCTCTACCAGAAAAGCGTTATTTATTTGAAGTAGTGCAATACCAACTATCTCGTTGTGAAGGTACCCACAATATGAGATACAATTAAAACGATGCCTTTTACACTATTTAAAATAACTAAATGCACAAGGCATAATACATTAAGAGTTTAGTATCTATATAATATCGGTGTTTAGATACACCATAGACAACTCTTAAGAAACTACAAAGTAGTTGTTGTAGGCATCATTTGCTCTTTCTCATATTGTGCTCTGCCTTCACGACGAGTTGCCATGATATTGCACTACCTCGAATAAGTAACACTTCACTAATAGAGAAGACTATTGTTACTTATTCTCAGTGAGTACCACCACCCAGACATGTTTCAAGGCTATTGGCCTATCATCAGTCGGTGGGCAGGTACCCTGGTATTGCAGACATGACGACCCAGTTGTGAAGATAATCACACAATATGAGAGATGACAAAAGGTGTATATGACAATATTTAAAATAACTAAATGCACAAGGCATAATACATTGAGTTTAATATCTATATAATATCGGTGTGTAGATACACCATAGACAACTCTTAAGAAACTACAAAGTAGTTGTTGTAGGCATCATTTGCTTTTTCTCATATTGTGCTCTGCCTTCACGACGAGTTGCCATGATATTGCACTACCTCGAATAAGTAACACCACTAATAGAGAAGACTATTGTTACTTATTCTCAGTGAGTACCACCACCCAGACATGTTTCAAGGCTATTGGCCTATCATCAGTCGGTGGGCAGGTACCCTGGTATTGCAGACATGACGACCCAGTTGTGAAGATAATCACACAATATGAGAGATGACAAAAGGTGTATATGACAATATTTAAAATAACTAAATGCACAAGGCATAATACATTAAGAGTTTAGTATCTATATAATATCGGTGTTTAGATACACCATAGACAACTCTTAAGAAACTACAAAGTAGTTTTTGTAAAGCAGACATGACGACCCAGTTGTTGACACAACTGGGTCGTCATGTCTGCAATACCAGGGTACCTGCCCACCCACTGATGATAGGCCAATAGCCTTGAAACACATCTGGGTGGTGGTACTCACTGAGAATAAGTAACAATAGTCTTCTCTATTAGTGAAGCGTTACTTATTCGAGGTAGCGCAATATCATGGCAACTCGTCATGAAGGCAGAGCACAATATGAGAAAGAACAAATGATGCCTACGACAACTACTTTGTAGTTTCTTAAGAGTTGTCTATTGTGTATCTAAACACCGATATTATATACTTTTACACTATATACGTAGTTCAAATTTATGAGTTAACTAATGCTGTATCTACACCGTATTATATAGTTAATTACCTAAACTCATAAGGAATTATGCCTTGTGCATTTCGTCTTCTAATACATTAAAGCAGTAGTCATAAATATTGTAATTATCTATCTATACATTGAAAAAGTTTTCCTCCTAGTGATATATATTCGAGCCAATGGGAGAAGAGGATGAGGCAATTATGTCATTACAAATGCAATTAATTATTGACAACTGCCTCCATAATGTTTCCCAACCTCATGCATGTGATCCTCTGTCTAACATTTGATGTTCCATTGTAACGTTTTTTGTATATTAATGAATATTGTATACAGTATTTGTAAATAGTTTATTATTTTGTAAATATTTTAAATATTTGTATAGTTTGTAAATATTTCAGTTAAATATTTTAGTCCTGCTCTTCGGGATGCAACAATATGCCTCATGTATTATAGAACCTTTTATTATTTTGGAAGCCTTTTCCTAAGTGATCTATGTAAACACAGGTAAATAATTACATAGTTGTTGGTGTTATTTTGGTTTTTAGGAGCATTAGCAACTAAAGCCATATTGCTCTGGGGATATGTGGTGGTCATTCCCTGACCTTCAGCATCCTCTGTATTTGGTGGTCACAGGCTCGAACCCCGGTCTAATCAAGAAGAGTGTGCTATGCGCTGCTGCTCCTGCCCACCTGGCTACAGAGGCACCTAATAATTACATAGTGATATTGGCTGAAGTCCAGTATAATATACACCAGCAGGTAGTTAGATGAAAGCAAGGAAGACGGTGATAATTGACAGGTGAAGGCACCTCCCTTTTCTGATTGTTTTGTGTTGTTGAGGGGAACTTAGGTTAGGTAGGGTGTTTATCCCTCCATCCTACTGTTTTAAAAACAGTGGCAAGGGAAAAACACCCTAAGCATATCAATTCAGGATGAACAGGGAAAGCAATGGCATCTGCCAATCACTGCTTTGTCCCTGTCCATTTGTCAAAATATGGGAGTCAACTTGATATTTTAAGTAAACAGGCACAAATACTGTGCCTGTTTACTTAAACTGTTTATGTCTTAAACAGTTTCTTCTACTGTTTATGTCCCACTCTGGGTGGAAAAAACCTGGGTGAGATTCCCGTAAATTATGGGAGGAATTTCTATGGGTCGTTTTCGCAATGTGGCTGAGTTTGTTAATCACTGCTTTCCCAGTGTTTTGCTTGCTGCCATGTTGGAGGACATACACCGTTCTGGAGTTTTACCATGATATTTATTTGATCTTGATAATGCTGCGCACTACAAATGCACAGGTAAATAATTACATAGGTCATTTCCTGATTAGTTATCGACCAGTGCGTTTCGACAGTTGTGTCTTTTACGTAGAAAATATTTGACTTACTCCATATACGTCTACATTTTACGTAGAAAAGTGCATGCGGTGGTGGCAAGCATAATATTTACTAGAGGGCAAAGCCCCTGGTAAACATTATAATAGTTTCGATAATCCAATCTCACTATGTTATCAAAAATGCTTCAAAATCATCAAAAATATACTAATACCCAGCATATTCAGCTGGAATACTTCAGAAGTAGATTGACTGGGACAAAATACATTTCTTTATATGCAGAACAGAAGCTATGGTCAAGATTAACCAAACAAAAGTGTACTTTAAATAACTTTTTAAAAATGATTTTTGTGTTCAACAAAATCATGGTGGCTGTCAAATTTTGGAAGCTGCTGAAAACAGATTAATTTTGGAATAATTACAATGCAAATTTAATCTATAGCCTCAGGTTGCAAAAGAAGTTAACTTACGTATAAGTTAGCACTAATAGAGGCATACAATGCAAGAAAGCAAGCTTATACAGAATCAGCCAAAAAAAAAAAAAAAAAAAAAACATTTCCCATTTCGCTATCCATTCGCTCCAAAAGTTTATCCAAATTCTTTGTTGAATTTATTTAAGCTATCAACTTCCACAACGACGGATGGAAGTTTGTTCCAGCAATCAACTACCCACTGGCTAAAGACAAATTTCCGCACATCTATTTGACAACTGTCTTTCTTCAATTTCAGTTTATGGCCCCTCATGTTTGTAATCTGAGCATGAGGAAGTGAGTTCAAGGCTTTATACATCCCAATCAGATCGCAGGTGCTTAGTCTCCAGATGCTGCAATTTCCAGAACTTAAGCCTTTCTTCGTAAGAGCACCACTTTGTTCTCCCCCCACCAGTCTTGTTACCCTTCTCTGTACTTGTTCTAGCAACTCTACATCCTTCCTAAAATGAGGCTTCCAGACCTGTATGAAGTACTCAAGGTGTGGCCTGACCAGTGTGATTACATCATTTCTGCACGATGCCAACTACTAAGTACAGCCACTCCCTGACTTACATAATGATAGCGTTCCGCGGAATTTCCCCAAATGCTTATGTAGCACTCGCAACTATGCACGCTGAATTTGATTGAAGCAAAAAAGAAATGTTCGACAAACATGTAAATACAATTATTTATTCAATTTTTTTATCTCATGTGCAGGAAAAATTACAAAAGTGTACAAAATTACAGAAATTTCAAAATTATAAAATTACAAAAAGAGAGAGGAGTCAGGCATAATGCCTCAAGTTTTACCTTTCGAGCATCGTTGCCAGAATTAACTCTCCAACTCATAACCACGCCGCTGCAGAAGTTGAGGGCTGTGGAGATTTAGAAGGGAGTTTGTCCAACACATCACAAAATTTCTCTGCAGCTGCAGAATCGACAATGGGCACTTAATGTTTTGTAAACCAAAACGGATGCACAATGCTTGAACCTATAAAACCACCTGTTGCTTGCCCGAACTTGGCTTGGGGTTTGCTGTACTTATCCTTAATATTTTCATAAATACATCTTGCTTTTATTTGAATGTCCATGGGACTCAGGGGCACTTGCTTCTGAATTTGATTTTCCATCCATATTATCAATAGCTTTTCCATCTTCGATATAGCACCTGAATGCTGTTTTGTGATCACTGTTGATCTTAAATGCCTTGATCCTTTAACATGTTCTTTTATACGCACACAGTGTCCTTTGAAATAGTATTCACTGCTTAAGCAGCTAGACCTAATTCCGTGCAATAGATAACAAACTTTGTTCTGCTTTGTATTTCTTAATTAATCATCTTCATTTCTAAATCAATTTTGTTTCGTTCCCTAGCACTGCCAGTACTTGCACTTTCCGTTGGTCCCTTTTCCTTCACCATTGTAATAAGTAAATAGGAATGAAGAGAAGATTCTAAAAATTTATTTGTTTTTTTATATGATTGAAGATTTCAGTAAAGGGGAACTGATTTCACCATAATACCATAACGTAAAATCCCAGAGAATTCCAGTTATCGGTATTATCACAAATGCAATAGGATCGAGTTTACTACCCGTTTAGAACAGATTGCACTAACAGAAAAGCCCAATACCGGAAAGTGCAAGTTGTTTTTATTGTTTTAGGTTAGTGACCTCCAGAAATGTGTTTTAGAAAAACATCACAAAGACGTTCAAAATCGATTCTTATAACAGAACATATGATAATGATGAAAGTGTTGTGCAATTTCCATTATAAAAGTGACCTTTTAGAGAGATAAATAGCTTAGTTATATAGCAAAAATTTCAACTTCCGAGGTCTTGGACTGAATTACAAAAAAAAAAAAAAAAAATGTGTTATTGGGTTCACATTACGATATTTTCACAATACCCCCATTTATTCCTAGGATGCAAAATACATTTCCACAATTTTTTTAAGTTTGCACAAGTCGGCAAAAACTTACATAAAGTTGAATTTCCATAAGTCGAGTATTACATAAGCCGGGGAATGCCTTTAGTAGTTAAAAAATAGCATCATTTAAGTATATCTCATATAGCGAATGCCTTCACAATGAGTTACCGTGATATTGCACTACCTCGAATAAGTAACGCTTCACTATAGGAGAAGACTATTGTTATTTTTCCTCGGCGGATATCACCACCCATACTGTACCATTCTGGAGCTTATTGGCTTCTCATTGGTGGGTGGGCAGGTAACCTGGTGTTTAGAGCTGTAGCCTCAGGTTGCAAAAGAAGTTAACTTATGTACAATTTTTAACTACTTAGTAGTTGGCTGTGTGCAGAAATGATGCAATCACACTAACTTGTACGTAAGTTAACTATAATTTAAATTACTTTACACCATCAGGCATCTCTCTTATTGTGGAGTTACAGTTTGCAACTGGATTGTCATCAATGCAACACCAGGGTACCTGCCAACGCACCAATGAGGAGCCAATAAGCTCCAAAACAGTAGTAGTAGTAGTGACATGTGATGCAAGAAAGCAAAGGTATGAGCTTATGCAGCATTAGCCAAAAAAAAAAAAAAAAAGTCACACCATTCCCTCCAAATGCCTGTCCAGTTCCTCCTTTAATTTATTTAACCTATCAACTTCCACAACGACAGATGGAAGTTTGTTCCAGCAATTAACCACCCGCTGGCTAAAGGAAAATTTCCGCACATTTATTCCACATCTGTCTTTTCTTAATTTGAATTTATGCCCCCTTAGATCTGTAATCTGAACAAGTGCAAGGTTCCCATCAGAATTCAGCGTGCTCAACCCATTCAAGGCCTTATATACCTCAATCAGATCACCGCGCAGGTGCCTAGTCTCCAGCCACTGCAATTTGCAGAACTTAAGCCTCTCTTGGTAAGAGGATCCCTTCATTCCCCTCATCAATCTTGTTGCCCTTCTCTATACACGCTCAAGTAAATCTACATCCTTCCTAAAATGAGGCCTCCAGACCTGTACGCAGTACTCAAGCCGTGGCCTGACCATTGCCTTATACAGAGGGATAATCACCTCCTTTTCCCTGCTAGCAAAATTCCTATATATCATTGACAAAACCACATGACCTGCCCTGGCAGCCTGTCTGCATTGCTCAGAAAACTTCATATCTGCCTGCACAATTACTCCCATGTCTTTTTCATTTTCTACCACCTTAAGTGTAGTACCACACAGTTGGTACGTTTCTCTGGGGTTACTTCTACCCATATGTAGAACTTTGCATTTGTCAAGGTTAAACTTCAGTTGCCACTTCTTAGCCCATCTGCCCAAATTATCTAGATCCTGTTGGAGTAGCACACTGCCATTACTGTCATTAACAACCCTGCCAACCTTTGTATCATCTGCAAACTTCGACATTAAGCCTGATATACCTTCATCAATATCATTGATAAATATACAAAACAACAGTGGACCTAACACCGAACCCTGTGGGACTCCACTAATAACATTAGTCCAAGAAGAGCAGCACCCATTGATTACCACCCTCTGTCTTCTAGCACTTAACCATCCTTTTATTCATTGTAGCAACTTACCCTTAATACCATTCTGCTCCAATTTGTATAATAGTCTTCCATGCGCAACAGTGTCAAAAGCTTTCCTGAAATCCAAATATATGATATCAAAATTATTTTTCGCATCTAGTTCCTTTGTAACCACATCATAATATCCTATCAAATTGGTCAGACAAGACTTTCCCTTAACAAACCCATGCTGCGTCTGAATTATTGCTGCAGTCTTGTCTAGATGATCCTGCAATGCATCCTTAACCAGCGACTCCATTATTTTACCCGGAACAGAAGTTAAACTAACTGGTCTGTAATTACTCGTGTCACCCTTCGATCCCCCTTTGTGAATTGGGGATACATTTGCACATCTCCAGTCCGTGAGAACCTCCCGAGTCCAAGGATGCGCTCATAATTATGGCTAAGGGTTTGCTTAGTTGCTTTGAAGTCTCCTTTAATATAACTGGATAGATCCCATCCACCCCAGGTGCTTTTCTTACGTTTAACTTCAACAATTTCTCTTCCACTTTGCTCTCGGTTATTACAAAATCATTAAGTATCTTGCTACAATTTGATAACCTTCTGCCATTTTCAAACCTTAATAATTCCTCACGTGTGAATGTAGATGCAAAATACTCATTCAGTTTGTTTGCTATCTGAGCAGGATCATCAACAGTTGAACCATCGATGTCAAGTGGACCGATCAGATTCATCCCCTTCCTTTTAAAGTTTATATAAGTAAAGAAATCCTTGCTGTTTTTCTTAGCATCTTTTGCCAAGGATTTCTCGTAATCTGCCTTCGCCTGCCGAACCTTCTTTGTGACCTGATTACAGATTAACTTATATCTGCCATATGCTTCTGAGTCGCTTGATAATTTATATGCATCCCATGCATTTTTCTTCTCTGTTACGAGTCTCATTAGTTCATTTGACAACCATTTAGGCCTAAACCTTGAACAATATTTCTTCATCGGTATGAAAAGTCTAGTTGCTTCCACGATTAATTCCTTGAATGCTTCCCACTTAGAATTTACTGTTGGTAACATCGTCAGTTGATCCCACTGTACAGAATTTAAAAACTGTCTGAGACCATGTACTCGCCTTTACGGAAGCAAAAACCCTTTCCTTTATCCCTGATAGTAGTTAAATCTTTAAGTAAATCCCACGTCAGTACACTGTGATCACTGCCACCTAGTGGTTCTTTTATCTGCAAATTCCCAATACATGAATGATCACTGCTGATAACCAGATCAAGAGTATTACTTTCTCTGGTTGCCTCTCGAACATGCTGCTGCAGAAAACAATCATCCAATAAATCCACAAAAGTCTGACTAGTGTGTGAGTGCCCAACCCACAAGTTCCAGTCAATATCTGGGAAGTTAAAATCCCCCATTATAAGACATTCCGATTTACTAGCCCACTCTATTTCTCTGTACAATTGTTCATTGTACTCATTCAAATCATTAGGCCTATAACACACTCCTACTCTTATTTTTGCTTTCGCAGTGCTTATGTCACACCAAACTGACTCAACAGTGCACTGTTCATCTATATCAACTGGATGCACTTCCTTTGATTTTATGTTTTTCTTTATTAACAGCATAACACCTCCTCCCTTTCTATCCTGTCTATCCTTTCTGTACACATTGTACTCCCCAAATTCCAGTTCGGCATTCCTTATATCTGTGTGACACCACGTCTCTGATATCCCAACAATATCCGCCTTTGATGTCTTGACCAACACTTCAAATTCATAAAATTTATTTACTATACTTCTAGCATTGGTATACATGCAAGTATACATGCACCTATTCTTATTCTTAATTACTCTAACACATCCCATATACCTACCTGTTTCACGATGACTGCCATCCGTCCCTGAAACCCCCAACACCCCTCGCTCCAGGTCGCTACTTATTCTAATAGAAGTTGTGCAAGAATCACCTTCACCTCTGCCTACGGCTACTGTTAAACTATTAGTCCTTGTATCCACCCAAGCTATCAGTTTTCCGACCCACCTAACACTGCCTCAATAGCATCAGCAAATATTCTTGCACCCTTTCTATTTAAGTGTATCCCATCCCTGTAGAAGCAGTTTCTCCTGTTAACAAGTACAGTCCGGCTGAAAAAAATTCTATCCCTTGAGCCTTGCACAATCTTTCCAGGGCCGAATTCATCGACAAAGCTCTCATCATATACTCCCTCCTATCGTGTCTGGGCAGAATTGCAGACACTTTCAAATTCAACCCTATTTCACAGCTTTTTTTCAACAGTGACCTGTACTTGTTAAGTAATTCTGCCGGCCTCCTACTCTTAATATCATTAGTGCCAACGTGTACAACTATATCACCTTTTGTGCCCCTAAAAGATGATATCTGTTCTACAACGTCATCAACCTTAGCCCCTGACAGACATACCCTGGTCCTGTTCCATCTATCCTTTTTACAAAGGATGTTCCCCGTTTCCCTGACAATAGAGTCACCAACAACTACTAGTTCCTTTGGGACCAGCGCAATCTGCCTTGGGAGTTGCCGCTGTGTTGCGTGATGACCAAGTGCAAGCTCTGGAGTTGATGTGGGCAGCTGAGAGCCTGATGGGCCCTCAATTTAGATCTTTTGAGGGCATCCACCCTGTCCTTCAAACTCTCATATAGGCCCATAACAACGCTGAGTTGTCGCCTGATTTCCTTACACTCCTTACATCGCGCACACACAAAGACATCCCCCATGGCAATATCATGTTCCGTTCTAGATAGTTCGGCAAACATTTCATAAGTTGCACATTTTTTTAGGCTGTGATGCGTTGGAGAATCGCCCCCCTCAGTTCTCCCACGAGTCATAGCACTCCTGCCACTTTGTGCCCGTTGCTTTGCTGCTCTAGTTTGGGGCATGATGTTTTAAATTAATAAGATCAATAAATTAAATTAAATTAAATGTCAATACTAAGCTATCTAATAGAAACAGTGAAGCATATTACTGTTTCTATAATTATACGTTAGAGCTACCTCAATTAAAAATTTGAATTCCCTATCACTATAAACAAAAAACAATGCCTGCAAGATTCGAACGGACTAACGGTTTTATTAAGTATCACGTATATCTACAAAAACTGTTTATATAAATTAAAATAAAAATAACCAGCGTAATTAGAACTATAAGACTACGTATTAAGTACAATATAAAATAACAATTATGTAAATAAAAAGCAAACACTTATCGTTTTTTTCAGAGCCTGTAACTCGCAGCTGTATTTTCTAAAGAGAGTCAGCGCCCTCACCATCCAGTGCCATATGGATGGTGGTATCTGCCAAGAATAAATAACAATAGTCTTCCCCTATGGTGAAGCATTTCTTATTTGAGGTAGTGCAATATCATGGTAACTACTGAAGGTATTCACAATATGAGATATACTTAATTGATGCCAATTTTTAACTACTTAGTAGTTGGCTACGTGTAGAAATGATGTAATCACACTAACTTGTACATTTTGGAATAATTCTGAGGTGTTTTGTTGACTAAATTAACATAATAAACTGTGGTTAACAAGTAGTTTTAACTGCCCTAAAGACAAAAGTTAGCTTAGCTTATTTTTGTATTTAGTAAATTACTTTATTTTTATATACAGGCAGTTCCCACTTTACAAGTTATTTTTTTCAAATATCAAGTATCAACAGAAACAAAAATATGAACATTAACTGCAATAAATAAATGCTAAATATTCGTAAATACGGTGTTTCAAACCAAACACGTAGCTATACAATACATTACTATGCGTACATTTATTTGTTCAGGCAGAGATAAGGATGGAGGTCCAACTCTTACAGAATTTCGGAAAGAATTCCATATTTTAGATGCAATCAAAATAATAAAACAAGCCTGGGAGACAAAATTACAGAGAAGAACATGAAGGGTATTTGGAATAAACTCTTTCATCAGTTTATGATAATTTTGAAGGATTTCAAGAACCAGCAGAGATCGTACCACTTCTGTTTCATTTTGAAACAGAAGTGGTACAATCACTTCTGTAGTGGTAATGACCGCTTTATACACAGATGTGGTAATGACCGCTTAATAAACAGAAGTGGTAATGACCGCTTCTGTTTATTGTGTTGCGTGATGACCAAGTGCAAGCTCTGGCATTGATGTGGGCAGCTGAGAGCCTGATGGGCCCCTCAATTTAGATCTTTTGAGGGCACTGTTAATGACCACTTCTGTTTCAAAATGAAACAGAAGTGGTCATTAACATTGCTAACCAATTGCAGCTTGAGGCTTCCACAACTGACGTCACTGATCTGCTTCAAACACGCAATAGAGAGCTCACAAATGAAGACCTTGAAATGCCAAAATGTGAAGAAGCTGAGGAAGATTTAATACTTGTTGTTGTTGTTTGGTTTTTAGGAGCATTAGCAACTAAGGCCATATTGCTCCGGGATATGCGGTGATCATTCCCTGATCTCTCCGTATTTGGTGGTGACGGGCTCGAACCCTGGTCTAATCAAGAAGCGTGTGCTACGCACTGCTGCTCCTTCCCACCTGGCTATGAAGGCGCCAGATTTAATACTGAAACTCCTGTTTGTTCCTTCACTCTCAAGGAGCTTGACAAAGCATTTCAACACATATAAAAGCAATTGAGGTCACTAAAAAAGTTGCTACAGATTTTAAAAAATGCTTATGCTATCGCAAAATTTATTCTATCGCTTATTCTATCGCAAAATTTATAAAGGAAAGAGAAGACTATCTTGGAAACAGAATCTTGAAGCATTTCCGAAGAAGAAGACGACTCCTTATACTTCCAACAAACCAATGATTGCCGAGTCAATGATGAGTGAAGAACCATCAAAGAGTGTGCATTTGGTTGATGATGAAGAATAAACATTCTTTAACATTTGTATGACATAATTTCTTTATTATTAAAATTTGCTTGATTTTAAAGGCTGTGTTTTAATTTCTTTGGATAAACAAATCATTGTTCAACCATAAACTACTCTTTTGTTGACAATTATTTAACATTACTATAGTCAAATTTCATTGTTGAGAATGTAACCCCTGTTTTTAACATTACATCTATGGGAAATAAATTCCCACTTTATGAGTTTTCACTTTACAAGTGTGCTAGGAACGAATTAACTCAAAGTCAGGAACTAGTGTGTGTGTGTGTAAAAATAATTACTATTGTAAGAGTGTAATTTGTACTATATGATAAAACTTTAACATAAAAGTAATAAGCAGGCCATTAAGCTAAAAGAACCCCCTAAAGACAAAGATAGCCTGTGCTGGTTTAAACTATGCCCTAGAAATAAACATATAATTAGCAATAAAATAAATAATATAAAATAGACTAAAATAAAATAATGATTATAAGGCTAATTATGATAACAGAATACCTCGAATGGCACTTTTTCTAGGGATAGCACCATTCAATATATCCAATCAATAATTAGCAAGACTATAATTATCAACTGAGTTGTCGTGTATTTATTATATCATCATCATCATGAACTTGGTCCGGCTTAGGTCTTTTAAGACCTGTTCCGTTGTACCTCTTGGAGGTGGTCTTGATCTAGCCATCGTTGTCTTGGTCGACCCACATCTCTCTTGCCTGTAGGTTTTTTTTTCCATTTTTTCTGATATCGTTTTATGTCATTTACTATGTAATCTACTTTTAATTTCTCTCGGATATCTAAATTTCTTTAGTGGTCTAGTCTTGTAAAGCCTAATAATGGTCTTAAAAATCTCATTTGTGTTGCTTCTAGTTTGTTTGCATCTTTCTTATTTATGACCCAAGCCTCAAAGCTGTAGAAGAGGGCTGATTTTGAAGTGACGTTGTGCAGTCGTAATTTTGTTTCAGTTGTCATTTGTTTTCCAAAGTGGCGTTTAATCATTCCATTCATTTTATTATATTTTCGTAGTTTAGTATGGATGTCTTTCCCTTCGTTTGATATTAAATTTCCCAAATAGGTGAAGTCAGATATTTTTTCTATTATTTTGTCATCAATAACAATTTTGACTCTTTGTATGTTTTTTCCACATAATCCCACTGATTTTGTTTTTGAGGTGGAGATTTTTATCTTGTACTTTTTGCCTATTTTATTCAGTTCATTTGCTACTATCTGTAGTTCATCTTCGGATTTTGCAATTATAACTTGCTCATCAGCATATAATATAGTTCGGATTTTATTCCTGTTGTTCAACAGTATTCTGTTGTTAATTGTTTGTTTCCATTCTTTAATAATTTTATTGATGTAGATATTAAACAAATTTGGTGATAGTCCACATCCTTGTTTGACTCCTTTATTGGTGTTAATTGGGTCTGAGAGTTGACCATTAAAATATTTTATGCAGACTTTTATATAGGCTTTGCATCGCTTTCTGGAGTTGGGTTGGGATATTTTCTTCACGTAGAATCTGCCAGAGTTTTTCCCGGTTTACATTGTCATATGCTTTTTTCATAATCAATAAACAGTAGAAATGTTGGTAGATTGAATTCTCTTTTTTTCTCCAAAATTTGTTGTAATGAGAAAATAGCATCTATTATGCTTCTCCCTTTTCTAAACCCACATTGTTCTTCTTCTAAGACTTGTTCACTGTATTTATTAAGTTTATTCTTTAGTATATTAGTGTAGCTTTGAAGTAGTTGATAGTAGTGTTATCCCTCTGTAGTTGTTAGGGTTATTTCTGGAGCCTTTTTTGTGTAAATTGATTACTATTCCTGTTTCCCAATCTTTGGGTATCTGTTGCTTATGCCATATGATGTTAAATAATTTTAGTAGTGTGTTTTTTAGTAAAGTGCCACCATATTTAAATAGTTCTACATTCAAATTGTCTATGCCCGGGCTTTTTCGGTTTTTTGATTTTTGTAATATTAACTCTAGTTCTTCCATTGTTATATTTTCTTCATCTTTGGTTACCACAGATTCATTTTCCAATTCCCTACTGCCAAGATTATACCATAGTTTGGAATACTGTTGTTTCCATTCTGCTTGAGAGATGGAGTTGGTTTTTATTTGATCATTTTTGTGTCTAGTTTTAATTTCTTAAAAATTTTAAAACCTCTTCTCTGTGGGCCCATGATATCACGTTCTAAAAATTTAACAAATTTATCCCAGTCATTGGTTGGATTCTTCTGGTTCGTTTTTGAAATTCTGCTCTAAGTTTTTTATATTTTGTGTAGATGTAGGCCTTTAGTTTGTAGGAACAGTTTAGGTCTTTTTTTTTTCTCATTGATTGTTTGTTTCAATTCTACATTCCAAGTTCTTAGCCAGTTTTTATTTTTATAGGTTTATATCCAAGACTTTCTTCAGCAGCTCCCAGAATTGATTTTTTCATGTTTTACCGGATTTCCTTTGATCTAATTTGAGTTTATCTTTCAATCGACTTTCATACAGAAATTTAGTGCTTTCATCTTCCAACAAGTGTATTTTTAATTTCTTAATAGTTTTTGTTGGTATTTTCTTCTTTTTATTAAGATAATTTCTTTTTATTTTGTAAGTGCTTTCTACTAGGTAGTGATCACTGTCAATTTCACTGCCTCTGAATACTCTAGTGTCTCTTATTTTGTCATTTAAATTTTCATTAATGATAATATAATCTATTATAGACTTTGTGTTTCTTGCTTCCCATGTGAATTTATGGATATTCTTGTGTCTGAAAAAAGTATTTGTAATTTTAAGTTTATTAAAAATGCAGAAATCTATCAAGCATCTTCCATTATTGTTGACCACAGGTTCGCCCTCTGATCCTATACATTTGTCTACTGATTGAGCACCAATCCTTGCATTAAAATCTCCTGCTAGTATGACATATTTGTTTTTGTTAGTTTGGTCTATGATCTCTTGTAATTCGTCATAAAATTCTGCGGTTTCATCAATGTTGCCTTCCATTGGTGCGTAGATGCCAATGATTATTACTGTATAAGATAGAATTTTTAGTCTTAATTTCAATATTCTGGGTGATATCCAAGAGAAGCCTAATATTTTTTTTTCCATTCTTTCTTTATTATAACAGCAACTCCCGATGATGCCCACATTTCACTTGGTATGCCTGAGTATATTATTATAAAGTTACCTATTTCTTTAGATCCTTTGTTCTTTTTTGTTTCAGTAATGACTGCTATGTCAATATTTCTATTTTCTAGTTCCATGGTCAATTCATCTAATTTGTGATTTATTCCCCTAATGTTCCAAGTTGCACTTTAATGTCCTTAATCGTAGTCCTATATCCATTGCCTAGGTTGTTATCCTTGAGATCCGTCCAGTTTTTTCCCCTTGAGCTTATTTCGAGTATTTAGAATGTCCCCCGGACAGGTTACCAGCCTTTTGCGGGGGTATTCATTATTATATACATGTGCAAAATTATATACATTATTATATACATGTGCAAAAGAAAGCTTCTGCTGAAATAAGGGGAACAGAGGTAAGAATAAGTAAAGCAATAGCACCTCAATTTCCCTCGAATTACTCTAATTAGAGTCAAGTTTTTTTCAGCGTGGTCTGCGCTTGTTAACAGGAGATAAAGCTTCAACATGGATGAGATACGCTTAAATAGAAAGGGTGAAACAATATTTGCTTATGCTATCAAGGCAGTGTTAGGTAGGTCGGAAAACTGCTAGTTTGGGGGGGGGATTCACAGACTAATAGATTAGTGGTAGCCACAGGCAGAGGTGAAAGTGATTCTTGCACTGCTTCTACTGGAACAAGCAGCAGCCTGGAAAGCGAGGTACTGAGGATTTCAAGGGCTGCTGGGAGTCATCATGGAACAAGTAAATACATGGGTTGTGTAAGGGTAACTAAGAGTAAGAATAGGTGAATGTATACTTGCATGTACACCAATGTTAGGAGTATAGTAAATAACTTTCGTGAATTTGAGGTGCTGGTAAAGACATGGTGAAGATGTTGTTGGGATATCAGAGACATGATGTGGCACAGAGATAAGGAATGCAGAATTGGAATTTGGGGAGTACAATGAGTACAGATGGGATAGAAGGGGTGATTCTGTTAGTTAAACACATAAAATCTAAGGAATTGCATCCATTTGACATGGGTGGACAGGCAGTGTTGAGTCAGTTTGGTATGACATAAGCACTGGGAAAACCAAGTTGAGAGTAGGAGTATGTTATAGACCTAATGACTCTGATGAGTACAATGAACAACTGTACAGAGAAACAGAGTGGGCCAGTAAATCAGATTGTCTTATAATGGGGGATTTTAACTCCAGATATAGACTGGAACTTGTGGTCTGGTCACTCACACACTAGCAAGACTTTTATGGATTTACTGGATGACTGTTTTCTACAGCAGCAGCATATTCGAGAGGTAACTAGATGGAGTAATACTTTTTGATCTGATTATCAGCAGTGATCACTCATGCATTACGAATCTGAATATAAAGGAACTAGTAGGTAGCAGTGATCACAGTGTACTGATGTGGAATTTACTTAAAAATGTAACTACCATCAGGGGTAAAGGATAGGTTTTTGCTTTCGTAAAGGTGACTATGGTGGTCTCAGAGATTTTTTTTGTTTTTTTTTTTTTTAAATTCTATACACTGCGACCAACTGATGATTTTACCAACAGCAAATTCTAAATGGGAAGCATTCCTTGAATGCTTCCCATTTAGAATTTGGAAGCTACTAGGCGTTTCATATCAACTAAGAAATACCTTTCAAGGTATTTCTCAGTTGGATGTCAATGGATGTCAGATGAACGATGAACTGAGACTCATGGCAGAGAAGAATGAATGAATGGAATCCATAAAAATTATGGCAACACAGAAACCAATGGTAGATATAAAGTGATCTGTAATCAAGTTACAAAGGAAGTTAGGCAAGTAAAGGTAGATTACGAGAAATCTTTAGCAAAGAATGCAAAGAAAAACAGTAAAGACTTCTTTACTTATGTAAACTCTAGAAGCCTGCGGATGAATCAAATTGGTCCACTTGACATCGACGGTTCGATTACTGATGAACCTGCTGAGGTAGCTGACAAACCGAATGAGTATTTTGCATCTACATTTACCCATGAGGAGGTCTGTGGGGAAGTGGAGGCCAGAAGCTTATCAAACTCTGCCAAGAAACTAAATGATTTTGTAATAACTGAGAGTAAAATGGGGTAGAAATTGTTGAAACTGAACATAAGAAAGGCACCTGGGGTGGATGGAATCAATCCAGTTATATTATGAGAAGCAGCAAAGGAAGTAAGCAAACCCTTAGCCATAATTGTGAAAGCATCCTTGTATTCAGGAGAGGTCCCCATAGCCTGGAGATGTGCAAATGTGTCCCCAGGGTGACACAAGTGATTACAGACCTGTTAGTTTAGCTTCTATCTCGGAGGAAAATAATGGAGTCACTGGTTAAAGAAGAAATGCAGGATCATCTAGACAAGACTCCACTTATAGTTCAGACACAGCATGGGTTTGTTAAGTGGAAGTCTTGTCTGACAAATTTGATTGGATACTAACGATGTGGTCACAAAGGAACTGGAAGCAAAAAATAATTCTGATATCATATACTTGAATTTTAGGAAAGCTTTTGATACTGGCACATGGAAGGCTACTGTACAAGTTGGAGCAGTATGCCATTAAGGGCAAGTTTCTACAATGGATAAAAGGATGGTTGAGTTGGGGAAGACAGGGAGTAGTTATCAATGGACACTACTCTTTGTGGACTAATGTTATTAGTGGAGTCCCCCTGGAATTCAGTGTTGAGCCCATTGTTGTTTTCGGTATTTATCAATGATATTGATGAAGGTAATCAGGATTAATGTCTAAGTTTGCAGACAATACGCAGGTTGGCAGTGTTGTTAATGACAGTATTGA
Organism: Mastigoproctus giganteus; assembly: GCF_048544385.1. Lineage (NCBI taxonomy): Eukaryota > Metazoa > Arthropoda > Arachnida > Uropygi > Thelyphonidae > Mastigoproctus > Mastigoproctus giganteus. Next base: position 170,312,167 of record NC_143583.1, read on the forward strand.
TAGTATGCTACTGAAAGAGGATCTGGAAAAGTTGAGCAGATGGGCTGAGAGGTGGCAACTGAAGTTTAACATTGACAAATGTAAAGTACTACGTATAAATATCAGTAATCCCAAAATAATGTATCAACTGGGTGGTACTACACTGAGGGTAGAAAAGAATGAAAAGGACCTGGGGTAATTGTGTACTCAGATGTGAAGTTTTCTGAGCAGTGCAGACAGGCTGCAAGAGTAGCTCATAGTGTCCTTGTCAATGATATACAGGAATTTTGCTAACAGGGATAAAGTGGTGATTGTCCTCTTGTATAAGGCAATGGTCAGGCCACACCTTGAGTACTGCATACAGGTCTGGAGGCTTCATTTTAGGAAAGATGTAGAGCTGCTGGAACAAGTGCAGAGAAGGGCAACAAGATTTAGTGAGTGGAACAAAGGGTTGCTGTTATCAAGAAAGGCTTAAATTCTGCAAATTGCAGTTTCTGGAGACTAGGCACCTGCAAGGTGATCTAACTGAGGTGTTAAGGCCTTGAATGGTTTGATCAAACTCAATGAAAATTGGATTCTTCCTCTTTCTCAGATTACTCACCTGAGGGGACATAAATTCAAATTGAGGACTGTAGAATATATGTGGACTGTAGAATACAATTGTAGAATAGATGTGTGGAAATTTGCCTTTATTCAGCTAGTGGTTGATGGTTGGAACAAATTTCCATCTGTTGAGTGGAGTTCAATAACTAAATAAGTGCAAGGCAGAAGCAGACAAACATTTGGAGTGAATGGATGGGTGAAATGGGAGTGTTTTTTTTTTATTTTTTTATTTTTTTTTGGCTGATGCTATTAAGATGCTATATATGAACTGATGAACTGGTTATGAAATATAAAGTCATGTTGAAAAAGTGTCACAAGATAGGGCAAAACATTTTTGTGTCTGCAATTCTGCACAAACTGTGAAAGGAGAGATTTCATGATAAAAGTCTTGTAGATGAACTCGATGCTTGAGAGATTATGCAAGGGTTGTGGGTTAGGGATTTTTCCCAGCACTGCCAACCTCAGCTGATAGATGGAATTTATTCTATAAAAACAGTATTCACTTAAACATAACAGGTGCAAGAGATTTTGCTAATGCCATTGAGTATATAATAAGAGTTTGGAAAAACTGCTAGTTCAAGGGATTATGGAAGTTGGCACTCGATCGACTCAGATCAATGGCATGAGACAAAACTACACTTGCACCCTTTCTGAGCAATTTCTGTGCAATTATCATTTACTCTTACTACTCAAGAGGAAGCTGGAATAGGAATAGAATCCACCAACATTCTAGAAACATATGGGAAAACACTTAAGGGTTTTCATCAGTGATCAGTGCTGTCAAAAGCAAAATTAATTACAAAACTTATTTTGTCTATACAATAATGCTAGGAATACTTCAAACAAATTAAGTGAATCTGAGCTTTTGATCACATGAACTAATGCTGATGTAGTTGGGCTTACTGAGACACAGTGATCAGAGATATGAGATGAAAAATTTCATTTTGTTGAAAACTGCATGTTCAAGAGAGGGAGGGAGGGAGGGATGGCAGGGCAGGGATGTAATGCTTCTTATCAAAAAATGCTTGATGGTGGCAAGCACATTACCTGAGTCTGATCACGTAACATGGATGCTGATGTGGTGTGAAATGATTTGCAGTAAAGGGAAAATGATAGTTACGTCATTATTATTAAAAGATCCTGAGCACCAAAAAAAAAAAGTGTGGTTCTCACACTTTTTTTTTTTGGCCAAGTACCCCCAGGAGGGTACTTGGCCAATATGTACTGTATTACAGTGGAACCAAAAAATAATCACTGCTCTTAAAATTTTAAGCTAAAAAAAAAAAAATGCATTATTAAGACTCCAAATTAAAAAATAAACTTATTCACTGACTCTAACGAGAGACCTGCTGCAACAGATTTTCAGTGATTTTCATGAAATTAGGCGTCAAAGCTGATAATTAACAGTGAGCATCAAGTCTGTTTCTCTTTTTTCATTTTGTGTCACAATTTCTGGCAAATCTACATTCATATAAATATGTTATCACAAATGGTAAAAGTTTACAAACTGCTTTGTCTGCAATATTAGACAAAGAATTTACCAAACTAACACAGAACAAAGACAGTGGAACACTAAGAAACTTTTCTTGGAGTGATGTGTCACAAGGGGTATCAATCGGTTCTTCTTCTTCTTCTTTTTTGTAGATGGGACAGAGGAGTTTTGGTTTTTCAAGGAAGGGTTAGCTATCCACCTGTAATTTTTTCAGTGTCTGCACTAATCAGAAAATATTCTTCTGATTAGTGCAGACACAATAAAGGAGAATGACAGCTGTGTGAGGTGGTAAATTATTGCTTTCTTTAAGTCTGAGTCTGCGGACATATTTTTTTCAACAAGACATGTAGTAAAAGTATCGAAGGTATCATAGTGTCCTGCTTCAGCTCTCTTTCTCCAAAGAATAATTTTACCTTTGAATGCAGAGATTTTACCATTAGCCATGAAAAGTGTCATGTTTTTAGCCTGAAATAATAGATTCAATGCATTCAGTTTGTTAAATATATTGGCAAGGTAGCAACCCCTTGTAAATTATAATCACTAGACAAAGTCAATGAATCTCTGCAGTTTATCTTGAGTTGTTTGTCTTATGACTTCAGTTTTATGATTAATAAGAAACACCACAATTTTAGAGAGTAATTCAAAGACTCTCATCAGCACTTTACCTTGACTCAACCAACATGCTTCTGTGTCAAAAAGTAGACAGTCAGAGTTGCTGCCCATTTTGTTGCAAACCTGCCAAAAAATCCTTTATTTAAGCCACTAATTTCACGTAATTTATGATTTCTATTAATGTCTTAAAAATGTCGGTTTTGCAGGAATGTTTTTCACAGAAAAATTTTCCCAGTGGAGTACACAAAGACTACTTGAACAGGAAGGGTGTGTTCTTGCCTTCATTCTAGTAACAACACCTGAAACAGGACCCTGCATAGCCTTGGCACCATCAGTATAGACATCAATACACTTTTTCCCATAAAGTTCATGAGCACAAAAAAACTGTCAATTTTTTAAAATATATCAGCTCCCATAGCCAAGGTTTTCAAATTGTCACAATAAGAATGTCTTCGCACAGCTCACCATTATACAGGTATAGAACAAATACTAACAGCACAACTAGACTATTGCCATCAGTGCTCTCATCAAGTCGCAAAGTAAAATAAGGCGAAAACTTAAGTCTATGAAATGAGTTTATTAAGATTGGCTGAGCAAAGTAAAATTCAATTTACAGTATCATTAGAAAGCAACTCCTGTTTTGTTTTTGCTAATTTATTTAATCCGAATATTGTCTTGCACAGGTCAATAGTGCATGGCTTTATCAAATTTTCACTAATAGTGTGGGCCTCTCCTTGAAATGCAATGCGACAGCTCACTTTGAGTAAGACTTCTAATAATTCTTTTTTTAAGCCTCACAAATATAGATTTTGCGAATGGTCTTTTTTATGTAATACTTCTTTTTCTCTTCAAAATAATCAATGGACTTACCATTCAAATCTCGATGATTTCTTTCAAATAAGTCATCGACAGAAGGTTTCATATAGTTATAGCAGTAGTAGTAGTGGCATATGATGCAAGAAAGCAAGTGTATAAGCTTATGCAGCATCAGCCAAAAATAAAAAAATTTACAAAACAAATCCCACTAAATGTTTGTCCAGTTCCTCCTTAAATTTATTTAAACTATCACCTACTGCAATGACAGATGGAAGTTTGTTCCAGCAATTAACCGCCCGCTGGCTAAAGGCAAATTTCCACATCTATTCTACATCCATCTTTCCTTAATTTGAATTTATGCCCCCTTAGGTTCGTATTCTGAACAAGTGGAAAAATCCCATCAGAATTCAGAATGCTCAAACCATTCGAGCCCTTATACACCTCAATCAGATCACCTCGCAGGTACCTAGTCTCCAGCCGCTGCAGTTTGCAGAACTTAAGCCTCTCTTGGTAAGAGGATCCCTTCAATCCCTTCACCAATCTTGTTGCAATTCTCTGTACACACTCAAGCAAATCTACATCTTTCCTAAAATGAGGCCTCCAGACCTGTATGCAGTATTCAAGGCATGGCCTGACCATTGCTTTATACAGAGGGACAATCACTTCCTTTTCCCTGCTAACAAAATTCCTGTATATCACTGACAAAACCCCATGACCTGCCCTGGCAGTCTGTCTGAATTGCTCAGAAAACTTCATATCTGCTTCACAATTACTCCCAGGTCTTTTTCATTTTCTACCACTTTAAGTGTAGTACCACACAGTTTGTACATTTCCCATATGCAGTACTTTGCATTTCTCAAGATCAAACTTCAGTTGCCACATCTCAGCCCATCTCCCAAATTTTCTAGATCCTGTTGCAGTAGCACACTGCCATTACCATCATTAACAACCATGCCAACCATTGTATAATCTGCAAACTTTGACACTAAGCCTGATATACCTTCATCAATATCATTGATAAATATACAAAAGAACAGTGGACCCAACACTGAACCCTCTGCGACTCCACTAATAACGTTAGTCAACGAAGAGCAGCACCCATTGATTACCACACTGTCTTCTCTCACTCAACCATCCTTTTATACATTGTAGCAACTTACCCTTAATACCATTCTGCTCCAATTTGTACAGTAATCTTCCATGCGCAATAGTGTCAAAATCTTTCCTGAAATCCAAGTATATGATATCAAAATTATTTTTTGCATCCAGTTCCTTTGTAACCACATCATAATACCCAATCAAATTCGTCAGACAAGACTTTCCCTTAACAAACCCATGCTCTGTCTGAATTATTGCTGCAGTCTTGTCTAGATGATCCTGCAATGCATCTTTAACCAGTGACTCCATTATTTTACCCGGAACAGAAGTTAAACTAACTGGTCTGTAATTACTCGAGTCACCCTTCGATCCCCCTTTGTGAATTGTGGATACATTTGCACATCTCCAGTCCGTGGGGACCTCTCCCGAATCCAAGGATGCTCTCATAATTATGGCTAAGGATTTGCTTACTTCCTTTGCCGCCTCCTTTAATATAACTGGATAGATCCCATCACCTCAAGTGCCCTTCTTATGTTGAACTTCAACAATTTCTTCTACACTTTGTTCTCAGTTATTACAAAATTATTAAGCACTCTGCTACAATTTGATAACCTTCTGGCATTTTCAAACCTTAATAACTCCTCATGTGTGAACGTAGATAGAAAATACTCATTCAGTTTGTTTGCTATCTGAGCAGAATCATCAACAGTCGAACCATCGATATCAAGTGGACCAATCAGATTCATCCCCTTCCTTTTAGAGAATTTATATAAATAAAGAAATCCTTGCTGTTTTTCTTAGCATCCTTTGCCAAAGATTTCTCGTAATCTGCCTTCGCCTGCCTAATCTCCTTTGTGACTTGATTACAGACATCTGCCATAGGCTTCTGTGTCGCTTGATAATTTATATGCATCCCATGCATTTTTCTTCTGTGCCACGGGTCTCATTAGTTCATTTGACAACCATTTAGGCCTAAACCATTTAAAACCATTTAGTAGCTTCCATGATTAATTCCTTGAATGCTTCCCACTTAGAATTTGCTGTTGGTAACATCATCAGTTGATCCCACTGTACAGAATTTAAAAACTGTCTGAGACCACTGTAGTCACCTCTACGGAAGCAAAAACCCTTTCCTTTACCTCTAATGGCAATTATATCTTTAAGTAAATCCCACATCAGTACATTGTGATCATTACACCTAGTGGTTCCTTTATCTGCAAATTCTTAATACACAAATGATCACTGCTGATTACCAGATCAAGAGTATTACCTTCTCTAGTTGCCTCTCGAACATGCTGCTGCAGAAAACAATCATCCAATAAATCCACAAAAGTCTTACTAGTTATAGTTTGCGAGTTATTGCTAAGTTTCTGTTCACATATTAAACACAGATGGATTTGATTGTGCTCATCACCATAATAATAGAAACCATACTTCAAATATTAATTTTGATAATTTCGTCATTTTGTTTCATTGTTATCTGGAGCTTATCTGCTTGTAGACGGACTTGGTGAAAGGTCACGATACATGATACTTGGTCTGTCATACTGAAGTGTTCTGAACTCATCTCTGCATCTTTCCTCGGGATTTTCTGTTCTCTTGGTAGAACCTAACATTCTCTTTTTTCCTCTTACTAAGAATTTTTCCATGATTGGATGATGCAAAACAAAAATAAAAAATAGTTATGTAGAAAAAACCACAATGTCACTCCAGCACAAAATCACAACAAAAGGGTTTCTTGGACGACTCCCCACTTTCCAAATATCATATGCACTGACAAGATTGCAAAAAAGCATTATAATGACTGCACCAGGACCCATGGTAATGCAGGCCGAACTCTTCTTCCCACTGCTGGAACTGCATATATTTCAGGAGGGAAGAATTCCACCCCTCTGTGTTACCAGGCAATACTAGGTGGTAGATAACCCTTCACCTGGTGCAATACCACAACTTTGCTTATTGGAAGCTTGAAGTGGTGGAACCCATGTTTAGTCTCCAGAGCAAAGTTCACACAAACTCATTCTCATCATACAATATAATAAATTGAGGTCTTTTGAGGTTATGATGGACATTATGGTTAGGTCCAATCTTCCTTCCATTTCCAAGGTACAGCTCTAAAAGGGTTTTTGCAGGCCAGCCACTAGATAGTACACTGCACTGAGCCTATTGGTAACTCTCTAGGAGGTTTCCGGATCAGCTAGTGTATAATCTCACTGCCTGTAGAGTAACTGGAGGGAGTCCAAGTAGTGTGTGTGTATGCAGGGAGTATGTCGAGGCCACATTATGTCAAGGAACTGGGTATAGTCTTACCCTGTGTAAGCCAAAAATTTCATTACTTCAATACAGCATGTCCTCACCTTTTCTTACTTCTGATTACACCATGAATTGTCAAATTAAATTAACAAACTTATCTGCGAAAAGATCTAAATCTTCCAAACACTTTCTCGTTCATTTCAATATATGTGGTCTCAGTTCTAATCTCAATGATGTCCATTTCCACTTACAGTCTACTTTTACCATGTACTTTTTCTGATAGAATCCCAGTTATCAGTTGATTCAACCACTACTCATCTCAGTTGTCAGAATTATTCTCTGTATGATTTCTTTTGCTTCAAAGGTACAATTGTGCACTTGTCAGTTCCAATATTACCTGTAAGAGGCTAAGTAAGTTGGAATCTCCTCTTTTCTATCTTCTCTAGCTTAAAATCTCAATACTACATTCTGTTAAATCCATCTGCTGCCTCTATCATTCTCCCAACTCCACTTGATACTTGATTTTCTCCAGTCCAACTTTCCTAACAATGAGGAAATTTTCCTCGGTGATTTTAATGTTCACAACCCATCTGGCTTCCATTTTCTAGTCACACAGAACCAGATAGTCAAGATGCTGAGACTTTTGCAATTATTAATGAACTTGCACATATTGTACATTTACACCTACCAGAACACCAGACGATCCTAACCATGCAGCCAACTTGCTTGATCTTTTTCTAACAAACAACCCTTCTAGGTACACGGTCAAGGTGAGTGGTCCTCTAGGCACCTCAGATCACAATTTGGTGATGGTCTCTTCTCCAATGGAGTATTTCTCTCATGGCCATTCTCAACCACATGTTCTTTGGCATTACACGAATGTAAAATGAGATGATCTACATGATTTCTTTTCTTATTTTCCTTGGTCGGATTAATGTTTCAAATCTGATGTCAACATTTGCTCAGATCATTTCAGTGAAATTATTCTTGTAAGGATGAAATCCTTTATTCCATACTCCATCTTAATATCTCGTTCTTTATCTAAACCTTCGTTTTCTAATAAGTGTGCTAAGGCTGTTTCAGAGAAGAATTTTGCATATCGTAATTGACTTTTATCCAAATCTCCAGGTTCAGTTTCTGCCTATACCTAAGCTCACAATAACTGCAAAGCAGTTATTAATCAGTCCAACTAGATTTCGAAAAAGCTAAGTAGAAAAAACTTTTTTTGTGTCTAAATGGTAGTCGAGCATTCTGGTCTCTTGCCAAAATTATTGACAGCAACTTTTGCTCATCTCTGTTCTCACCTCTGTCAAACCCAGATGGTTCTATTGCCACTTTAGCCAAAGATAAATCTAACCTGCTAGCATCCTTTTTTTCTTCCAACTTGTATATTGATGATCTTGGTAAACAACCTCCCTGCAATCCCAGTACACTCCATTCAATGCCTCCTGTGATTTTGAACAATCTTGATGTTAAGAAAGTTCCAGGCCCTGATGGTATTTCTTCACTAGTGCTTAAAAACTGTGCTCCTGAACTTATTCCTGTTTTGTGTCACCTTTTTTCACTTTGTTATTCCAAAGGTGTTTTTTTTTTCTGATTGGAAATTTGCACATATCCAGCCAGTTTCTAAAAAAGGTGACAAATCTCTGCCGTCCAATTATCATCCCATTGCATTTACTTCTACTTTTCCTAATGTAATAGAGAAATCAATTAACTGACAACTCCTAAACTCTCTAGAAACTTTCCATCTGATCAAAGATTGTCAGTATACATTCCATCAATGCCTTCCGCTGGCTTATGTTAACATGTGTGGTCAAATTCAATGGAAAAGTTTGGTGAAAACCAAGCAGTTGCTCGACATTTCAAAGGCTTTTGATTGTGTTTGGCATAAAAGTCTTTTAAATAAGCTCCATCTTATGGTTTGCCAACTGTTCTTTGTAATTGGGTATCCAATTTTCTCTCTGCCCACTCACTACCTCTGATCGCTTGGTGATTGTAGATGGCTCTGTCTTCTAATTTCTAGTGTTCCCCAAGGTTCAGTTCTTTATACCACTCTTTTCCTCTTGTATATGACTAGCCTTCTTCCACTGACCAGAAATCCAAATACTATCCACAGTTTTGCTGACAAGCAAATGCATTCCACGTTCCAGTTTGAGAAACCTTGCTCTGCAAAACCAGCTTAAACTTCTCAAATATCCACTACCAATTCCTTAAATGCAGATCCCCAGATAATTCTTCAGTCAAGTAAAGATAACTTAGTTGATTTCAATCCTTCTAAAACTCAGTCCTGTCTTATATCTTGCAAAAATGAATTCTTCTGCTCCTATACTTATCTTTGGTGACAGTCTAATTTCTAGGCAAGATCATATATCTCTAATGGGGATTACCCTGACTTCTAATCTCTCTTGGCATAAACACGTTACAAATATTGCTTCCTCTGCATCTAAAAAACTGGGTTTTCTCTTTCACTCTCGACATTCTTTTTCTTCCAAACAGCTGTTCACTATGTACAAACTGCAAATCTGCCCTACCATTGAATATTGTTCCCACATTTAGAGTGGTTTCCCAAAACATCTCTCAGGCTTCTAGATTCCAATCAAAAGAGGGCAGTTAGGCTAACTAATGACTCATCTCTAACAGAGAAACAGAGACTCTCCACTTTCTGTCTCATGGATGTTCCGTTTCACCTGCATGCCATTTCTATAGATACTTCCATGGACACTGTTCATCTGAAGTGACTTCTATAATTCTAGCTCTTTTCCAGAGCAGTCCAAACATGTGCCGCAACCAGTCAACATCCTTTTACTGTCCAACTTCAAAATCACAGAACCAACTTTTCTTCTTCCTCATTTAATCATTCAACTTCCATTTTCTTGAACAATCTTTCTTCATAATTATTTCCTGAAAATTAAAATCTACAGAAGTTCAAGTCTAATGTCAACAAATATCTTCTTTCATCTTCTCAACTTTCAACCCATGCAGGGTACTAAGTACTTTGGTTCTAATACCTCTTGTGTTTGGGTTTTCATATAAAAAAAGGATACAAAGATAAAGAACATCATTATCTGCCACAACATGTCACCCTTTTAGATGTTTTGTTAGTGCAGTAATCATGGGTAATCTGAAAGGGCCATACCCAGAGAACAGGCTGAATGTGACAATAAATTATAATGTAAATTGTTGATTGCTTCCAAGGTTACCTGAATCTTCTTGTGAAGGACGAGGGCATTTTGTAGAATAGATTTGCAGAAATTTGCCTTTAACCAGAGGGTAGCTGAGTGCTGGAAAAAACTTCCATCTGCCATTGTGGTAGCTGATAGCTTAAATAAATTCAAGGAAGAACTGAAAACTTTTGGAGTGAATGGATGGGTGAAATGGGAAATGACTTTTTTTTTTTTTTTTTTTTTGGCTGATGCTGTATTTTTTTTTTTTTTTTTTTTTATGAAAGCCCCAAACACAAAAGGTATCAAAACCTATAGTACTTGGTACCATGCATGGGTTGAAGGAAAAGTATAGGGGGGGGGGGACTTTGCTCTAGAGACTAAACATGGGTTTCACCACTTCAAGCCTCCAATAAGCAAAGTGGTGGTATTGCACCAGTTGATGAGCGTCATCTACCACCTATGAATATAAGCTTGCTTTCTTGCATCATACGCCTTTACTAATGCTAATATCATCTAGAGTTCCCACAATGGCATTTAACTCCTGAGGAATTTCAGCAGTAAGGAAGGATAATATTCACCCATAATAGATTAATGGATAAAGTAATAAATAAATAAATATTAGCACTTCTTTGTAACAAAAACTTGGTCCTATCACCTTGGTAGTTGCCCTTTGAAACGAAAAGTGGTGAGAAGATCCTTTGGCTTTTGTGGGCAGGGGGAAACACTCCATGACATGTTGTGTAGTACTTAGATCACAGTAATAAATTCAAGTTTCATACGTGGTTATATAAAAACTTATATAAATTCTGGAATTTATATAAGTTTGCAAGAATTGTCTTTGTATAACTCACTTTCTCCTGGTCTACATTTAAATCTTTTGGTACCTATTTTCCTGAACACTTTCTTTTCATACTCAATTCTTTAAGGACAATATGTACTCGTTCACAAACTATTCTTTGCTATGTATTATAATCCAATCTAAAGATATTTAAAAGTCAATGGAACTATTCAACCAGGTTACAAACTACATCAAAATTTTCTGCAACTGACACACAGTCATGAATCATAATGACCTGAGTTCATCAAAAATCTACAACCTCTTAAATACAGCTTCTTGATGGTAACTGCAGACAATCAAATACGGATATTGTTGGGATATCGGACGTGGTGTCACACAGATATAAAGAATGCAGAATTTGAATTTGGTGAGTACAATGAGTACAGAAAAGGGAAAAAAGGATAGAAGAGGAGGATGGGTTATGCTGTTAAAACACATAAAATCTAAGGAATTGCATTCAATTCACATAGAGGCACCTTCGTAGTCAGGTGGGCGGGAGCAGCAGTGCGCAGAACATGCATCTTCGTTAGACCAGGATTCGAGCCCATGATCACCAAATACAGAGGATGCGGAAAGGTCAGGGAATGACCACAGCATATCACCAGAGCAATATGGCCTTAGTTGCTAATGTTCCTAAAAACCAAATAACAACAACAACAACAATTCACATAGATGGACAGTGCAATGTTGAGTCAGTCTGGTGTGATATAAGCACTGGGAGAGCAAAACGAGAGTAGGAGTTTGCTATAGGCCTGATGACTCTGATGAGTACAATGAACAATTATATAGAAAAATAGTGTGGACTAGTAAATCAGAGTATCTTATAATGGGGATTTTAACTTCCCAGATATTGACTGGAACTTGTCACATGCACACTAGCAAGACTTTTGTGGATTTATTGGATGATTGTCTTCTATAGCAGCATATTAGAAAGGCAAAAAGAGGGAGTAACACTCTTGATCTGATTATCAGCAGTGATTATTCGTGCATTAAAAATTTACAGATAAAGGAACCACTAGGTGGCAGTGACCACAGTGTACTGATGTGGGATTTACTTAAAGATGTAACTACCATTAGGGGTAAAGAGAAGGGTTTTTGCTTTCGTAAAGGTGACTACAGTGGTCTCAGAGATTTTTAAAGTTCTTTACAGTGGAACTGACTGATGATGTTACCAACAGCAAATTATAAATGGGAAGCATTCAAGGAAGTAATCTTAGAAGCTACTAGGCCTTATGTTCCAACTAAGAAATCGGTTTAGGCCCAAATGGATGTCAGATAAACTAATAAGACTCGTTGCAGAGAATAAAAATGCATGGGATGCATATAAATTATCAGGCAACACAGAAGCTTTAGGTATATATATATATATATAAGCTAGTCTGCAATCAAGTCACACAGGAGATTAGGCAAGCGAAGGCAGATTATGAGCATATGTTTATCAAACTTTCAGGAAGTTAAATGATTTTGTAATAACTGAGGGCAAATTGAAGGAGAAATTGTTGAAGTTAAACATAAGAAAGGCACCTGGGGTAAATGGGATCTATCCAGTTATATTAAAGGAGGTGGCAAAGAAAGTAAACAAACCCTTAGCCATAATTATGAGAGCATCCTTGGATTCAGGGAAGTCCCCACAGACTGGAGATGTGCAAACGTACCTCCAATTCACAAAGAGAGCTCAAAAAATGAGTGATACCAGTAATTACAGGCCTGTTAGTTTGACTTCTGTTCCACAGAAAAAAATGGAGTCACAGGTTAAAGAAACATTGCAAGACAAGACAGCAGTTATACAGACACAGCATGGGTTTGTGAAGGGGAAGACTTGTCTGACCAATTTTATTGGATACTATAATGGGGTCACAAAAGAATTGGATGCAAAATATAATTCTGATATCATAAACTTGTATTTTAGCAAAGCTTTTGATACTGTTGCAGATGGCAGACCAATGTACAAGTTGGAGCAGTATGTCATTAAGGGCAAGTTGCTACAACGGATAAAAAGATGGTTGAGTGGGAGAATACAGAGTGGTAATCGACGGACAGTGCTCTTCGTGAACTAATGTCATTAGTGGTGTTCCCCAGGGTTCGGTGTTGGGCCCATTGTTGTTTTGTATATTTATCAATGATATTGATGAAGGTATATCAAGCTTAATGTCAAAGTCTGCAGAGGATACAAACGTTGGGAAGGTAGTTAATAACAGTAATGACAGTATGCTGCTACAACAGGATCTGGAAAAGTTTGGCAGATGAAGTTTAACATTGACAAATGCAAAGTACTGCATGTGGGTAGCAGTAACCCCAGATAAATGTAACCAACTGGGTGGTGTTACACTCAGGGTAGCAGAGAATGAAAGAAATGAGATATGAAGTTTTCTGACCAGTGCAGACAGGCTGCCAGAGTACATCATGGGGTCTTGTCAATGATATACAGAAATTTTGCAAGCAGGGATAAGGAAGTGATTATCCCCTTGTATAAGACAGGCCACACCTTGAGTACTGCATACAGGTCTGGAAGCCTCATTTTAGTAAGGATGTAGAGTTGCTAAAACAAGTACAGAGAAGGGCAACAAGACTGGTGAGTGGAATAAAGGGGTGCTCTCACGAAGAAAGGCTTAAGTTCTGAAAATTGCATCTGGAAACTAGGCACCTGCAAGGCGATCTGATTGAAGTGTATAAAGCCTTGAATGAATTGAGCAAGCTCTATGCTGATACGATTCTTCCTCTCACTCAGATTATAAAAGCTGTGGGGGCATAAACTGAAATCAAGGAAAGAGAGTTGTTGAATATACGTGCGGAAATTTTCCTTTAGCCAGCAAGTAGTTGATTGCTGGAACAAACTTCCATCTGTCATTGTGGAAGTTGATAGCTTTAATAAATTCATGGTAGAACTATATAGAACTAGACATACATTTGGAACGAATGGATGGGTGAAATGGGAAGTGTTTTTTTTTTTTTTCTTGCCTCATGCTATTTAAGCTTGCTTTCTTGCATCATATGCCTCTACCAATGCTAATGATAATCATTGTGCAATGTCTAGATCACAATCCCATATATTTTCTACAAAGATGGGCCTTCCAAAATGAATTATTTCATTACTGCATGGCTCTCTTTTGTGAAATTATTGGTTTCGGTAGATACAACCTTTTCTTTAGACGAAAAAATAAAATTTGAGATATTTATTCAAAAAATTGGGTTACATGCATATAAATGTTTATAATTTAATATTACTGTCTTATTTTATATTCAAAAATGAAATACGTGGTAGGCCAAATATCCCTATATAAAAATGTTCAAGAAAAAGGTGGATGCACAGTACTCATTAAAAAAAAAATCAGAAACATTAATTTTTTGTGGAGAAGAATCACATGGTTCACTATCAATGTTTTTAATTTGTTATGCACCTATATTGTAGAAATAAGGAAAAAAATCTTTGAATAATGAATATACAAAGTGAAGTAAACTTAAGATGGTACAGACATTAGAAGGATTGGAGATATTAGCTGGAAATGCTATATTTGAAGCAAAAATTAATAGTAATAGTGCAAAGATGCAGACTAAAAGAACAGAGGATCAATAGTTTCAAGCAAGCATTAGAAGAAAGAGGGGTTACTCTGACATGAGCTAAAGATCTAAAAAGAAACCTGAAGATATGGAGAAGGAATGGTGAATGAAAGTGTGATATTCAAAAAATAATTCTTTTGTACAATACAACAAACTGGACATTCTCTAAGTATAAAGATTTAGATGATTATGACCTATATAGCTCTGAAACTAAAATTCATATTTTTGCCAAGGTATTATAACACTGAGTGATCACTGAATTATGACCACCTACCTAATATTTCGTAGATCCTCCTTTTGCCCTCAGTACAGCAGCTATCCATGGCATTGATTCAACAAGATGTTGGAAGCGTTCAGAAGGTATGGCCAACCAGGCTGTGTGTAATGTAGCTAGCAATGCAGGTATGGAGGTGATTGGTGTATCCAGACACCAAATATGCCTTTCCATAGTGTCCGACAAGTGCTCTATAGGATTGATATCGGGGGAGTTCGGAGGCCAATCGATATGCTGGAAGTCAGAACTGTGTTCCTCAAACCATTCCTGCACATCAAGTGCCCGATGGCTCGGCGCATTGTCATCTTGGAAGACGCCATCACCATTCGGAAAAAAGTGTAACATAGCGGGGTGTACACAGTCAGCAAGCAGTTGACGACAGCAGAGACCAGTGATACGTTGTTCACATGCACCAGTGGTCCAAGTTCCTGCCAGTGAAACATGCCCCACACCATGCAACTGCATCCACCAGCCTGCACTTTTGATACAATGCATGATGGATGAAGAGCCTCGTGTTGTTGACGCCAAATCCATACACGACCATCCGTGGTGTGGAGTAAATAATGTGACTCATCCGACCAGCACACCTTCTTCCAGTCTTCTATCGCCCAACTTGCATGCTCTTTGTACCAGGCAAGTCTTTTACGCTGATGAACCTTTGTTAGGAGAGGATGCCGTAGGGGTTGTCTGCTGGTATAGCCCATACGTGCGAGCGTGCGATGCATGGTCATGCCAGATATTGTTCCAAGTTGGCTCATGTTGTATTGGGTAGTCAAGTCTTAAACAGTGCTGCACCTGTTCGCTTGTACGAGTCACCGGACCCAACGCTCACGTCTAAAATCAACCTTTCGCTGATCTTTGCAGTTTTGCCATCGGGTCGTTATTTGACCATTTTGACGCAAATCCTGGTACACTTTACAACAGCAGCTCTTGAACGCCCCCACCAGTTCAGCTGTTTGGGAAATCGAGGCACCAGCTCACTACCCACGCTACCACAATCTGTCCTTTATCAAAGTCCGGATAAATCCTTCCTTTTACCCATCACAGTCGGAATTTTACTACCTACTGAACCATTGACACCTTCTCTATGCTACGTAGATCAACTAACTGCACACTCTCGTACCCCATGTAGTACGAGAGTGCAATGGGTCGCATTCAGTTTTCATAGAGGTAGTCATAATTCAGCAATCGTTCAGTGTACATATACTGTTTGTTTGTTTGGAGAATTATTGGGAGCATCTGCATCTGTGTTCATAGTGTACCATACATGAGGTTAGGGTGTATGCTATTTCTTCTTGGATAGAGTTAATTGCAAACATATACATATAAATGGTTAAATTTTAATTTATTTGCATTCAATTTTTTTTATCAAAAAAAAGTACACTTATGTAGTCTTTGCAACACATCACACAGGCAATCTTTAATTGTAGAAAGTATGTTCAAATGTATATTTTCTACAATTAACAAATAAAGAATTTTCTAAAAAAACTCAACTTTAATAGCCAAATTCAAATCTTATTGAATATTCAAATAATTCAAATAGCAGAAAACTACTATAGAGAATTATACAAGGAGCGAGGGAATGATGCCAGCAGTGGGGAAGATGATCGCAAATTAATAACACATATGACCCAATATCCTTCCTGATGAGGTAGAACATGCGTTGAAGAAAATGAAGAATCAGAAAAACCCGGGGGAAGATGAAGTTACTGTGGAGTCGTTAAAATTGGGAGGAAGAGACATGACACAAAAACTGGCAAGACTCTTCACAAAATGCATTAGAAAAGGTGAGATGCCTAAGGAGTGGAATAATGCAATCATAGTTTTGCTGCATAAGAAAGGAGATAAATCAGAAATTGGAAATTATAGACCAATTAGCTTGTTATCCCACATCTACAAGTTGTTCACAAGGGTCATTACTAACAGATTAGAAAGAATACACTATGAGAACCAATCGAAAGAGCAAGCTGGCTTTAGGACAGGATTCTCAACTATGGATCACCTTCATGTAATATCACAGCTAAGGAAGAAAGCAACTGAATATAAAACACCATTATGCCTGGCATTTGTGGATTACGAAAATGCATTTGACTCCATACAGCATAAGGCAATGTTTCGGGCACTGGAAAGACAAGACGCAGATAACCCATATATTATGATTTTGAAGAAAATATATGAGAACGCTACCTCCTTTATTAAACTAGACAAAGACAGTAGTAAATTTAAAATTGAGAAAGGAGTTCGACAAGGAGACACAATATCTCCGAAGCCATTAACTGCTGCCCTTGAGGAAGCTTTCTGAAGATTAGACTGGTCGCAGAAAGGAGTCAATGTGAGTGGAGAGTACCTAAACCATTTATGATTTGCAGATGACATTGTGGTCATAAGCCACAATCCCAAAGAATTAGATGAAAATCTTAATCAGTTATGCAGAGTTAGTAAGGATTTTGGACTAAAGATTGTTTGTTTGTTTGTTTATTTGGTTTTTAGGAGCATTAGCAACTAAGGCCATATTGCTCCGGGGATATGAGGTGGTCATCTGGACTAAAGATGAATATGGCTAAAACAAAAGTAATGATGAACAAGTATGTCATAGAAAGGGATATAATGATTGAAGGAGCAGTAATTGAAAAGGTGGAGTCATATATTTATCTGGGACAAGTCATCAGCTGTAATAATGATAAATGGCTGGAAGTCAAGAGAAGAATAAATTTTGGATGGATAGCATTCAGGAAATATAGTCACATACTGAGGAGCAATATCTCAATTTGTCTGAAATGCAAAATAATGAACCAATGTATACTACCCACCATGACTTATGGAAGTGAAACTTGGGCACTCACCAAAAGAATCGAAGAAAAGCTGAGAACTACACAGCGAAGAATGGAACGAATTATATTGGGAATCAGACTGTTAGATAAGAAGAGAAACCCATGGATTAGGCAGCAAACTCAAGTAAAGGACATTCTTATCAAAACTAAAGAACTAAAATGGTCTTCAGCAGGACACATAGCTCAAAGACATGATGACAGATGGACTAAGAGAATAACAGAATGGTACCCAAGAGGAGCTAGAAGATAATGATGGAGATGGACAGATGAAATTCATGAATTTGTGGGTAGTAAATGGATGGCCATTGCACAAAACAGAAGGAACTGGAAAGTTGCTGGAGAGGCCTTCATCCTGCAGTGGATTGAAAATGGCTGATGATGATGATGACTGTACACACAAATGAGCTGGATCCATTGCTTAAAGTAACAAACTAGGGGCAAAAGCAGATATCTGGTTCATTTATGTCAGATGACTCGGGAAAAGTTGGAGGACGTTGCACTAAAACAGTATAAGTTCTGGCAGGCTTTTTAACTAAGTGTAAAACTAAGTGTTTACACTAAGTGTAAGATGAAGGCTGAAGCTACTTTTTAAAAAACGTAATGAATATATGAGTTAATATCTTTATCTTCTGATTATGGATTTCCTTGAAATTCAGTGAAACTGTTGAGTTGAAAGGCAAATGTCCTGAGTGGGTAATGTTGTTGATGTGGTCTACATATTTTCACCAGAGCACACTACTAGTGAGTTGGCAATGAGGCTCATTTTCCTTTGCTTGGATTACACCTAATAATGAGCAAAATTTGTTATATGATATGGTGTATACATTCAAAGTTCTTCCTAATCGTGAGAAATACAAGGCAAATTGTGTATTTGTGAATAACTACAATTAACTGAATTCTTCCTGACTAATATGATAACCATACAAAACTCAAGTATTCGCAAGAGACAGGAAACATAGTCTCATTTGTTTTAAAATGAGACTATTTCCTGTGTCTCTAAGAATTAAACAGAAAAGGCACAAGCCACATACAACTACAGCGAAGTGTTATTTTCGCTGTGTATTATTTTAAAATACAATTAAGAATTTAATAAATTTATTTTCTAAAAAAAATACATATTATAAATGATTCATGCAAAAAAAATAATAAAAAAATTTCAATCATCTTAAAATCCTATAAGTGTCATTTTAACTATGAAACTGAAAAACTATAAAAAATCCAAATTACCTATCTTTTAGCATTTTCCTTTATCAGATATATCATATCTCACCATTACAACAGATGATATAAATAAGATAAGTTTCTCATGGAAACAGATTCTAATTTCAGAAAAGAAGGATCTAAGTGAAAAAAATAAATAAATAAAATATATATATATATGCACATACAATTAGATTAATAGAAGTTCTGCATGAACAATTTTAACTACAAAATTTATTTTCTTATATAAATGCATTCATATAAATACCAAATGATAACCAATGATGCAACTGGAGATTGCATAACTGTATATCATTAGAATTTGATATTAACAAAATGAAAAATCCAACTACAGTAGAGTGTCGATAATTCAAACTAATTGGGGGCAGGGATAGTTCAGACTTCTGATTTCTTCAGATTTTCAAACTCATCATAAATGCGGCTCTGGAGACTAAAAAAAATGCTTTCATCAGTTTAGAAATAAAAACAAAGTTGTACTTATATATTTTTATTCATAGTTAGCAAAACAAATGGAACTTTCAGCCATAATAACATATATTTAATAGTAGTAGTAGTGGAGGCATGTCATGGAAAGAAAACAAGCACATGAGCTTATGTAGCATCAGCCAAAAAAAAAAAAAAAAAAAAAAAAAGCAATTTAACACATCCATTCCCTCTAAAACTTTGTCCAGTTCCTCCTTGAATTTATTTAAGTTATCAACTTCCACAGCAACAGATGGAAGTTCGTTCCAGCAATTAACGACCCACAGGGTAAAAGCAAATTTCCGTACTTCTATTCTACAACTGTTTTTCTCAATTTGAATTTATGCCCCCTCAGGTTCGTAATCTGAGCAAGGGGAAAAATCCCATCAGAATTCAGCATACTCAATCCATTCAAGGCCTTATACACCTCAATCAGATCACCTCACAGGTGCCTAGTCTCCAGCTGCTGCAATTTGTGGAACTTCAACCTTTCTTGGTAAGAGGATCCCTTCGTTTCCCACACCAATCTTTTTGCCCATCTCTGTACACACTCAAGCAACTCTACATCCTTCCTAAAATGAGACCTCCAGACCTGTATGCAGTACTCAAGGTGTGGCTTGACCATTGCCTTATACAAAGGGATAACAACCTTTTCCCTACTAGAAAAATTCCTGTATATCATTGCCAATACCCCATGACCTGCTCTGACAGCCTGTCTGCATTGCTAAGAAAACTTCTTATCTGACTGCACAATTACTCCTAGATCTTTTTTTTCATTTTCTAAGTGTAGACCACACAGTTGGTACATTTCTCTGGGGTTACTTCTAGCCCCATGCAGTACTTTGCATTTGTCAATGTTAAACTTCAGTTGCCACTTCTCAGCACATCTGCCCAAATTTTCTAGATCCTGCTGCAGTAGCATACTGCCATTACTGTCATTAACAACCCTGCCAAGCTTTGTATCATCTGCAAACTTCGTCATTAAGCCTGATATACCTTCATCAATATCATCCATAAATATACAAAACAACAGTGGACCCAACACCGAACCTGGGGAACTCCACTAATAACATTAGTCCATAAAGAATAGCATCGTCCACTAATAACATTAGTCCATAAAGAACAGCATCGTCCATTGATTACCACTCTCTGTCTTCTCCCACTCAACCACCCTTTTATCCGTTGTAGCAACTTACTCTTAATACCACACTGCTCCAATTTGTACAGTAGCCTTCCATGCACAACAGTTCCAAAAGCTTTTCTGAAATCCAAGTATATGATATCAAAATTATTTTTTGCATCCAGTTCCTTTGTAACCACATCATAGCCCTTTAATATTCGTAAAAGAATAAGAGAAGTTTACCTCAGTATGATACATAGAACACATCCGTGTGATATTCTCCAGAAATTAAAACGAAAACAATTAAAAAATCAAAAATCTTACATTACAGAAGTAATTAATAACAATAATTAAAAATCAAATGAACACAATTAAAAATTAATTTAATGCAATTAAAAATTTAATGAAAAAAATTGCAGAATGATTTTCCTTCCTGAAGCTGACAATGCTTTTCAACCATATGTCATGATCACAGGAATGAAAATTACCAAATAGGGGCGAGCATAGAACTTATATAGGGATTATTTGTGTTTGTGCATGCGCATAAAGGACCACGAGTCAGAGATTAGATATGGCCGGCGAACATTAACAGAATTCTCATATAATTTAATTTTGACGGTTTCTGCAATTAATAGTCTCGTATAATTACATTGAACACTAAGTATTTTGGCCTCGTTAAATAAAGATGTATGTATGTTTTTCATTAATGGCATGAAAGGCTAATTCTGACGCTGCTGAAAGAGAAGCACGAACTGAGGCCGCGTGTTGATTAACACGAAAATTCAGAGGAAACAGTGTAGAATCCTGATAAGACGAGATGCAATCACCGCAAAAAATATTGTATACTAGGTCATTTATTTGTGTTGCGAACAAGGAATGGATTGAGCGATTGTTCAGTATAGTGTGCAATTTCCGTATTGGTATGGCTACAATTTTAAATTTGGTATCTTTAAAGAATTGAGTTGTTTGTGCCACTATTCAACATATGGGACAGAAATAAAGTATTTTTTGATATTACTATTGTTGGTTGGTGTATTTTTTCGTATTCTATCCTTAGCTTGTACCCTGATTCTGTCTACTGTAGCAAGTGGGTAACCCCTGTTTAAGAATCTGTTGGTTAATATTTGTATTTCTGAGCCCAAAACAGATTTCGTAGTTGAATATTTATAAGCAATGAGAAATTGATTAAAGATAATCGATCTTTTGTAGGTGAACAGGCGATAGCTGTTATAATGCAGCAGCATACCGGTGTTTGTAAGTTTTCGATAAATGTTAAATTGGATTTTATTCGCATCCTGAGTAAGCATGAAATTTAGAAAATTTAATGACTTGGTATTCCCCCTCTACAATGTAAATTTGAGTCTAGAATGAATATTATTAAACGAATGTAAAATGTCTTGGATAGTGCTACTA
This sequence comes from Mastigoproctus giganteus, assembly GCF_048544385.1. Lineage (NCBI taxonomy): Eukaryota > Metazoa > Arthropoda > Arachnida > Uropygi > Thelyphonidae > Mastigoproctus > Mastigoproctus giganteus. The sequence continues at coordinate 170,333,901 of NC_143583.1, forward strand.
TCAGTAATGACTACAATATCATCAAAATACCTCCCATAGTATGTGATACAGGATAGAAAAGGTGTCAAATATGTACGTTCAATTGTAGAGAGAGAGAGACAGATCTCCGATATTAGGCCACTCGGGCTAATAGGATTAAGCCAATGTCGTTAACGAAAAACATACTTTTTTATTTAACGAGGCCAAAATTCTTAGTGTCCAAAATAATTATACGAGACTATTAATTACAAAAACCGTTGAAATTAAATTACGTGAGAATTCTGTTAATGTCTGCTGGCCATATCTAATCTCCGACTCATGGTCCTTTATACGCATGCGCGAAGACAAATAATCCCTATTTAAGTTCCATGTTCACTTATTATTTGGTAATTTTAATTCCTGTGATCACGACATATGGTCAAAAAGCATTGTCGGCTTCATGAAGGAAAATTGTTTTGCAATTTTTTTCGTTAAATTAATTTTTTACTTAATTTTTAATTGCCTTAAATTGATTTTTAATTGTTGTTATTTATTTCTTACTGTAATGTAAGTTTTTCGATTTTTTAATTTTTTTTTTTTTTTATGAAAACCCCAAACACGAAAGGTATCAAAACCTATAGTACTTAGTACCGTGCATGGGTTGAAGCAGAAGTATGGGGGGGAAGCCAGAAACTTTGCTCTAGAGGCTAAACATGGGTTTCACCACTTCAAGCCTCCAATAAGCAAAGTGGTGGCATTTCACCAGTTGATGAAAATCATCTACCACCTACTTGTTTTCATTTTAATTTCTGGAGAATATCATACAAAAGTGTTCTACGTATCATATAGAATAAACTTCTGTTATTCTTTCACAAATATTGATATCAACGTAGAATGTATTGAGCATTATAGCTCTGGTTCATACTACAGACCTTTAATGAAAATAATTACTTATTTTTTGCTGCACCATTTTAAAACTTGGTTTCTTTGCTGCCAGATCTCTCACTCTTTTCAGCAAGAGTAGTTGAGTTGGACAGCATTCACTTTGGTGCTCATACTAAGCCATTACAGTCTCTAATACACCAAATGCCTCGGCATGCGTAGGTTCAGTGTTGACATCATGTTCTTCGTTGTCATCTTCGTCTATATCATTTTCAGGAGCTCTGGTTTCTTTTACATTCACAATTTCATTTTCATTTAAAACAGGAAACCCTGTAACATCAATATCATTTTCAAGCCACGCCCTTGCATCATCGCAATTTCTGTGCTACCTGGCCTCAGAAACGATCCAACTCATCGCCATGGAATGAAAGGTGCTCACCCAGACTGAGTACACCTGTAACAAGTTGATCATCTCATTCGGTATTTGTTCCTCATCTCCTTCAGTTTGATTCTGCTCATCTCCTCTGGTTTCTTCTGCACTAGGCCACCGTTTTTTCCAAGCATTTTTTAAATTCTGCACAGTGTGTGATTCCCATGTGTCGGCTAACATGTAGATGCTATCCTTGAGCCTGAGCTTTTTCGAAAAAGCTATGATGCTTTCTTCATTGTTTTCTGCTAAAAGTAAATGTTTTTGTTAATGTTTTTTGTAGATTCTCTTCAACTTCTTAATGACTCCCTGGTCCATCGGTTGGAGTAAACTAACGTATGGTGGAAGAAACATGACCTTGAATTAGCTGTCTATTTTATTTAATATTTCCAGTGAAGGATATGATGGCGCGTTGTCTCTGATATGATCTTGCCCATTTTGCCTTCTTGTTCACAATATTTTTTGACATTTGGAATAAAATCGTTGGTAAACCAATCAGTAAACCTCTGAGTTCATCCATGCATTTTTTTGCACTTTATAACTCATAGGGAGGCAGGAAACATTTTTAAAACAACACGGTTTCTTTGATTTTCCTATCAACCTCAATGGCAAAGTATAAATCCCATTAGCATTAGCACAAACCATAGCTGTAACTTGCTCTCTACTCACTTTAAACCCAGGAGCAGCTGTTTCACAGTGAGATGCAAAAGATTTTCAAGGCAGTGCCAGACTGAGTACACCTGTAACAAGTTGATCATCTCATTCAGTTTGATTCTGCTCATCTCCTCTGGTTTCTTCTGCAATAGGCCACCATTTTTTCCAAGCATTTTTTAAATTCTGCACAGTGAATGATTCCCATGTGTCAGCTAACACATAGAAGCTGTCCTTGAGCCTGAGCTTTTTTGAAAGAGCTATGATGCTTTCGTCATTGTTTTCTAAAAGTAAATGATGCAAGACTTGTTTTTTGTAGATTCTCTTCAACTTCTCAATGACTCCCTGGTCCATCAGTTGGAGTAAAGTAACGTATGGTGAAGAAACATGACCTTGAATCAGCTGTCTATTTTATTTAATATTTTCAGTAAAGGATGTGATGGCGCGTTGTCTAGGATAAGACCTTGCCCATTTTGCCTTCTCGTTCACAATATTTTTTGACATTTGGAATAAAATCGTTGGTAAACCAATGCATTTTTTTTGCGCTTTATAACTCATAGGGAGGGAACATTTTTAAAACAACAGGGTTTCTTTGATTTTCCTATCAACATCGATGGCAAGGCATAAATCCAATTGGCATTAGCACAAACCATAGCTGTAACTTGCTCTCTACTCGCTTTAAACCCAGGAGCAGCTGTTTCATGGTGAAATGCAAAAGATTTTCAAGGAGGTGACTTCCAGTTTATTCCAGTCTCCGTCAGCACTGTATATATCGTCTTTGGAATATCCTTCCCATAAGATTGCTAAACTTTTTTTAAACGATTCTGCTACAGCAAAATCACAAGATAAAATTTCCCCTTCAATGTGAAGTTCTCTAATGCAGTGGCATGATTTAGTTTTTAAGCCAGCCTGTACTGGCATTAAAATCTGAGGGACCACCTAATTTTTCTTTTTAAATCCAGCCCCTTTTCACACAACAAAGGTCCAGATACAGGTTCTCCTAAACTTCGTCTCTGTGTGTGAACCACAAATAAACAGCATCTTCAAGGGATGGGTCATTAGCTATCCTCATAGATTTTCTTTTATTTGCACCATCATCTGAATCAAGTTTCGATGTGAACTTTAAAATTTTTTCCTTGTTGTTTTTAATGTATCTTATGGTTGACTTTCCAACCTCATAAAATTTTGCTAATGAAGACCTGCTTTCTCCCTTTGAAAATCTGTTTAAAATCTTAATCTTCGATTCAATTGTTAAAAATTTCTGCTTCCTTTTAAAAGACGAGGAAGGAGGCACCATAACTACAGTATGGCAAAATGAAACTCTGTATCTTCTCTTCATTCTATATATAAACTTCGTAAACTTTTTACTCCATATCTCACGTGCATATTGTGTTAGTTGCAATTTCTGTGTGCCGTGGTCTTTGTTATTGATTGATGCTTATCTTTTTTTTACTGTTTTAGATATTACAACCCAAAAACAAAAATAGTCAGTGAACAGAAATATCAATTACAAAGTGTGTTGGATAACAGATTACAAAGTGTTATGTTTAGTTAGTACTGAATGCATATTAATTAAGCTATATAAGCAAGTGTAAATTTATTTTATTTTGCTAACTCGTGAATAATTCTTCCGACTTTCACGTATCATTTAATTTTGTTAATTGGTAAGGTAATAAAAGTGTAAATTTGTTTTACACTTTTATTAAAAAGTGTTTATATCTTCACTTTTATAGCCTATGGATATTATTCCTCTGATTTTTGCTTATTATAATTTCCATTTAATAAAATCAAAATTAAATTCATAACCATGATCACAATAACCAGGGCTTACTGTAATTATTTTACGGCACTAGCATAAAAAAACAAAAAAAAATAAATGATGGCTTGTTCGGATAACTGACATTTCAGATTTTTAACACTACTGTACATGCATTAGAATAAAAACAAATAGTTTCAGAACCTTCACATATACTGAGGTGTGCAAAACACTGAAAATAATTATTTGAAAATATAATCCTTCAAAAATACTCTACAAACACATCTGAAATAAACAAAATACAAGTAACCCTTGTATAACACAGAGTTAGGTTCCTATAAAATCTTGTGTAGTGCAAAACCATGTTATACAGGACTAAGAACCAGTACAAAAAAAGGGAGTTATGTTCCAAATGCTAATGAAAAATACACCACTTTGTTAATAAAATGTTAACAAAAATACACCATTCTAGATTTCGTGTATCTTCTGCTCTTTCTAAAAAATCAGTAATCTCTGGGTTTGTTTGCTTTTGCTTGATATATCTTTGTAACTTTCATCGCATGGAACTAAGCATTTTTGAACTTCGGGCTCCTTTTAGTTGAAGAATCTACATTCAAAAAATAAGATTCTAATTGCTTGGCTAACTTTATGCCTTTCCGTATGCTTTTTATTGTAAAATTTGGAAATTCAGAATTTTCATCTGCGTTATCATCCTCTAAATTGATTTGTTTTACCTCGGATGCCATTTCCACCACATCCACTTCCCCAGTCTCTTTATCTACCAGTACTTCTTGAACATCTTCAGTAGTCATATCATCAAAACGATTTAGCAAGTTTAGTATCACACCGATTTCATTCTGCCAGTTCAACCATATTTCTTGAATGAACTGACTCTAGCCATACATTTTGCCAACATACATTTAATGTTGACAGTTTTACTTCTTTGAGCGATAAAGATATGATTCCAATACAGTCCACAATTAAAAAAAGGTTTCCATGCCTCCATCACTTCAACAGATTCAGAATCAATTTTTTCCAAAATCCATTGTAATGATTTTCTGATATAATGAGTTTTAAAGGCAGATGTAATGCCTAAATCTAATGGCTGAATTAAAGAAGTTGTATTAAGTGGTAGGAACATTACTTCAGCGTTTGGATAACTTAAATCTTTTGGATGGCCTAGGGCATTATCCAACGGTAATAAAACTTTGAAATCTAGATTTTTCCACAAGTTCAACAAGCACAATAGCACAGTACCTAACACAGGGATTTCCCAATATTTTTTTTTTTTTGCATAAAGACTATTGAATCAACAGTGGGGATTCACAAAAAAAGAATGAAATGTTGAAAAATTACATCCAACATAATAGCACAAAAGCTCAAAAATACCATGTTATGCAAGGTTTGCCACAATTCTCTAACCATGTTAGAGCAAAACCGTATTATATAAGTACTATGTTGTGCGAGGATCACCGCAATTTATCAATCGTGTTAGAGCAAAACCGTGTTGTAGAAGTACCGTGTTATATGGGGATTCCTGTAATATGAAATACAATCCTGAAAATTTGAAGTTTTATATGGCTAAAAATAATAAAATATCAAATTCTCTACTCGGATTAAACAGCATATTAAACAATCAAATATTCTTGCTATAAGACCAGGCTGACAATCAATAAAAAAAAAAAAACTCTTTATAAGAATCCCAGAGTTGTATTTGTTTACAATGGCTCATTCCTAATTTACATCAGAGATATATAAAAAAAAAAACAAAAAACTAGGCTCTAAGATTATTAAGGCAACATATAAAGCCTTTGCATTCTACAGCATTATACAAGATGTTATATCTGCCTTTGGTTATACCGAAGCCTGACTATGCCTTTCAAACTGGTTCTAAATATAGTAGTTGCTGTATTCATTAATGTCAGTTTTTTTTTTTTTTCCAGTTTTAGTAGTAGTGGCATGTGATGCAAGAAAGCATGTGTATGAGCTTATGCAGCATCAGCCAAAAAAAAAAAAAAATCACACCATTCCCTCCAAATGCCTGTCCAGTTCCTCCTTAAATTTATTCAACCTATCAACTTCCACAACAACAGATGGAAGTTTGTTCCAGCAATTAACCACCCGCTGGCTAAAGGCAAATTTCCGCACATCTATTCTACATCTGTCTTTTCTTAATTTGAATTTATGCCCCCTTAGGTTCATAATCTGAACAAGTGGAAGGATCCCATCAGAATTCAGCGTGCTCAACCCATTCAAGGCCTTATACACCTCAATCAGATCACCACGCAGGTGCCTAGTCTCCAGCCACTGCAATTTGCAAAACTTAAGCCTCTCTTGGTAAGAGGATCCCTTCATTCCCCTCACCAATCTTGTTGCCCTTCTCTGTACACGCTCAAGTAAATCTACATCCTTTCTAAAATGAGGCCTCCAGACCTGTACGTGACCTGACCATTGCCTTATACAGAGGGATAAATTTTTCATTTGGTTTCTCTGATTTTTTGGATAAAATCAACCTGGGCCACCATTCTAACAGTCTGTGCTGGCCTTAATTTTACACATTACAAAGCACAGGATGATAGCTCTTCGTTTGGCTTTCCAATGTGAACCCATATTTTGAATGTTTTAACCTACAAACTGGGACTTCAGCTTTGTTATGGCATCACATGATCAACTACTAAAATCTAAGCATAAATTTCAATTCACTCAAGTTATACCAGTGAATGTTATTGAAACAATGACTCAACCAGATTACTGCATTTAATCAAAATAATTAACCATGAAAAAAAAAAAAAAAAAACATCTAATATATCATGGCCAGTTTAGTATTAATATAGTTTCTATCATTCATACCTTCCCAGTCACCAAAAAAGCCAATTCCACTTTTAACTTTACCAAACCACTGGAAGTATGCAGGAATTTCATTCAAATGAACGAAAACATGCTGCCTGAAAGTAAACTTCATGAAATCCAGTCTTCTGTTACTTCCCAAACTTTTTTTTATTTGTGCTCCCTTTTTCTTCTCTCTTCTACCATTGAAAATATACTCCCTCATTCCCTTTATTGATTACCTCAGAGCCTTATATACCTCTATCAGGTGCAATCCCTAAGAGGGCTAGTTGCCAAGCTTCCCAGTCTGAACCTTCTAAGCCATTTGGCTAAGGTAAAGAAAGCCAACACAAGAACGACAAGAAACATCAGATAACTTATGTGGAAAATTAGTTTCCCGACACCGGACTCTAGCGCTGCTCACTCGGTAAACAGGCGGTAGATGTTATCGGTCTGGAGCCAAAATCGAGTAAGATATATTGACTGACAGGTAGGCGTGGCAAACAATGAAATGATTGGTGGTGGGCACGACAGATAACAAGCTACTGTATAGTCATTGGTTGGCATTATAATGTGTATTTATGAGTAAAGAACGGTGCATAATAGTTTTGTGATGAACGGTAAACAGTTAATAGTAGCGATGAATCTTTTAAAGACGGAATAAATTTGTAAGGAAAATAAAACGTTAGTTGATTTTTTGATGTAAACTAAATTAATAAAAGTTTCATTCTGTTCATTTTTATGTTCTTCATTATGTTTTTTTCTCATTATTAAAAGCAGATTTTTGGAATTCGTGAGTGTTTTTACTATACTGTTGATTTAGGTTTGGTTACGAAAAAAGGAAAAGGTTTCTTTATTTTTCGTTATATTTTGTAACCTGACTTTAAAAATAAAAGTACAGTAATAAAAAATCAATATTTTGTTAATAAGCAATTTATACACTAGTCCACCCATGATTCTAAAGAAAAAAGGTTAGTTAGTTATAATCCAGTTTAATACAAATATATACTAACAAAATCAGTAGCTTTCGAGATGCGTGTCTCTTCGTCAACTGACAAATTAAATACAATTTAATTTGTCAGTTGACAAAGAGACACGCTTCTCGAAAGCTACTGATTTTGTTAGTATATATTTGTATTAAACTGGATTATAACTAACTTATGTGTATATTATAAACTATGGACCCCAGGACTCCAGGCCCATTCGTTACTAAAAAAGGTTAGGTTACCCCTCCATTTCGGGAGGGGTTCAAGCTCCCATGGGATTCAAGTGGAGGTAACCTGACCTTTTTTGTCACCATTAGAGCATATAATTGAACAAAAAAATAAAAATACAGTCGTAAAAAATTGATTTTTTTATGAATGTATTTCTAAATATGACTGTGATTCTAAAGAAAAAAGGTTAGGTTACCCCCTCCACTTTGGGAGGGGGTCAAGCTCCCATGGGATTCAAGTGGAGGTAACCTGACCTTTTTTCACCATTATGGAAAGCGTTCATTAGGACAAGTTACAATTAGTGCTTCTGAGTGATACTAAACCAATGTTATTTATCGTGTGCTGTGTTTGCGCACCAATCAGCACATCGTTTGCCACACCTACCTGTCATTTCAATAAATCGTTCTCGACTTTGCTCCAGACCGATAACACCTACCGTCTGTTTACCGAGCGAGCAGCGCTAGAGTGCCGTATCGGGAAACTAATTTTCCACGTAAGTTATCTGACGTTTCTCGTCGTTCTCGTGTTGGCTTTCTTTACCTTCACCAACCATTCATCATATGTACATTGATTAGCATTCCCTAACCAATCTGGTTGTTGCCCTTTGAACTATTTTTAGAAGTTGTCTTCTTCAACTGAGGCCTCCAGACTTTAAACACAATATTCTGAACAAAGTCTCACCATAATCTTATATAAAGCAAAAATGATATTTTTGTCATTGTTGTTTTATATAAGAACTATTTGCAATGGTCCTATTTACCATAGATAGGACACCGTATGCCTTCCGCCCCCTATTTACACAACGACTTTTTTTTTTTTTTTTTTGGTTTTTATATAAACCCCAAAACAAAACCTACAGTATTTAGTACAGTGTTGAGAAGGCTACAGGTTGAGAAGATGAAAGAAGATACTTGTTGACATTAGACTTGAATTTCTGTAGATTGAAATTTTCAGGAAATACATATAAAGAAATGTTCCAGAAAACAGAAGTTGAATGAATAAATGAGGAAGAAAAGTTGGTTCTGTGAGTTTAAAGTCGGACAGCAAAAGGATTTTGACTGGTTGTGGCACATGTCTTCACTGCTCTGGAAGAGAGAGAGCTGGAATTATAAAAGTCACTTCAGAAGAACAGTACCCATGGAAGTATCTATAGAAAGGGCATGCAACAGAAACAGAACATTCATGAGACAAAGTTTGGATTCAGAGGAATCAATATTTTCAGTGTGCTTGGCCCAAGAGAGATAAGAAGTCAGGATAATTCCAAACAGAGATATGTGATCTTGTCAAGAAATCTGAAGACTTCTCAAAGATAAGCTTGGGGCCAGACAAATCCTTTTTACAAGATATGAGACAGGAATGAGTATTAAAAGGATTGAAATTAACTAAGTTATCTTTCTCCCATTGGAGATTCCTTAAATGATGGAGACTGTCATTTAAGAAATTGGTATGATATTTGAATTACTGCAGAGCAAGGTTTCTCAATTGGAAGGTGGAATGCAATATGCTATCATCGGCAAAACTATGGATAGAATTTCCGGTCAATGGAAGAAGGTTATTAATATACAAGAGGAAAAGAATGGGAGAAAGACCTGAAACTTGGGGAATAACAGCATTAGTGGAGAAGTTAGAAGACAGAGAGCTATCTACAATCACCTGCAGTAAGCAGTCAGAGAGAAAACAGGATGCCCAATTACAAAAAACAGTTGGCAAACCATAAGATGGTAGCTTATTTAGAAGACCTTTATGCCAAACATGATCAAAAGCCTTTGAAATGCCAAGCAACTGCTTGAGTTTCACCAAACTTTTCCACTGAATTTGTCCACACATGGTTAACATGGTTAGCCACACATGGTTAGCGGATGGTTGTTGTTGTTGTTTGGTTTTTTAGGAGCATTAGCAACTAAGGCCATACTGCTGCGGGGATATGTGGTGGTCATTCGCTGACCTTTCCACATCCTCCGTATTTGGTGGTTACAGGCTCGAACCCCGGTCTAATCAAGAAGCGTGTGCTACACACTGCCGCTCCTGTCCACCTGGCTATGGAGGCACCTACAAGCGGATGGCACTGATGAAATGTATACTGACAATCTTTGATCAGATGGAAGGTTTCTCAATAGTTTAAAGAGTCACCAGTTAATTGATTTCTCCATTACTTTAGAAAGAGCAGAAGTAAGTTCAATGGGATGATAATTGGATGGCAGGGATTTGTCACCCTTTTTAGGAACAGGTTGTACATGAGCAATTTCCAAGCAGAAGGGAAAACACCTTTGGAATAAGAAAGAGAAAAAAGCGACAAAGAACACGAGTAAGCTCAGAATCACAAGTTTTAAGAACTTGTGGAGAAATACCATCAGCACCTGAAGTTTTCTTACCATCACAATTGTTCAAAATCCTTTGGACGTCCTTTTGACGGAAGACCGCAGGAGGCACTGAATGGAGCATACTGGGTATGGTGGGAGCTGGTTTACCAAGATCGTCAATACACAAGTTGGAAGAAGAATAGGATGATAGCAGGTCAATTTTATGCTTGGCTAAAGTGGCAATAGAACCATCTGGTTTTGACAAAAATGGGAACAGAGATGGGCAAAAGTTGCTACCGACAGCTTTGGCAGGAGTCTCCAGAATGCTCGACTATCATTTCAACAAGAAGCAAGTTTTCTACTCTTAGCTGGTTCGAAATCTGGACTAATTAATAACTGCTTTACAACTATTGTGAGCTTTGGTGTAGGCAGGAAACGAACCTGGAGAGTTGAATACAAGCCAATTGCAATATGCAACATTCTTATCTTGAACAGCCTTAGCACATTTATTGGAAAACAAAAGTTTATATAAAGGACGAGATTTTAAGGTAGAGCTTCTTGCTGCACAGGCCAAAAAATATATATAATAATAATAATAAATCACCTATTTAACTTCCTCCTCCTCTTCAAATAGGAAACTATCCAGATAAGCTTTTAATTTCCACAAGCTGTCAGTCTCAACCATCCATGGAGGGTACTTAGATGGATGGATGGTTAAGACTATCCATGGAGGCTACTTGGATGGATGGTTGAGATTATCCATGGAGGCTACTTATTCCAATAATTAACAACTCTGAAGGTATGATTGAGAATCAGTGAAGGTATGAAGTAGGATTCCTCTTGCTCAGTGCAATCCCCAAGAGTATGACATTGGGCACATTGTTGTTTTCTACATTTATCAATGATATTAATGAAGGTACATCAAGCTTAATGTCTAAGTTTGCAGATCATACAAAGGTTGGCAGGATGGTTAACAACAATCACCAGGGTGAACTACTGCAATAAGATCTAGGAAAATTGGGTCGATAGGCTGAGAAATGGCAGTTAAAGTTTAACATAGACAAACGCAAGGTACTGCATATGGGTAGCAGTACTCAGAGTAATGTACCAACTCTGCAGTACTATACTCAGGGTAGTAGAGAATGAAGACCTGAGGGTAGTTGTGCAGTCGGATACCAAGTTTTCTGAGACTGCAGACAGGCTGCCACAGCAGCAGTTCATGGTGTCTTATCAATGATATACAGGAATTTTGCTAGCAGAGATAAGAAAGTAATTATTCCTCATGTATAAGACAGTGGTCAGGCAACACCTCGAGTACTACATACAGGTCTGTTGGCCTGATTTTAGGAAGGTTGTAGAGCTGCTGGAATGAGTACAGAAAATGGCAACAAAATTGGAGAGGGGGAACAAAGGGGTGCTCTTACCAAGAAAGGTTTAAGTTCTGCAAATTGCAGCATCTGGAGACTAGGTACCTGCGAGGTTATCTGATTTAGGTAGGCTTTAAATGGTTTGAGAAAGCTGAATGCTGATAGGATTCTTCCTCTTGCTCAGATTATGCACTTGAGGGAGAATAAATTCAAATTGAGGAAAAAATTGCAGACTAGATGAGCAGTTAGCCAGTGGATGGTTGATTGCTGGAACAAACATCCATCTATTATTGTCAAAGTTGATAGCTTAAATAAATTCAAGGAAAAACTGGACAAACTTTTAAAGCGAATGAACAGGTGAAATGGGAAGGGGTGTTTTTTTTTTTTTTTGGCTGATGCTGTATAAGCTTCCTTTCTTGCATCACATGCCTCTACTAATGGTAATACCACATATAGAGATTTTTGTCATTCTCAACAGAACTGGTTGGTAATATACTTCCAACTTTCATCTTCCCTGTCAGTCTGCTCCACAGACTCAACACCATTTGAACTTGATCTGAACCTGGGCAGTTTGATCGTGCTCAGAAATATTTTGGTAAGAAACATGACACCCCCCCTCCTTCGACCCTAATGAAATTCCTTATACCATCTTTTGGCTTTTCACAACCCTAATGCATCCCTTATAATTGCTTAAACACATTTTTCCCAGGGGCAACTGCTAGTGGTTTCCACACCTATTTAAATGCTTCTTTCTGTGCAGAGGACAATTACAGATTGGATACAGGCACTCACAGGAAAGTACAAGGCCTCTGGGCCTATGTCACTGACCTGCATCATCAAATGGCTCCCAAAATCCTCAAATTAGCAAATCTAAACCTTAAGATTTAAAACGCATAAGCAAAATTTATTTTACCTCCTATGTTCAAATGAATTCCATCTTTACAAAATAAATTTCTTCTATTAACTAGAGCAGGCCACGCTGTGAAAAATTTCCTCCCATGAGCCTTCCATAGTTACAAGTCTAGAATTAATCCACAAAGCTTTCATTAGCTGTAAACTTCTACCTTTCAAAAAGCTAGAATCAGGTATTAATAAGCAGGAGGGAAACAGAAGGTTTTTCCAGGTTTTTTGCAAAAACAGTAGTAGTGCTTTCAAAAAAAAAAAAAAAAAAAAGGAGAAAAACAGGAGACATTTTCTGCAATTTGCGGAACTTAAGCCTCTCTTGGTAAGAGGTTCCCTTCATTCCTCACCAATCTTGTTGCCCTTCTCTGTACACGCTCAAGCAAATCTATATCCTTACTAAAATGAGGCCTCCAGACCTGTATGCAGTACTCAAGGCATGGCCTGACCATTGCCTTATACAGAGGGACAATCACCTCCTTTTCCCTGCTAGAAAAATTCCTATATATCATTGACAAAACACCATGACCTGCCCTGGCAGCCTGTCTGCATTGCTCAGAAAACTTAATATCTGACTGCACAATTACTCCCAGGTCTTTTTCATTTTCTACCACTTTAAGTGTAGTACCACACAGTACTTTGCATTTGTCAAGGTTAAACTTCAGCTGCCACTTCTTAGCCCATCTGCCCAAATTATCTAGATCTTGTTGCAGTAGCACACTGCCATTACTGTCATTAACAACCCTGCCAACCTTTGTATCATCTGCAAATTTCGACAGTAAACCTGATATACCTTCATCAATATCATTGATAAATATACAAAACAACAGAGGACCCAATGCCAAACCAGGTGGGACTCCACCAATAACATTAGTCCACAAAGAGCAGCACCCATTAGTTACAACCCTCTGTCTTCTCCCACTCAAACATCCTTTTATCCATTGTAGAAACTTACCCTTAATACCATTCTGCTCCAATTTGTACAACAGTCTTCCAGGCGCAACAGTGTCAAAAGCTTTCCTGAAATCCAAATACATGATATCAAAATTATTTTTTGCATCCGGTTCCTTTGTAACCACATCATAATATCCTATCAAATTTGTCAGACTAGACTTTCCCTTAACAAACCCATGCTCTGTCTGAATTATTGCTGCAGTCTTGTCTAGATGATCCTGCAATGCATCTTTAACCAGTAACTCCATTATTTTACCCAGAACAGAAGTTAAACTAACTGGTCTGTAATTACTTGTGTCACCCTTCAATTCCGCTTTGTGAATTGGGGATACATTTGCACATCTCCAGTCCATGGGGACCTCCCCCAAGTCCAAGGGTGCTCTCACAATTATAGCTAAGGGTTTGCTTACTTCCTTTGCCGCCTCCTTTAATATAACTGGATAGATCCCATCACCTCAGGTGCTCTTCTTATGTTTAACTTCAACAATTTCTTCTGCACTTTGTTCTCAGTTATTACAAAATTAAGCACCCTGCTACAATTTGATAACCTTCTGGCATTTTCAAACCTTAATAACTCCTCATGTGTGAATGTAGATAGAAAATACTCATTCAGTTTGTTTGCTATCTGAGCAGAATCATCAACAGTCGAACCATTGATATCAAGTGGACCAATCAGATTCATCCCCTTCCTTTTAGAGAATTTATATAAATAAAGAAATCCTTGCTGTTTTTCTTAGCATCCTTTGCCAAAGATTTCTCGCAATCTGCCTTCGCCTGCCTAATCTCCTTTGTGACTTGATTACAGACATCTGCCATAGGCTTCTGTGTCGCTTGATAATTTATATGCATCCCATGCATTTTTCTTCTCTGTCACGAGTCTCATTAGTTCATTTGATAACCATTTAGGCCTAAACCTTGAACAATATTTCTTAATAGGTATGAAACTTTTAGTAGCATCCACAATTAATTCCTTGAATGCTTCCCACTTAGAATTTACTGTTGGTAACATCGTCAGTTGATCCCACCATACAGAATTTAAGAACTGTCAGACCACCGTACTCACCTTTACGGAAGCAAAAACCCTTTCCTTTACCCCTGATGCTAATTATAACTTTAAGACAGATTGGATGCCTTGTCTCTGCCATGTATAGAAGCAGATTTCTTATGCAAAATTAGTGTTGAGGACTTGATCAAAGACTTTGCAATTAAAAAATCTAGAAGAAAATGTTTTAAAAAGTAAATAAATATAAACCTATTGGTGAATCTTTGCTTATATTTTATACTGCTATTTAGTGTTTTGGTTAAATAAAATAATTTTAAAAAAACAAAAGTTTTTATTTAATATAGTTGTGGGGTTCTTGCCTGGAAGAAAACTGAAAAGGAGTTATAAATTTTCAACTCTCATTTCACGTTCAGCACCTACTGAATCAATGTCTTGTAAGTTAAGCAATGGAAAAGCCAAGGGGGCATCATCACTGGTCTGTGCTTAAGGCATTACTTATCCTTAATCTGGCACTGCTTATATGGTGTATATATGATAAAATATAAGACATAGCAGGTATTTTCAAAATTTAAGCAAAAATAATTTTTAATGCTGATTTCTAACTCCGCATATGCAAAACAATACAAAAAATATATTTTCATTAAAGAAATAAAACAAAATAAAAAATTGAAAATGTGTTGACTAGTGTTCCCAGAACACGGCTTTCCCTCCAATTCACAAAGTTCTAAGCACACCACTGCTGTCATTCACGCACATATCACCATCGTTATATCCGCCCGCCTCTTTAGAAAAACTGTCTGGAAAAACAACCAGGTGGAAAATTCTCAAAGCTTGCCTTGGAAATGAACCTGCGTTAAAATCCCTCTCGAAGCATATGCAATGGCAACAACAGCAATTTTGAAGTGTTTCCTTGAGCCGAACTGTCAAAATTTCACAGTTCTGGTTTTTAGGTTCATACATAAGGGTTTGAAAGTGTGCTTAAGTTTATAATTGTTACTAAGTTTCTTGGTTCTGTAATTTTCAGTTCTTATTTTAATTATTTATACCTAAATGAATCGTAATGTAATAATCGGTACGCACAGCTGTTTTGCAGTCAGTTCCTCCCCCCCCCCTAAACTAGGGAAAGATTGTTTATGGCATGTTCTAAATCTAAATTATTTCATCCCTGGTATGAATAAAACTGTGTTTTGTTTTTTGTTTTGTTTTTTCTGTGCTAGTTGAAAAAACGTTTCATTACAGAATAGCATAAAACTTTTAAACGTACGGAGAAATTACGATCCTTCCGTGCATATCATATTCATACGAAAAACCCGCATCATAACTTGAATCCAGGCACAAAAATATACACAACATATATGCAGCAAGGCTGAATATTTATACCCACCATATTTATATGGTTGTATAAATAACTCGTCAACTCTTTTATACAGTCATATATGTATTAACAAATATTGAACGATTCCATATACAGGTCAAGTTTCTTGCATTCAGTCAATGAACTGTACACCGCTAAAAAACCGGTGTTTATACCTGTAAAAAGAATTGCTTGCCTCAAACGACATTATAGATATATATCCAATAGAAAAGCAGATAATCCTGATTGAGAAATAAGCGACTTTCTTATTTATGTTTATTATTAGTACAAAATAATAAAAAATTTTAAAGAACTATACACAAAATCAACAAATATGCACAACATGACTCAATTTCTTTGTTCAGATTCCCGCCGTTAAGTGGCAGTAATTCAATTCTCTCTACGAATCAAAACGAAATTGGGGGAAAGAGTTTCAATGCATTTCTTTCCTTTCCTTAGTTTTTTTTTTTTTTTTTTTTCTGTTTCTTTCTTTCTTTTTTTTTTAACCTCAGACCAAATAAGGTAATGGGGTCTCGTGTATTGCACTGCAAATTGCGCATAGCCCAGGTCGATTTGATAGTTTTCTGGATAAAAAATCGTGGAACGAAGATCGAGTAATTTGAGGACGTTAAAAAAATCCAATCATAGTTCCATCTGCCTTGACAGAATTCAACCAGAAACCAATCTTCCACAAGCTCGAAAGAAAAGAGACTGTAACTACCTGAGCTACCGCCAAGGGTTATTTCTTTCGCACTACATTATGTGGTTACAAAGGAACTCGATGCAAAAAATAATTATGAGTTATTTCAGTGGGAGAAGACAGAGGGTGGTAATCAATGGGTGCTGCTCTTCTTGGACTAATGTTATTAGTGGAGTCCCACAGGGTTCGGTGTTGGGTCCACTGTTGTTAGCATTAGTAGAGGCATTTGATGCAAGAAAGCAAGCTTATGCAGCATCAGCCAAAAAAAAAAAAAAAAAAAAAAAACCCGCTTCCACTTCACCCCTCTGTTCGTTCAAAATACCTGTCCAGCTGAGCCTTAAACTTATTTAGTCTATCAACTTCCACGACAAGGGATGGAAGTCTGTTCCACCAACCAACCATCCGCTGGCTAAAGGCAAATTTCCGCACGTCTATCCTACATCTGTCTTTCCTCAATTTGAATTTATGCCCTCTCAGGTGATTATTCTGAGCTAGAGGAAGAATCCCATCAGCATTGAGCATGCTCAAACCATTCAAGGCTTTATACACCTCTATCAGATCACCTCGCTGGTGCTTAGTCTCCAGACACTGTAATTTGCAAAACTTAAGCCTTTCTTCGTAAGAGCACCCCTTTATTCCATTCACTAATCTTGTTGCCCTTCTCTGTATTCGTTCCAGCAGCTCAACATCCTTCTTGAAATGAGGCCTCCAGACCTGTATACAGTACTCTAGGTGTGGCCTGACCATTGCCTTATACAAGGGAATAATCACCTCCTTATCCGTGCTGGAAAAATTCCTGTATATAATTGTCAATACTCCATGAGCTACTCTTGCAGCCCGTCTGCACTGCTCAGAGAACTTAATATCTGCCTGCACAACCACCCCCAAGTCCCTTTCATTCTCTACCAGTGTCAGTGTAGTACCACAGAGTTGATACGTTGCTCTGGGGTTACTGTTTCCCATGTGTAGTACTTTACATTTGTCAATGTTAAACTTCATTTACCACCTCTCAGCCCATCTGCTCAACCTTTCCAGATCCTGTTGCAGCAGCATAGTGTCAGTAGTGTCCTTGACAACCCTGCCAGCCTTTGTGCCGTCTGCAAACCTGGACATTAAGCTTGATATACCATCATCAATATCATTTATAAATACAGAAAACAATAATGGATCCAACACTGAGCCCTGAGGGACTCCACTAATAACATTAGTCCACGATGAGCAGTGTCCATTGATTACCACTCTCTGTCTTCTCCCCCTGAACCACCCCTTTATCCATAGCAGCAATTTGCCTCCAATGTCACACTGCTCCAATTTGTGTAGCAGTCTTCCATGTGCAACAGTATCAAAAGCCTTTCTAAGATACAAGTATATAATATCAAAGCTATTCCTTGCATCCAGTTCTTTTGTGATTGCATCATAATATCCAATCAAATTGGTCAGGCAAGACTTCCCCTTAACAAAACCATGTTGTGTCCGAGCTATAATTGAAGTCTTGTCTAAATAATCCTGCAGTGCTTCTTTAACCAGTGCCTCCATTAATTTTCCTGGAACAGAAGTTAAGCTCACAGGTCTATAATTACTTGTGTCAGCCTTTGATCCTCCTTTGTGAATTGGGGTCACATTTGCACATTTCCAGTCTATGGGTTCCTCCCCTGAGTCCAAGGAAGCTCTCATAATTATGGCTAAGGGTTCGCTTACTTCCTTTAATATAACTGGATAGATCCCATCCACCCCGGGTGCCTTTCTTGTGTTTATCTTCAACAGTTTCTCCTCCACTTTACTCCCAGTTATTTCAAGATTCTGTAGCTTACTGCTAGAGTTGAATACACCTCTGGCATTCCCTTCGCGGAATAACTCCTCATGTATGAATGTCGATGCAAAATATTCATTTAGTTTGTTAGCTACCTGAGCAGGGTCATCAACAGTTGACCCATCAATATCAAGTGGACCAATCTGATTCATCCCCTTCCTTCTAGAGTTTACATAAGTAAAGAACTCTTTGCTGTTTTTCTTTGCAGCCCTTGCCAAGGATTTCTCGTAATCTGCCTTACTTTTTGTATTGTATATTTATCAATGATATTGATGAAGGTATATCAGGCTTACTGTCAAAGTTTGCAGATGATACAAAGGTTGGCAGGTTTGTTAATCACAGTAATGGCAGTTTGCTACTGCACCGGGATCTAGATAATTTGGGTAGATAGGCGGAGAAGTGGCAACTGAAGTTTAACATTGGCAAATGCAAAGTACTCCATATGGGTAGAAGTAACCCCAGAGAAACTTACCAACTGTGTGGTACTACACTTAGGGTGGTAGAAAATGAAAAAGACCTGGGTGTAATTGTGCAGTCAGATATGAAGTTTTCTGAGCAATGCAGACAGGCTGCCAGGGCAGGTCATGGGATTTTGTCAATGATATACAGGAATTTTTCTAGCAGGGAAAAGGAGGTGATTGTTCCCTCTGTATAAGGCAATGGTCAGGCCACGCCTTGAGTACTGCATACAGGTCTGGAGGCCTCATTTTTGGTAGGATGTAGATTTTCTTGACCGTGTACAGAGAAGGGCAACAAGATTGGCGAGGGGAATGAAGGGATCCTCTTATCAAGAGAGGCTTACGTTCAGCAAATTGCAGTGGCTAGAGACTAGGCACCTGTGTGGTGATCTGATTGAGGTGTACAAGGCCTTGAATGGGTTGAGCACGCTGAATTCTGATGGGATCCTTCACTTGTTTCAGATTACGAACCTAAAGGGGCATAAATTCAAATTTGGGAATGACAGATGTAGAATAGATGGGTGGAAATTTGCCTTTAGCCAGCGGGTGGTTAATTGCTGGAACAAACTTCCATCTGTCGTTTTTGAAATTGATAGGTTAAATAAATTTAAGGAGGAACTGGACAAACATTCAGAAGGAATTGTTTTGTAATTTTTTTTTTTTTTTTTTTTTTTTTTTTGGCCGATGCTGCGTAAGCTCTTGCATCACATTCCACGACTACTACTTCTACTACTACTACATGTCGCGCAGTTATTTAAACAATCGCAATTTCGCTAATATAAAATTTTAGTAATGCTTATTTTAATTATTATTGTTAACCATAGGGTGCAAGGAAGCCTGAGGCTTATGCTGCACTAGACAAAAAAAAAAAAAAAAAAATCTGAATTATACCGAGATAGAAGTAGAAGGAAATCTACTTCTCTCTCGGAAATCTACTTCTACCAAGAAGGAGAAGAATGATGATATCCAGCTGAGGACCCTGGGTGTACCAAGCCCATACTCACCAGATATGAGCCCATGGGGTTAAATAACACATATATCAAAATGTGCACATGCAAACAGTGCATGTACAGCGAATTTACCATGAAGCTTAAGCTTCAGGGCCCCTCATATTCAAGGACCCCATTACACGGCCCTGGGAGGGACCCAAGCAAGTGTTCACATGGTCGTGTGTTTTTGTAAAATTTGTTAAAGAAAGATATTTTAACCACAATGGGTAAAGACTGCTGTCTCTTTCCACTCCGACTTCTCCTCCATCACACTTCTATCTGTGATTTTATTCAACAAAGGAAAACAAGTTCTGGACTATTTTAACCTACCATTGAACAATATTCTGGGTCAGTACAAAGCGGCTGTTATGAAAGGTGAGGAAAAAGAGCTACATGTACTCTTTAAAAACATTAATAAGTACAAAGACTATGTGCCGTGCAGTGCACAGCTCATTCTCTTAATCTGGTCGGAGAAAAAGCTGCCTCCACAGTACCCGAATTTGTGACTACTTCGGTATTTGCAACACTTATATGTTTTCTTTACGAGTTCGGCTCGTAGATGGAGAATTTTAAACACACATGCCAACTTGGATGGATTTTGCTTTAGAGAGTCTAAGGGTAACGAGATGGGTTGCCCATTATAGAGCTGTTCAAGCCTTGCAACTTGGATAAAACGACATTTTAAGGATACCAAAGTAAAAGAATATAGTAGTAGTAATAGTAGTGGCATGTGATGCAAGAAAGCAAATGTATGAACTTATGCAACATAAGCCAAAAAAAAAAAAAAAAAATCACACCATTCCCTACAAATGCCTGTCCAGTTCCTTCTTAAATTTTTTTAACCTATCAACTTCCACAACAACAGATGGAAGTTTGTTCCAGCAATTAACCACCCGCTAGCTAAAGGCAAATTTCCGCACATCTATTCTACATCTGTCTTTTCTTAATTTGAATTTATGCCCCTTTAGGTTCGTAATCTGAACAAGTGAAAGGATCCCATCAGAAATCAGCGTGCTCAACCCAATCAAGGCCTTATACACCTCAATTAGATCACCGCGCAGGTGCCTAGTCTCCAGCCACTGCAATTTGCAGAACTTAAGCCTCTCTTGGTAAGAGGATCCCTTCATTCCCCTCACCAATCTTGTTGCCCTTCACTGTACACGCTCAAGCAAATCTATATCCTTCCTAAAATGAGGCCTCCAGACCTGTACGCAGAACTCAAGGCCTGGAGTATATCAACTCCTAATTAACCGGAACCATTACACTTCTGTCCTCAAGAATGATAGATAATTTATACAAAACGGGATCAAAAGTCTCTTCAAATGCGTTTCCAGTAAATGAAAGCAAATTGCTTCATGCTTTCAGGTGAGTCTTGACATCATTTGCTTTTGAAAGCAATTCACGACACTTACACTATGGTAATTTACCAATTATTTGGATTTGATTGAACCACCGGTGGCATTCAAAGTTTCGGGTTTAATTTGGATTAGGATTATTTTAGGATTATTTTATTTTGTTTATTTATTTTTTTTTGGGGGGGGGGAACAGTGGACGCTGACAAGTGTCCATTTCTTTGTGCAAATCAAAGTGATAAAGTAATAGCTATAGGAAGTAGAAAAGTATCAGAGATTTTCAAAGGGGCATGAAGGTGAGAGCTCGTGCGCCGCGTGCTTCCATATCGGAAACGGCATGTCTTGTCGGTTGCTCACAGCCCACTGTAGTTTAAATAGACAAAGAACTGTGTCGAACAATCAAAGCACGTCCCACCTACAGAACTATACTCCAGGGGCTTACATCTGGTGAGTATGGGCTTCACAAACCTAGGATCCTGAGCTGGATATCATCATTCTTCTCTCTCTCTCTCTCTCTCTCTCTCTCTCTCTCTCTCTCTCTCTCTCTCTCAGGTCTGGGCAATAAACTCATACGCCGACCATTAAATAAAATTTTTACTGTAACTGAAGTTTTTATAAAAATAAAAAATCAAAAACAAATTATTTACAATAAACTAATGGTTGTATATTACGGAATGCTAAAAACTCTAATAAAAGATAATTTACTATAAAATATGCTGAAATTTAAAAATTTAAAAGCGTTAAAAACATGAAACTTTCGAGAGCATCGGTTGCCTTCTTCAACAGTAATATGTCTTCCTGCAATATCTCCTTATATAAAAGGCTCACGGTACCTCCACACGTGGTATTTCTCCACGTGGTTCCATCGACACATCGGCAGAACCGGAAGCGGAAATGGGCTCGGATACATGGGAAACAAAATCGTTCATCCGAACAATTGCTTCAAAAATAGGATGAATACGCATACCTTTATCCCTATTCATAATATTCTTACTGGATGAGCCAATCGAGCCATTTACGCTCCCAGTATCCGTGTGCATGATCCAAAATAATAGCGTCCTCCGTGGAGATTTGATGCTGCTTCTCCCAAAAATGCTCGGCCACAGCAGACTTATTGTAATCAGCGGTTCTTATGGCATTTAAATGTCCCCCCAGACGATCCCTGAGCCGTCGTTTTGTTTCACCCACATAACACTCACCACAATCCGGGCATTCTATTCTATAAAAACAATTCCGCTACTGAGATCTTTTGGTATTCGGTCTTTTACCTGGGACACAGCTGTCCACAGCCTCCGCCCAGGAAGTTGTACACAGCGTGTCTTATAACCCCATAAAATTCTTGCCAGATGCTCAGTAAGGCCCAGATAGTAAGGGATGTATGCGGTGGCTACCGGGAAGAACAGCTCCCTATGTTCGGAGACTCCTCTGCTATATCTATCCAGGATCATCTGAGGGTATCCGCACTTTCTAAGTTCTGCCGTGACACGATTGGCTTCTTTTTCTTTATCCTCAGAAGTGGTACAGTGTGATTCTGCTCTGTCAAATAAAGCTTTTGCTGCACTATTCTTGTATTGTCCAGCTTGTGCTGAATTATAATGGGTGTATTGGCCTCTACACATGGTTTGTTTTTAAAAACTGACGTCTTAAGTCTAGAACCCACCCTAGAGACCAATACATCCAAACGCGACAGATTACCACCTGTTTCCACCTCTGAGGTAAAGTGTATAAATTGGGAGAAGCTGTTAAGCCAGCAAACGGCATCATTCTCCCTCCCCTTCTGGACCAGGGCAAAGGTATCATCACCATATCTTTTCCAATTTCTAATAGGAAACGAGCACCCACTAAAAACCCTGCTTTCTAACTCCTTCATGGCCAAGTTGGCCACTGTGGCACCAATGGGTGAACCCATGGCCGTACCGTGAACCTACTTATACATAGTTCCGTGAAATAACATGGTAGTACTAGCCATATATAATTCTAAGTACAAATATCTTCAACACCAAGCAGTGATCTATTACCAAGTGAGACATCCCTGGTCAATGCCATTTTTACACAATATATTCCATGATTAATAGGGATACATGTGAATAAAGATACATCAAAAGAGATCGTGCTCTCGTTATCATTGACTAGGGATGTCTCACTTGGTAATAGATCACTGCTTGGTGTTGAAGATATTTGTACCGGGGTAGAAGTATGTCTGGCTAGTACTACCATGTTATTTCAAGGAACTGTGTATAAGCAAGTTCACGGTACGGCCATGGGTTCACCCATTAGTGCCACCGTGGCCAAATTGGCCATGGAGGAGTTGGAAAGTAGGGTTTTTAGTTAGTGTTCGTTTCCTATTAGAAATTGGAAAAGATATGGTGACGATACCTTTGCCCTGGTTCAGAAGGGGAGGGAGGATGAAGCCGTTTGCTGACTTAACAGCTTCTCCCAATTTATACAATTTACCTCAGAGGTGGAAACAGGCGGTAACCTGTCGTTTTTGGATGTATTGGTCTCTAGGTGGGTTCTAGACTTAAGACGTCAGTTTTTAAAAAAACCCATGTGTAGAGGCCAATACACCCACTATAATTCAGCACAAGCTGGACAATACTAGAATGGTGTAGCAAAAGCTTTATTTGACAGAGCAGGATCACACTGTACCACTTCTGAGGATAAAGAAAAAGAAGTCAATCGTGTCACGGCAGAACTTAGAAAGTGTGCATACCCCCAGAGGATCCTGGATTGATATAGCAGAGGAGTGTCCGAACATAGGGAGCCGTTCGTCCCAGTAGCCACCGCATACATTCCCTACTATCCTGGCCTTACTGAGCATTTGGCAAGAATTTTACGGGGTTATAAGACATGCTGTGTACAACTTCCTGGGCGGAGGCTGTACACAGCTGTGTCCCAGGTCAAAGACCGTATACCAAAAGATCTCAGTAGAGGAGTTGTTTATAGAATAGAATGCCCGGATTGTGGTGAGTGTTATGTGGGGGAAACAAAACGACGGCTCAGGGATCGTCTGGGGGAAAATTTAAATGCCACAAGAACCGCTGATTACAATAAGTCTGCTGTGGCCGAGCATTTTTGGGAGAAGCAGCATCAAATCTCCCCGGAGGACCCTATTATTTGGATCGTGCCCACGGATACTGGAAGCGTAAATGGCTCGAGAGTTTACGGATTGGCTCATCCAGTAAGAATACTATGAATAGGGATAGAGGTATGCGTATTCATCCTATTTTTGAAGCAATTGTATGGAAGTTCGGATGAACGATTTTGTTTGCCACGTACCCGACCCATTTAAGCTTCTGATTCTGCCCATGTGTCCATGGAACCACGTGTGCAGGTATCGTGAGCCTGCTATATAAAGAGATGTTGCAGGAAGTCATATTACTGTTGAAGAAGGGAGTCGATGCTCTTGAAAGCTTCAAGTTTTTAACGCTTTTAAATTTTAGCATATTTTATAGTAAATTATCTTTTATTACAGTTTTTAGCATTCCATAATATACAACCATTAGTTTATTGTAAATAATTTGATTTTATATTTTTGTAAAAACTTCAGTTACAGTAAACATTTTATTTAATGGTCGGCGTATGAGTTTATTGCCCAGACATGAATTTTCCTGACCTCAGAGGCCTCTTTCAGGATGCCTCTCTCTCAGGGTAATGTGGGATTTTTTTTTTTTTTTTTTTTTGGCTAGTGCAGCATAACCTTCAGGCTTCCTTGCACAATATGACTAATAATAAGCGATTACACAAGGTTGATTTTCTTCGTGAGCGGTAGGTCACTGCGCGACAGTTGACATCGCAATACAATATGAGAAATGAAAGACAATACACCAAATGACAAGCGTCGCGTCGCACACCCAGACGAATGCGGTTCCACGGCAGACCACTCAAAAGACACACTCTTTTCACACTGCAAATTATTGTCGACGGCGAATGTTGTGGTGTCAGCAACACGCTGGCTGGACGCTGGAGGATTGTAAACAAGAGTGCTGAGTGAATGAGTCCAAATGTCTGGTGCAACACGACGAATGCAGATGGATCAACATTTCCCTAGTGAGGTCTACCGGCAACTCGTAGGGGACTATGTGCACCCTGCGATATTGCATTTTCCTCGGAGAGAAACGGGATCTTCCAAGATGACAATACGCTCTTTTGTGGGACTGCACTGTACACTAATCGTTCAACGAACAGAGCGAAGATATTACCCATCTTTATTGGCTTCCAAATTTGCCTGACCTCAATTGAATTGAATACCTGTGGGACATTTTGGGACGGAAAATGGAGCGTATGGACACGGAACCCATCATCTATTCGGACATTGTTGAAAGCGTTACAGGCAGCATGACTGCAGATCCTTATGGGCGTCTTCAAACATCCAGTGTAGTCAATACCTAACGAATAGCGGCTATAACCTGTGCAAACGGTGAAGAAACCGTTAGATGTGGTCATAATTCAGTGATCATTCTATTTCATAGAAACTGTTTTGAGCTGCAGGTGATGACCGCCTGATGGGCAAGTGAACAATTCAGTGAACAAGTTCTTAATCAAAACTTGGTCAAGTATGTGGTATTGTTTATGATAGCGGAGAGAGCGGCGCTGCCGTGCGATTGTGTAGTGAATTGAATCAGTGGTGGGTTGTTAAAACGATAAAAATCTGAAAGACGATAAAAATATTAATCTTTTTATTGTATTCTGAAGCCAGTTTGCCAAATGGAAAGTCTCCTGAACACTGATAACTTATTAAACGGTTAGTCGAACGTTTCTCATTAATAAATGTGTATTCTGGCAATTAGGTTACAGTTCTAATGTTGCATTGTAGCAGTATGGATCAGACTGCTTATTACAGAACAGAGCCAAACGCCTCTGATAGTATCAAAGACAACACAATGTGAAAGTAAATAGCTCTGGAACTTCTTCCGCACCAAATATTCTGGTGAACCATTCCATTACAGATGGAGCAGTGGGAAAACTATCCCATTTTACAAAAGTCTGGGCAAAAATAATATAACGGTTATGGAGCAGAGATAGCTCAAAAACGCAATACACGAAAGAATGAAATTACCAGTTTGTAGGTTTCAGTTAAGTTTCTCCAAACAAATAACTTCATCAAAAGCAATAATATTAGAATGGGATGTATTTATTGAAGATGAAAATACAAGAAATACTAACCATAGGCGTGCGCAGCCTAAAAGACGAAGGGGAGGCAACCACATTTTGCCCCACCCCCCCTAAAAATAAAATATTTTATTTTTAAATAAATATATTTTTATAAATAAAATTTTGTATATACATTAAAACTTTTATTTATTTAAAAAATAAATTTATATAAAAATTTATTTAAAAAACATATACATTATAATAGTTGATTTTTTTTTCTTTTCTGTTCTGGGTTCCGCTTATTCATTAATATAAACTTATTTGTGAACCCCTACTTTTCGTAATCACCAAGAAGACTTTAAGCGAATTCCGTGAATCGCCAAAAAAAAAAAAAAAAAAATAGGAGATTAAGCATAAAATAGAGATATACAGTAGGTGCTTAGAAGGGAACAGGCATTCTGTGTGTTATATGCAAACCCTGATGGATGCAATATCTTTCTTTTCAGATTTAGAAGTCCGGTTGGCCTGCCTCCCTAAAATCTATTCATTCACATCTTCTTGGTGGAAAGCCCTGTTACGTCACTTAGGTGGCAAAGTAGGTGTAGAGTGGTGCTCTTCAACACGCCTGGTCAGCGTGAAGAGGAAAAGACCAAACCCTCCAGCACATGACAGCACGACGAAACAAATGGCCCTCAGAATCCAACGACTTTCACTACCCTTCTTACGGCAGTGAGAGGATCAGAGTGCAAGCGAGGGTGCTAAGAATCTCTGGGTACGACTAGGCTGACATGCACGGAAACTGAACTTGGCCTGTTACAACGTAAGTTCGCTCATCGGTGAAGACAAGATATTAGAGATGGAAAAGAAATTGGAACATCATCAGTTTGGCTTAACAAGAAGAAATGAATCACTAATAAGTTTGTCAAGTGGAAATCTGCTGTAAACCAATGGAAACAGTGAAAGAAGCGAAGGGGGAGTTGGTTTTCTGGTCCTTAAAGATATAAAAAACAACATTTTGTAATTCAAAAGTACATCACCAACGGTGTCCAGACTACTACTCAGGATTTCTAACAGGTACAAGATAAAGGTTATAATGATTTATGCACCAACATCGAGCCATGATGATGAGATTGAGGAAATGAACACCGATATTGAGAGTCTTCTAGATGAGCAGAAAACCCACTACGCTATCATTATGGGGGACTTCGATGCTAAGGTTGGAAAGTAAGAAAACAGCGCAAGAAAGAGGAACTATAAGAAATTTTGGAATTGGCGAAAGAGGTGAAAGACATGTGGCACTTGAAATATCTCGAGGAATGTCAGTAATGACCTTATGCAAAGTACTGCATATGGGTAGAAGTAACCCCAGAAAAACGTACCAACTGTGTGGCAAAGGATTTCTACCATCTTCAGTGTAGGGATATACACTTAACGTGGTTGAAAATGAAAAAGACCTGGGAGTAATTGTGCAGTCAGATATGAAGTTTTCTGAGCAATGCAGACAGGCTGCCAGGGCAGGTCATGGGGTTCGTCAATGATATATAGGAATTTTGCTAGCAGGGAAAAGGAGGTGATTGTCCCTCTGTATAAGGCAATGGTCAGGCCACGCCTTGAGTAATGCGTACAGGTCTGGAGGCCTCATTTTAGGAAAGATGTAGATTTGCTTGAGCGTATACAGAGAAGGGCAACAAGATTGGCGAGGGGAATGAAGGGATCCTCTTACCAAGAGATGCTTAAATTCTGCAAATTGCAGTGGCTGTAGACTAGACACATACGCGGTGATCTGATTGAGGTCTATAAGGCCTTGAATGGGTTGAGCACCCTGAATTCTGATGGGATCCTTCCACTTGTTCAGATTACGAATCTAAGGGGGCATAAATTCAAATTAAGAAAAGACATGTAGAATAGATGTGTGGAAATTTGCCTTTAGCCAGCGGGTGGTTCATTTCTGGAACAAACTTCCATCTGTCGTTGTGGAAGTTGATAGGTTAAATAAATTTAAGGAGGAACTGGACAGGCATTTGGAGGGAATGGTGTGATTTTTTTTTTTTTTTTTTTGGCTGATGCTGCATAAGCACATACACTTGCTTTCTTGCATCACATGCCACTACTACTACACGTTGGCACTAATGATATTAAGAGTAGAGAATGGTGGAATTACTTAACAAGTACATGTCACTGTTGAAAAAAAAACAAGCCGTGAATTAGGGTTGAATTTGAAAGTGTCTACAATTCTGCCCAGACACGGTAGGAGGGAGTATATGTTAACTGCAAATCGTAAATGGATTAGGTACTCTCCATTCACATTGACTTCTTTCTGCGACCAGTCTAATCTTCTGAAAGCTTCCTCTGGGGCAGCAGTAAACAACTTCGAAGATATTGTGTCTCCTTCTCGAACTCCTTTCTCGATTTTTAAATTTGGTACTGTCTTTGTCTAGCCTCATAAAGGAGGTAGCGTTCTTCTGTTATCTCAATGCCTTCGTATCATTTCCTTGAGTCTGTTTTTTTCCCCTTTCATTTCTGACATCTATATCAAGTGTGCATCTTACCATTCTGTGATCCCTTCCAACATTTACCTTGTTCAGGACGGTAACATCGTTCACGATACATCTTCTGTTAGTGAGGATGCAGTAGATTTCATTAGTTGTTAATCCATTTGGTCTTTTCCATGTCCACTTTCTGTTAACTGCCATTAACAACCCTGCCAACTTTTGCATCATCATCTGCAAATTTCGACACTAAGCTTGATATACCTTCATCAATATCATTGATAAATAAAAAAACAACAGAGGACCCAACACCGAACCCTGGGGGACTCCACTAATAACATTAGTCCACGAAGAGCAGCACCCATTAATTACCACCCTGTCTTCTCCAACTCAATCATCCTTTTATCCAGTTTAGCAACTTACTCTTATTACCATTCTGCTCCAATCTGTACAGTAATCTTCCTTGCGCAACAGTGTCAAAATCTTTCCTGAAATCCAAGTATATGATATCAAAATTATTTTTTGCATCCAGTTCCTTTGTAACCACATCATAATACCCAATCAAATTTGTCAGACAAGACTTTCCCTTAACAGACCCATGCTCTGTCTGAATTATTGCTGCAGTCTTGTCTAGATGATCCTGCAATGCATCTTCAACCAGTGACTCCATTATTTTACCAGGAACAGACTGGTCTGGAATTACTCGAGTCACCCTTCGATCCCCCTTTGTGAATTGTGAATACATTTGCACATCTCCAGTCCGTGGGGACCTCCCCCGAATCCAGGGATGCTCTCATAATTATGGCTAAGGATTTGCTTACTTCCTTTGCCGCCTCCTTTAATATAACTGGATACATCCCATCCACCCCAGGTGCCTTTATGTTTAACTTCAACAATTTCTCCTCAACTTTGCTCTCAGTTATTACAAAATCATTAAGCACCCTGCTACCATTTGATAACCGTCTGCCATTTTCAAGCCTTAAGAACTCCTCATGTATGAATATAGATGCAAAATACTCATTCAGTTTGTTTGCTGTCTGAGCAGGATCATCAACAGTCTAACCATCGATATCAAGTGGACCAATCAGATTCACCACTTCCTTTTAGAGTTTATATAAGTAAAGAAATCCTTGTTGTTTTTCTTAGCATGTTTTGCCAAAGATTTTTCGTAATCTGCCTTCGCCTGCCTATCCTCCTTTGTGACCTGATTACAGGCTAGCTTATATCTGGCATAGGCTTCTGAGTCGCTTGATAATTTATATGCATCCCATGCATTTTGTTCCCTTTCACGAGTCTCGTCTTGCCCTTTCAGTTCATTTGATAACCATTTAGGTCTAAACCTTGAACAATATTTTTTAATAGATATGAAACTTTTAGTAGCATCCACGATTAATTCCTTTAATGCTTCCCACTTAGAATTTACTGCTGGTAACATCGTCAGTTGATCCCACTGTACAGAATTTAAAAACTGTCTCAGACCATTGTACTCAACTTTACGGATGCAAAAAGCCTTTCCTTTACCCCTGATGGTAATTATATCTTTAAGTAAATCACACATCATTACACTGTGATCACTGCCACCTAGTGGTTCCTTTATCTGTAAATTCTTAATACACGAATCTCTGCTGATAACCAGATCAAGAGTATTACCCTCTCGAACATGCTGCTGAATAAAACAATCATCCAATAAATCCACAAAAGTCTTACTAGTGTGTGAGTGACCAACCCACAAGTTCCTGTCAATATCTGGGAAGTTAAAATCCCCCCCAATTATAAGACATTCTAATTTACTAGCCCACTCTATTTCTCTGTACAATTGTTCATTGTACTCATTGAAATCATTAGGCCTATACCACACTCCTACTCTTATTTTTGCTTTTGCAGTGTCACAACAAACTGACTCAACAGTGTACTGTTCATCTATATCAATTGGATGCACTTCTTTTGATTTTATGTTTTTCTTAATTAACAGCATAACACCTCCTCCCTTCCTATCCTGTCTATCCTTTCTGTACACATTATACTCGCCAAATTCCAGTTCTGGATTCCTTATATCCGTGTGACACCACGTCTCTGCTATCCCAACAATATCCGCCTTTGATGTCTTGACCAACACTTCAAATTCATCAAATTTATTTACTATACTTCTAGGATTGGTATACATGCAAGTATACATGTACCTATCCTTATTATTTGTTACTCTACCACATCCCATATACCCACTGTTTCACGATGACTGCCATCAGTCCCTGAAACCCCCAGCACCCCTCGCTCCAGGTCGCTACTTATTCTAATAGAAATTGTGCAAGAATCAGCTTCACCTCTGCCTGTACAACAATATCACCTTTTGTGTCCTTAAAAGATGATATCTGCTCTACAACGTTATCAACCTTTTCCCCTGGCAGACATACCCTGGTCCTGTTCCACCTATCCTTTTTACATATCATGTCTCCCGTTTCCCTAACAATAGTCACCAACTCATGCGCTGGTCCCACAGGAACTACTAGTTCCTGTGGGACCAGCGCATTCTACCTTGGAGGTTGACGCTGTGTTGTGTGATGATCAAGTGCAAGCTCTGACGTTGATGTGGGCAGCTGAGAGCTTGATGGGCTCTCAATTTAGATCCTTCGAGGGCATCCACCCTGTCCTTCAAGCTCTCATATAGGCCCATAACAACGCTGAGTTGTCGCCTCATTTCCTCACACTCCTTACATCGCGATCCTTACCTCACACTCCCTACGTTGTTGTTGTTGTTATAGTTCTTTATGTTATAATTTGTTGTTGCTATAGCTGAAATGTCAGCTGACAAAATGAACATCTAAACATTTAAACTGATGGTTAAGTAATATAGTAAAAAAAAAAAATTGGACTGTGTGTGTGTGTGATGGTTAAATACAAACAAGAAAATACAACGATGAACTAATATGAAACGAGTTTATTGAGTTACGCACATAATGATTCTCAAGTAGCAACTCTCACATAACAGAGGATAGAACAGATTTCATTCTGCAGTTTGAAGCTCAGCAATAGCAGCAGTATGCCCTCTCAGACTTTCATGAAATCAAAGGTCGTCGATAAATTTTTCACCTGAAACATGAAAATTAATATAAATATAAAATGTAAACTATTAATAAACTGCTCAAACCTCAGCTAACCTTTTTCATGAGCCATATGGAAATAATGTACTTACATTATATCAAGCAGTAGGAAATTATATCTACAAATATATGACATCTGAATGGGGCAGCAAACATTTGCTTCCCTGTCCAGATTTATTTGGCTCAAACAGAAAAATACAGTAAACTCTTTAAAATCCGGCACCTCGGAGATTGAGAGCTGCCAGCTTTTAGAGATATACCTAGTGGTTAAGCAGCTTTAGAAGGGGGAGGGGTACATTAGGGTATACAATGAGTATTAAGCGCACACAAAAAAACGAACTTATTTATAATGACTGTCTTGCCCTTTCATGTTTTTGAACTAGTAGGAATTAAACTGCATGAGTCTTAATTTTTCATGGTAAATCAAACTTACCTTTGTAAAGAGTTGCTCTGATTTTGCACTACTTTTAACAGATAGCTTTATCTATATTACACTTTGAAAATTTATTTCGTGGCAGACCACTTCGAGCAACTTGTTTACAACTGTTTCTCCTACGTACTGGGACTAGAGGCCCCTACTATCTAATGGGGGAACCAGTTCCTCATGAAATAGGCTATAACAGTTCTCTCAACTTTTAAATAAATAGCCAATTAAGCTTTTGGATGGCCCATCTGTTTGAAAGTACTGCAAGGGCAACCCATTGCAAAGGCAAATTATTAAAGGCAAGAACAGATTATTTACTTGTTCATTTGGGATCAACGTCGCATCCCTAGACAGTAGGATGTTAGTAGGGTTCAGGACAAGACTGTATTGCAAGCATTTGTGTATTCCGGATTGTAAAATGGTTGTAAATGCTGGATTTGCTTTAAATCATCTCAGGAATAACTGTATTATTGGACGCTTGTGCTGATGGACTTTTAGTGCTGGATCATGCATTTTCCATGCGAGCTAATAATTAATTGTAAATAATTATCCAAATTAATAAATTTAAAAACTAATTTTTATCAGAATTTTCTATAACCCATAAAAAAAGTCGTACGAAAATTCCTTTTGACCCTGAAAGTACTCTTTTTTTTTTTTTTTTTTTTTTTTTTTATGGTAACTACTTTTAACATTAAACTTGCATTTCTGCAGATTGTGATTTTCAGAAAATATGTACATAAGAGGGAAAACAGAAGAGGCGTAAATTATGAAGAGAAAATTGTAATATACGGTCGGTTAAATATAAATGGGTAGTGATTAGTATTACAAGGTGTGGTTCCTTTAGTAGGGTCCGCTTTCTCTGGTTGGTTGCATCATCCACCAGGTGTCGGACTTTTGTCCTACTGGGTTCCTCAGCACTTTAGCAAAGGTGCGGGGGTGCTGTAGCGTTTCATTTCTCCAGGCCGTCCAGATATGCTTCCAACTTCGCCTGGGCCTTTATGTTCTCAATATGGGAATTGAGCAGAAGGTATTCCATTTTGCTCCAGATTTTAATGATATCGCTTCTCAGAGCAGTGATTATTCTGTTGTTGGAATCATGCATGAGCTTCTCAAGCTCTGAACCAAGGGCCAGGAATTTATATGCCACTGCGCCTTCAGGCATTTTTGAAGTATTTAAGCTGGGAGTGTCTGCAGTCAAAGTGGCATCAGGTCAGTTGCCGTCACTTTGTGCTATGGCACTAGAGGGCTTATCATTGGGTGCCTGCATCATTTCCTGCTGGAAAGAGGGTTCGCGTTGTGAGGATGTCTCAGTGCCGGCCCGGGTCGGTGGCTTCCTACTCTTCTTTTTGGAGGGCGGGCGATCAGTCGTGTCTTCATCCGACTCATCCTAGCGAAGATCGTAAGCGTCAGTTCTCGTGAGCCTGGAAGACCAGGTAAGTAATACTGGGAACTGCAAAATACATTGTCAAGGATCCCAGAGTGACAGATGACGCATGTCGACGATGCCACATTGCACGACAAACAATCCAACAGATTACTGCTGGATTCAGGGTGATCACCCAGATGGAATACATTCAGACACGGCCAGGTCGCAAGGATAATACATCAGAAACCAGCTAGCAAAGAAATACCTGTTGATCAAAGAAGGTATACCGTATTACAAGTACGAGGGGCATTCAAAAAATAAGTTACACCTGCCACCATCTCTTGGTATAATTGCGCAACAAATGTGACGCCTATGCGGAATGGAGTTCATATCGTACGCCCCTTGGTAGGTGAGTTTCGTCGACGTAGCGGTAACAGTTGTGTAGGAGCAAACGTTCATAATGGCATGTCAGCAAGAATGTTACTCCAAGTTCGAGGTACGCAGAACAGTACCATTTTTGTGGGTGAAACGTCTGAATATTTTCGAGATTCATCGTGAAATAACAATGGTGCATGGGGAAAATGCAGTGTCGCGTCCAGCCATAGTGAAGTAGTACCAGCAGTTTGAAATTGGTAGCATGCCACACAATGAACGCACAACATAACACTTGCTCCAAAGTTTTGGAAGGGAGGTATGGCAACATCCGCCATACAGTCTGATCTTTCGCCTTGTGACTATCACATTTCAGCAAGCTGATAAACATCTAGGGGACAACGATTTGCAAATGATGAGCAGGTGCAAACAACAGTTCGACGGTAGCTGAATGACCAAGGAGTGGATTTCTATCATCAGGGAATTGAATTTTTAGTCACACGTTCCGAGAAGTGTTTACACCATCTCGGTGACTATGTGGAAAAGTAGTGCAAGGTATGTGCTTTCTATTGCATAAGGTTACATACCTCAATAAATGTCTCTTTGGGTACAATGGTCAAGTGTAACTTATTTTTTGAATTACACTCGCATGAATGTCATGCCTTACTAGAGACCCATACACACAAGGGACCGCATAAGAATGCACAAGATGATTCTCATAACAAACCGGACATAATCCTCACTGATAAGAAGGAAATGACTACCTACCTGATTGACACAGCGGTACCCTACACCAGCAGCCTCCAGAAAACCTGCGGGAAGGAAAACCTAAGATTAGGAAGTAGACAGGAAGTCAAAGAGATGTAGCATATGGAACAAGCGACGATCACTATGTTAACTACCGCCATGATGAAAAACAGCCTACATAAGAAGCTAGCAGCAGTGCAGTGGGTTGAGGGTCAAACGGTACCGGGGGTTTCTCCTATCACCGCGAGTTTACATTGTCGTGTGATACAGTTCACTGTAAATGCCAGAAATTTAAAAGTGTATGGTTATTGTACGGTGTAGTGTTGTGTACCTTTGTTCATCTAGTCATTTAGCCGCTGAGCCCCTAATGGGACCCAATGTTGCCCACACTTCGCTTCGTGGAGGCAGACCAGGTACACCAGCACATAATTTGAACTCTGGCAGGCCCTGCTACCTAATTTCCTGGGATTTCAATGGCAAAGGCCTAAAAAAAAAATATATATATATATATATATATTTTTTTTTTTTTTTTTAAATAAAAAAATAACGACTCTATAGGGGTTATACACAGAAAGGTGCATAAGGCCGAAAAATTGGGCGAACAGAATTTTAGTGCTTTTAAGTATCGATTGTGTGAGGCATATGCTGTGTGAAGTAGACAGGGTGGGTGGGGAGACTGAAGTGTAGAAGTTGGAAGTAAGGGGTCGATAGAGAGATTGACCCCTGCATTTGACAGTGGGACAGGCCCATGTCCCACCAGAAGGAAGAATGGGGAGCGAGAAGGGGTGGGACAGAGACCATCTCCTCCCCAGGAAGTGGTAAAGAAGGCACCGTACAAGAGAGTTCTGGTGTAGGTTGCCAAAAGGCCTTTGTTGCTGTCAGTCCAGTTGGTAATGTCCAAATTAGTGGTTGTTGATTTCAGCAGGGGGGTCAAGAATTGTCCTTCTTACAGTTCTGTTGGCGCCTCCGTAGCCAGGTGGGCAGGAGCAGCAGTGCGTAGCACACGCTTCTTGATTAGACCAGGGTTCGATCCCGTGACCACCAAATACGGAGGATACGGAAAGGTCAGGGAATGACCACCACATATCCCCGGATCATCTATTGTGGATCATCTTGTTCAAGTCTGCCTTTGTTGTGCCAGGAGGGTTCTTGGTCTTGTGAAGAGATCCTTTGCAAAGCAAGAGAAGGGACTATATTCATCCTGGGTGTCTAAGAGGTGAGATTCTTAATCCTTTGGAATATATCTGATCTTCGTAATGAAGATACAGCAAAGCTAATATAGCTGGCAGTCGTCAACAAGGTTATGCAACAAGGTTATGCCAGCTCTCAAGCCCCCGCAGGTACATGTTGGGTCCTCTGTGATGCCGAGAGCAGCGAGTTTAGCATTTATAGAACCGTGACCAGTAAGTAAAAACGTTGTGTATAGGCCTGGCAAGAACCATGGTGGGGGTTTGGGGAAGGTTCTATTGACATCTGGTAAGAATTTTCTGGTGATTTCTCCCTTGGTCGAGTTTGACCACCTGGTTTGCCATTCCTGCTGCAGATGGGCATGGAGGCGATATTTTTCAGCTGCCTTGCCATTTGCTGAATTAATTAAATAAAAAATAAATAAATAAATTTTCTGTTTATACTCCGGGATGACCAAACAGTCAAAAGGAGTTAACAAGATAGACAGAATTCAAGAAACAGCACCATATTCAGCAGTCACGGGCTTGAACCCCGGTCACTCAATGCACGTGTACTTATGCACCCGCGCGCCTGACCACTAGGCTACGGCGGCTTGTAAAGTTCAGGAAGGTTTGTGGGTTTCCCTTAGAAAGGTGCTACAATAGACCAGTTCTAATGATCTCAAGGTCGAGGGGTAAGGCACCAGCCAAGACCTGGAGGGCGTGAGTACTCACTGTGTGGCAGGCACGGGAGGTGATGAGCAGTGTGGGGCGTAAGAAGCTAGCAGCATAGTGTGCATAGTATTAGGGTCAGGCGCCACCTGTGATTTCCCACATCTGCATCATATGTTCGCTGTGAAGGAATACAATACTACTGTAAATGCCAGAAAAGTGTTGTGTTGTATATGACATATTGCGTTAGGTTGTTGTGTGTCTGGGCATTTGGCCGCAGGGCCCCTGGTGGGACTCCACGTTGCCCGCACACACCACTAGGAGGTAGTCAGGCTGCCTATTATTCTCTGGCTTGTCTCCGCCAGGGTCGCCAGAGCTTCCTGGACGAAGACAAAAGAAAAAAAAAAGTAGAGTTGGGGAAGTACAGAGTGTACGCAAGAAAGGAGGGTATAGCTAGAAATATGGAGGATGTAGGCGAAGGAATCCTCCAGGTTATCAATGGAGCAATAAGCGCCATCGGGTGAAAGGGGAACCAGGGAAAGACGATAAATAAGACACAGCAAGAGAGCTGGGTGTAAGTTGCCACTGAGGAATCAGGTGGTCCCGTACGCCAGTTGATCCTATCCAGGTTAAGATCGGTTGGCCAGTTAGGCAAGGATCAGATGTTTGGGTTGTTCCTATTTTGTGTTGACAATAGGGTGCTCCGTCTTGTGAAGAGGGCTTGTGCAAACTTGGTAAACTCATAGTAGTAGTTTTCTTCTGTGATGAATAAGTGTTCATTTCTTTGAGGGTTAGCTTGTATACGAGTAAACAGGATGCTGCGGAGGTCCTCATAGTGTTGACAGGTATATACTAGATGGTTACAGTCTTCTACTTCACCACATGCCCAGTAGCGGTTGTCAATGAATTTGTATAGTAGTTGGTATAAAGACCAGGAGAGAACCAATTTGGAGACTTGGGAAATACAGCATTCACATAAGGTATAAATTTCTTGGTGATTGGGCCCTTGTCGGTAGCAGTCCATCTGTCCTGCCACGTCTGAAGTAGTAGGATTGCAATTTGTTTCTTTTCCTGCCTGATTTCATTCAGGTTATTGATGGAGTGTCCAAGGATAATTGCTGGTATACCCCTGGATAGACAGTAGTGGAGGCCCCTTCGAATAACCTCAAGATCAAGCGGAAGGATGCCCGTAAGAACCTGAAGGGCTGGGTTGCTAACTATGCAGCATGCCCTTGTAATAGTAAGAAGGATGGTGCGTTGGATGGTTCCCAGTTTACGTTTTTTGTTGTAACGAGTTGCCCTGCGAAACCAGACCCAGAAGCTAGCAGCAATAATCCTTCTAGAGAACACCTTCGAGGAACTCCAGAAAGCCTGAACATCTACAGGTAAGTGTTCCTCGACTAATAATAATAATAATAATAATAATAGCCGGACATAATAACTGTCACACACACTTGGTACCAGTACCGGTTGTGGGAATGGAAAAAAGACCATAAGGAGAAGAAAGAAAGAAGAGAATAATAACAACAACAACAACAGCCTCGCAAATTCAAGCCAAACTAATATGGTCTGCATTTTTTTGCTTGAATGAATAAACTTTATAGAATGTTAATTAGTGCAACAGCTGCAGTTCGCAATAAAGACAGAATTGATCTACATTCAGTACAAAACACCCGTTTTGATCATTTTATGCGGTCCTTTATCATACATATATCAGCAATCATACATAAGTTGCAACTAACTACTCAAAGAAAACTTACCTGCGCTTAATGATGGTGATGGTGATGATGATGGTGCTTATGGTGATCTGCTGGCAGTTTTACATAATAACCAAATGGGGCAAAATCGTGATGACCGTGAGAAGGACCGCGATAAACCTTGATACTAACCCCTTCATGATGGGACTTCACTGTAACCGCTGCCACAAACAGCAACAACATAATAACAATAGCCTACAAGAAAACAGTGACGGCCTATAGATACAAATTTATTGAGAATTTAGAAATGTGTATTAACACAATAAATCCGTTAATTTTCCTTTATTTTTTATTATTTTTTTTTGTTTGTTTTTTAATGTTTGGATTCGTTTTTGTTCATATATCAGTAAGAAAATTGATTAATAGCATGCAAAGAGGAGAAATAAACAAAGATTTACTTTATTAAATAGTTCTCGTAACCTCGTATTTAGCAATTGTTACCTTAGTTATTCAGTGTCAAACTGGAAAATTTTCAGTAATAAAATATCTTATTTGTAATAACCGAGTATATACATGACGCGACCGATGTTTGTGACGAACTGGGACGGAATATCCTGGTGCGCTCCAGTCCATCGGAGGCTTGCAGTTACAATTATATACAAGGTCTGGCCAAAGTTGGGAAGTAAATTTTGCTCGCCAAAACGACGAAAAAGGTCATGTGAACATAGATCCGAAAATTGTTTCTTGTCAGACATACAGTGGCATAAAGTAACATTTGTAGTGAATAGTATAAGATATTGTTTGATTACAGTCATTTTGTTTGTCGCAAAGCAAAGGCATTGTTTCAGATAACGCTTCTATTGCATCAGACAGTAATTGCAAGGTATTGCATCAACCGTTTCTATAAATATGGTGTTGGAAAGGTATACACGCTCATTATTATCCTGTTTTGCGGAGGTGTAAGCATGGCTACATATGTTCAGTTGACACCAAGAAAAAAATGTAGCTATTACACTATCCCAGGAAGGGCTTTCTACACATAGTATCGCTGATAAAATAGACTGCTACCAGTCAACAATATCCCGGGTGCTGAAATTAAAACATGATACCGGTGATGTGAAGAGAAGACTTGGATCAGGCCGTGAGAGAGAGAGAGAGAGAGAGAGAGAGAGAGAGAGAGAGAGAGAGAGAGAGAGAGAGAGTGACTACGCCTTCCCAAGATTGAAATGGCTATGGCTTCGTAATCGCCATGCTAGTGCTCCTGATCTAAAACTGGACTTTGAGATGGCCTCTGTGTTGAAACAAGTGCACGAATTATCCAAAGATGGCTTTCGGAATGTGGTCTGCATGCCTATCGGTCAAAGAAGAAGCCTTTGTTGACCCAACAAATGAGGAAGAAATGACTTGCTTGGGCTAAAGCGCATGTTTCATGGACAAAAGAGCAATGGAATACCGTCATCTTTTCTGACGAATCGAAATTCAACCTTCATGGCTCGGATGGGAAGCGATATGTCAGAAGAGGAAAATCGGAGTGTAAGGTTCCTCGCCGGTCAGATGGTCTGGGGATGCTAACAAACAAAGGGGTGGAGCGAATTAAGTTTATTAACGGAACGGTGAATGCAGAAACCTACACTGCTGTTGGAGGAGTGCCTGAAACCCGTTATTAGGGATTACCACACAGACGTCCAAAACTGCATTTTTCAACAGGACTCAACACCTTGCCACACAGCAAAATTGATAAGTTTTGTGCCATTTAGATTTAATGATGAGTTTGTCTTCTTGTCTCACAAGGCTTTAAGCATGTTTATACCAATGTTTTCCCTCGTTTTTCTCTCTTAAGGTGCTGTCATACCTCAGAAATGCTGGCATTACAGTGGTGGACATGCCCGGCAACAGTCAAGATTTGAACCTTATTGAAAATTGCTGTTATATATAATGTCGTCTAAAATTGCTCAGAAGGAGCTAACAAGTAAGCTTCAGCTGCAGGAGAGCATTGTAAGGGTGTGGTACCCAGTGTTGCCAACTCTTAATAATATTTCCCGCTAGCCGCATACTCAAAATCCGCTATTTTTAACACTTAACCTGCCAAATTTTTTAAATTTTCATTTGTTTGTACTTTGTAGTGAATAAAAACAAACAAACAAACAAACAAATAGTATATATAAATAGTTATTTATTTTCTGTTTTTAATATAAAATCAATATCTAAAAATCTAAATTAATTTCGAAATTCAATATCTCCTCATCATATGCTTCTTGTGTACCTATTTTGCGAAGCACTTCTTCAGGTAAAACAATTTTTACAACACTTTTGAGCCCGTCGTACTGATAAGATTGCATTAACCATGCCAACACTCATTCTGTTGCGTGTTTTGTTTTTTACTAGATTTAAGTTGCTGAATATTCTTTCCACATCTGCATTGGATAATGGCAAAATTAAAATACCCAATGCAAATTGGCTAATTTCTTTAAATGGATTTTCACCGCTTGCATCTCGATATTTCTAAACTTCTGACCAAAACTTCATTGTATTGTTGATCTTCTTCTTTAATGCTGCCGAATGGCGTTTGCGACTTCGTTTTGATATTGTTCTCTGTCTAGCGCTGCGTGTAGAATTTGTGCTGTTGTCATGTGAAGCCAGGTGTTGATGTTATCTAGCCATGCCATTTCGGTCTGCCTGGGCGTTTCTTGCCTTCGATCTTTCCCTCCAGGATGAGTGGTAGTAGGTGATATTTTTGTTGGTTCCTAGCGATGTGACCTAGGTATTTGCATTTCCTGTTGATGATGGTTTTGAGCAGGTCTCGTTCCGTGTGCATGTCCTGCAAGACCTGTGCGTTGGTTATCTTGGCTGTCCACGGAATTTTCAGCATTCTTCGGTAGAGCCACATTTCGAAGGCCTGGAGCTTTTTTGTAGTGGCTGATGTTAGAGTCCAGGTTTCTACACCGTAGAGCAGTATTGGCCAGATGTAGCATTTCAATGTGCGTAATTTGAGCATGATGTTCAAGCTTCTGTCGGTGAGGAGGGTTCTGCATTTGGTGAATGCCTGCTGTAATGTTTATATACTGTTGCTCATTTTTTTCAATTTGATTCAAAAGATTTGTCTACTCTTTGTACTTCAGATAAGATAGGTTTTAAAAATAAAATATACGCTAAATTACTTTCATCTTTGAACATTGAATAAAGAAGTTGTGCAGTATAACGTTTGTCAGTCAAACGAGTTATTTCAAAATGGGCTTTTATTTCAATATACTGTTCTAAATTTCTTGTTATAGCAACTTCAATGGATAATCACCTTGTTTGACACGAATGAACTATCTTTTTCGGATCTGCACCATCGTTTATGGCACTGTATAAATATTTGAATTGATTTTGTCAGCTAGTGGATTTACTAAACCAATTATAAGTTTCAGCGATCATGAATTCTAGACTTCTAGGGAATGTTTCGCGGGTTGCATGAGATACTGCTAATTGCAAAGAATGACATAAGCATTTAATTAATATCAATTTCGGTACATCGGACTTCAAATGTGTATAAACGCTGTTATTAACTCCAATCATAACGCTAGCATTATCTGTCCCAATGCCCACAAATTATTTAAATTCTGGTTTAAATCGTTTCAGCTAATTCATCATATTATTTTTGGTATATTGTAATTATGGAAGGTAGATTAAATGATACTGAAAACAGACTGGCTCTGATGCCGTAGCCTAGTGGTCAGGCGTGCGGGTGCAGGTACCGCGCGCAAGTACACGTGCCTTGAGTGACCGCGGTTCAAGCCCGTGACTGCTGAATACGATACTGTTTCTTGTATTCTGTGTATCTTGTAAACCCCTCTGACCGTTTGGTCGTCCCGGAGTATAAACAGAAAATTTATTTAAAGGAAGTTTAAAAATTTCCAGCGTTATTTTAATTGAATTTGAAATATTTTCAGCATTACATTGATCTAATTCTACAAGAGCTAAGAATGTAGAAACTCTTTTATCGAATTGCTCATCATAATACACAATTGCAATACCTAATAGTTTTGTTACACTAATATCGTTTGATTCATCTAGTAACAAACTATAATTTGAAAAGCCATTGAGCACTGACTATAATAAATCTTTCTGAAAGTGGGGGTGTAGGATATATTTTATAACGCCGTTGCAGCCGACCGGGCTAGCCGAGTGGGTAAAGTACCTGCCCGGCAACCCAAAGGTCGCGGGTTCGATTCCCGCCTCGGGCTTGGATCAAAGTACTGCAAAAACCTTGGGAGGTGCAATATGGCCACAGAAGCCGATGCGCCACCAACTACCAAATCAAAAAAAAAAAAATAAAATAAAAA
Source organism: Mastigoproctus giganteus (assembly GCF_048544385.1). Lineage (NCBI taxonomy): Eukaryota > Metazoa > Arthropoda > Arachnida > Uropygi > Thelyphonidae > Mastigoproctus > Mastigoproctus giganteus. The sequence goes on from NC_143583.1 coordinate 170,376,252, forward strand.
TAACGCCGTTGCATTTTGTTCGATGAATTTTTAAAGTTTTGGCTGTTTGATCTTGGAATGCATTCTTACATAATTCACCAAGGTGGTCTATTGCCAGTATTGACGAGTGAGCACAACAAACAAACTTAACTTTGCTTCAGCTTCCACTGTTTGTAAATTCTTGGTGGGAAAATTTAATTTAGATTGGTTGCCTGATCTATTAGGTGAAAATGGTTCTTCTACTGACTTAATATGTTTGAAAGTTTTTAAATGACTTTTAATGTTATGTCGGTAATTGGGATCGCATTTCTTGGAAGCCAATCAAATACGACGAATAAAAATTATTCAATGCCATTTCTTCGCGGTTTCAAAAAAGGCGTCATTAGAATTTTTCCCACATTTTTAGATTTGATTCAACAATTAAAGCTATGACCCAACGGTCAGGTCGTTTGACCGCGGGCGTAACTACGTAAAATTGTTGGGGTTCTCCTCAGGGAAATTCCAGAATAATATAAAACCGATTCTTCGCTTTATAAAAAAAAACAACAAAAAAACTATGAAATATGATATCCCTACTATGTTTACGATGTATATCGATAAAACATTTCAATTATGAAATATTTTTATTGTTAATTAAATAATTACTTGAACAATTAATTTAATATTTGTTAAATAAATATTTCTTAATTTAAATGTTACATTGCCAAAATATATAAAATGCTAAACATTTATACTCTTCCCGCTAAAAAATCCGCTAAACCTGAAGCAATTCCGCTAAATCTAGCGGGAAAACCGCTAAAATGGCAACACTGATGGTACCACGAAATTGGGCAACCGTATATCCAGAAGTTGATTAACTCTATGCCAAATCGTTGTAAGACTGTAATTGCAGCTCGAGGAGGAACAACAAAATATTGAGGACTTGTTTTTCTGATTTACAGTAGATAATACTATTACGTTAACTTGTCATTTCAGTTTGTACACGTCAATGCAATAAAATGTATGTTTAGTTGTCATGATTGCCATTTGCATGATTTCTCATATTTCCATTAATTATGCATTTTACCCTTTGGGAAGATATTTATGGCAATTGGGTATATCAGGTGGAGTCTTTTCATTGGATCTCATTCATAGGGATATATATCCCATCTAATACATTTCGAACATTTCTGCAACCTGATTTTAACATTATTTGCAAAATTCACAAGTGAGGCAGTTTTTTTTGACCGCCCTTGTATATACAGGATGCTTTTAAAGTGAAAAGTTGCTAAACGTATACAGTTGCACTGTAATTATATGTGCGGGAACAAATTTTAATTTGTTTTACGTATAGATCAGGAGAGTATAGACAAACGTGAAAATCACTAGACCGTGATGACCATACCACTCCCTCTTGAATTTTTCTCTGAAGGATGTCTTAAAGAGTGGTCATTTGTGAATAACCCACATTCAAATGAAGAAATGAAGGAGTATCATTCCGGAATAAATTGTCGATATTCTTCAGGGCATGCGTTTCTTATCGCCGAAAATTTTTCGGCTATAAGACCTTATTTTAATTAAAATAAGTTTTAATTACATTAAAACTTATTTAAGGTTTTAATTAAAGTTTTAAATAACTTTAATTAAAACCTTTTTTTAATTAAAAACACACGTCGTTTTCTGCATTTGTTACAGACGTTACAACGGCATGTTTTATATTCTTGATCTTGCCGGTTACTGTGGCTGGTGTCGAAAGGAGTTTTTCGAAATTGAAACATATATAAGGAACACAATAGGCCAAGATCGATTTAGCGATTTGTCCACCTTAAGCATAGAAAACGGTGTAGTGAATTCTGTTGATTTCAACGAAATTATAGATTTTTTTTTTGACTAAAAAGGCTAGGAGACAATTTTGATTAAAGTTTAAAATATTTGTTATAAAACTTTTTTTGTGTATATAGACTAGATTTAACATATAGAATTGATTACTTATTTCAATGATTTGTTTTAAAATTACTCCAAAACTATTATATGCGTGTATGTGTATGTTTTTGATGCGGTGTTTATTTTCGCTTCTGTATATTTTATTATGTATTTTTATTTTGTCATTTATATCTGCATGTATACATATCATGTATATATTTATTATTGTTACTCAGGTTTTAAGTTCATGCATATTTTAATTCAAATCTTATTATTTATAGATATTATTCATTTACTTAAGGCTTGAATTTTTGTTAATGTGAATAAAGATTGCTTACTACCTAGTTAGCTTTGTTTACTTTATAGATAGACAGTAATTTTTTTTTTCCACTGATCATTTTGTATGTATTTCTGTTGATCTTTAAATCTTTTTTTCACTGATCACTTTTTTAATTAAAGCTATTGGGTTTTGTTTTACAATAATAAAAATAGGGTTTGATATAAATTCGGTATTTATTTTTTAATACATCATTTATACCTTCAAAAAAGTAAACATTATACATATTTATCAGAAGCAGAGGAGGAATTATTAATGGTTTCAATTTTTTTTAATCTTCTCGTGTTTATATTTTTGCAATTTTCATTAATTAAGTAGGGGCCCGAACATGTTCTTTGCCTCCGAGCCTGAAAAAAGGGTAGCTACGCCACTGATCTTCAGCCTTTCATCTAGGATCATCTAGACAAGACTGCAGCAATAATTCAGACACAGCATGGTTTTGTTAAGGGAAAGTCTTGTCTGACAAATTTGATAGGTTATTATGATGTGGTTACAAAGGAATTGGATGCAAAAAATAATTTTGATATCATATATTTGGATTTCAGGAAAGCTTTTGACACTGTTGCGCATGGAAGACTATTGTACAAATTGGAGCAGAATGGTATTAAGGGTAAGTTGCTACAATGGATAAAAGGATGGTTAAGTGCGAGAAGACAGAGGGTGGTAATCAATGGGTGCTGCTCTTCTTGGACTAATGTTATTAGTGGAGTCCCACAGGGTTCGGTGTTAGGTCCACTGTTGTTTTGTATATTTATCACTGATATTGATGAAGGTATATCAGGCTTAATGTCGAAGTTTGCAGATGATACAAAGGTTGGCAGGGTTGTTAATGACAGTAATGGCAGTGTGCTACTGCAACAGGATCTGGCTAATTTGGGCAGATGGGCTAAGAAGTGGCAACTGAAGTTTAACCTTGACAAATGCAAAGTACTGCATATGGGTAGAAGTAACCCCTGAGAAACGTACCAACTGTGTGGTACTACACTTAAGGTGGTAGAAAATGAAAGACCTGGGAGTATTGTGCAGACAGATATGAAGTTTTCTGAGCAATGCAGACAGGCTGCCAGGGCAGATCATGGGGTTTTGTCAATGATATATAGGAATTTTGCTAGCAGGGAAAAGGAGGTGATTATTCCTCTGTATAAGGCAATGGTCAGGCCACGCCTTGAGTACTGCGTACAGGTCTGGAGGCCTCATTTTAGGAAGGATGTAGATTTACTTGAGCGTGTACAGAGAAGGGCAACAAGATTGGTGAGGGGAATGAAGGGATCCTCTTACCAAGAGAGGCTTAAGTTCTGCAAATTGCAGTGGCTGGAGACTAGGCACCTGCGCGGTGATCTGATTGAGGTATATAAGGCCTTGAATGGGTTGAGCACGCTGACTTCTGATGGGATCCTTCCACTTGTTCAGATTACGAACCTAAGGGGGCATAAATTCAAATTAAGAAAAGACAGATGTAGAATAGATGTGCGGAAATTTGCCTTTAGCCAGCGGGTGGTTAATTGCTGGAACAAACTTCCATCTGTCGTTGTGGAAGTTGATAGGTTGAATAAATTTAAGGAGAAACTGGACAGGCATTTGGAGGGAATGGTGTGATTTTTTTTTTTTTTTTGGCTGATGCTGCATAAGCTCATACATTTGCTTTCTTGCATCACATGCCACTACTACTACTACTACAACCTTCTGTCTACGGAATTGAGTCATTCAAAATATATCTTCCAGCTATCTATTTGCACTACTGTATATAATTTCTGCTGTTATTATTTTCTCCCTGCCTTCGTTTCACTTTTGTATCTATATGTTACGGGCAATATGATAAATCGGAACGTATACATAAGTTACATTATGTATACTTTATATTATGTATAATTCCCAATAATATTGGAGAATGTGCTTAATCTATCAAACATACCGGATATTATGAATAAACTTCAATGCTCACTGGTAATATTGATTAATTGAAATTAGATGCCAACAGAATACTAAAAAAAAATTTAATGTTAATTAAATTTTTTTAATGTTTAATTAAAAGTTTAATGTTATTTATTATTACAAGATAAACTATGATGACATTTTGAATTGCACAGTTTGTTACTATTTCTACAACTACATTTATTACTGTTGCATTTTCCTTTACAATTACATTTTTTGTAACCTTGACCACCAAATATGGAAAACTTCTTAACACACTCCCGCAAAGATAATTCGGAGTCTGGAACTTCCGCGACACTTATAAATTTTTCATGGCATATAGAAAACTCATTTCTAGTATAAAGGTTGGCCAATTTCCCTTTCTTTGTACCCAATTTATATAGTCCACTATTGTCAATATCCATAATAACTGCCAAGCAAATTTCTTGGGTCGCTTCTGGCTCTATCAACATCATGTCAACATCTGTACCGTATCACATACTTTTCCAGTAGGAAACTTTTTGTTAGACACGTTTGTCATTTTTTTAGCTTGTATTTCAAGATTTTCTTTTACTATTTTACGTTTTCTATATATTTGTTCTTTCCTTTTCGCAACAATATTATCCAAGTCCTTGTTATTCTCTTCAACGTTCTTCATATTCTCTTCAACGTTTTCCATATTCTCATCAATGTTCTCCATTATATTGTCATTTTCAGTTTCAATACTCTTTATGCTAGTGTCTCCTGCAATCTCTCCAGAATCATAAATATTTGATTCCTTCTCTATCATATGATCATTTTTAAATTGCTTCATTATGTTTTCTAGTTCTTCCTCTTCTTTTAAATTAACAACAACTTCTTTGGGAAGCCATGAGGTTTTGAGGCCAATTTTAATGGGAGAACCAAACATAGCTTCATAGGGGCTTCATTTAATTCCTTGGTGATATGCTCTATTTTTCATTAATTGAACAAATCGTAATCCCTCACTCCAGTTGCGTGTTTCATTAGTTTCTAGCCACGTACTCAATATATTCTCTATGTCCTGGTTTGCACGCTCGACAGAACCTTGACTCTGGCTGTGCCGAGGTTTACCATGTACGATTTTGAGTTCTTCCCAAGAAGAACATAATTCTTTGATAACTTTATTCGCGACCGTTATCGCTTTGAAGGATAGAAGGAGCTCCAAAAATAGTAAATATATCCAATAAAAGTAAAATAGTAAATATATCCAATAAAACATAAGCAACTTCTTCAGCACGTTTGCTTTTTAAGGGACGCAATTGTACAAATTTTGTTAGGTGGTCTTGATATACAAGAATAAATTTGTATCCCTTGTCTTGCTGACTTTGCATGTCAATCAGGTCTACCTGACACCTACTATTCATTTCGTTAAACACCATTGGCTTAACCACTAAGCCTTTTTTTAGGAACTTTACTTTTCTTCTGACAAGGCTCACATAAGTTTAAATATACGATTACAGACTCAGCGATTATATTTTTATACTTTTTTTTTAATTTCGTTCATCCGATTTCTTCCCCCATGGCCAATAGCTATATGAATATTATGTATTGCATCAATTTCCTCAGTGCAGACATAATATTTTATGCTTTGGTTATTTTTTTTGAACAGGGTAAATCAATTTATTACAATCACCTACTTTAATTATATCATAGCGCTTGAGTCTTTGGTAATCTGGTGGAGTTTTCCCTGTGGTTTTCAATTTTAGCGCAAAAATGTCATTTATCAGCTGTATATATTTTTCTTTCGTTATAAAACCTTTGTTACTGCATTTTGTTTCTATTACTTTCGTTAAATTTGCAGTAAAACTTTCTTTCATTCTTTCAATGGTATCCATAACCGTTACACTTTGGCAAACTACAAAAATTTTCATTACACGTTAATTTCTAATTGTTTTTCAAAGAAAACTTACCTATGGACATAAACTAAATACGTTTAACTTTATCTATAAGTATAACGTTGCATTAAACGGGTAGAAATGTAGACACATTGGTCGTTCTCGTTCAGCACAACACTAACTAAATGGCGGTATAATGTAGGTTTTAGAAGCGGCTAGTCGGTTCGATAGTGCGCAGAAGCACTTCCCTTCATTTCATTCATATGATTTCTCTGTCCTATTTATCAAATACACCAGGGAGCGCTGGAGAATATGTAAAATGACCGGTATATTTAATAAATTGCTATATATTTATTAAATTCTCCAATATTATTGGCGATTATACATATTAACCGGTAATTATTCATAATCAAATTTACCGTAACATATACACACATATTTTATCAGACTATAGAGGTCACTAATTCTAACCTCTTTTTGCAGCTTTCTTTTAAGTCCGCTTTTCACTATAAATTATTGTAAGTTCCAGGTATTCTTTCTAATTTGTTACTGCTTCAGCTATACGAATCGATTCAACTGGATATTTTCCCGCCTTAACTACTTACTACACATTACTTGAAAATTCCAGGTATCTATTTTATACTCTATATTAGCAACTATCTACTTTTTCGTAATTCTTTCCGTTTTAATTTTTCACTTCTTACACCGCAAGCATCTGGTATTAGTCTCTTTCTTTCTACTAACTCTCTCTTAGTCAAGTCCCTTACTTAAAAATGGGCTTTACGATCCCAGCTAGCCCAAGTAATCTTTAATATATTTTTCTCAGCTTTTTATCTTTATACTTTCTACTTCTCTTTTTTTCTCGTTCGTAAAGCTATTGGTGTAATACTTAGGTGATACGAACGTTCCTACTGTCCTTAATCTCTGGCTATCTTCGCTTTTTTTTTTTTTTTTAATCTAAACTTTCATCCCTTCCATTTCGTCGATTCACTCCCTTGCCTTATACCATTTGCTTGCACTAGCTTCATATACATATTCTCTCTAAATTTATTCTAAATCGCGTAATTCGCTTATAACCACCTATTATTGCAACTAGGTTACACTGTAAGAACTTATTTTAATTTTATTACCATTTCACTTCTTATTTACTTCAATTAATTTGTTCAAAACATACAATGCGTTGGGACTACCTTTTCCATATTTTTGTGAACATTCTACTGCTTTAACCCCCCACTTAGTTTTATTCTTAAATTTGCTTTCCTTCCACAGGTACGGACAAGTATAGAAACGCAGTCTTTGATACATGATCAGGTGTAGTCCCCTGATGAAATACCTGATCACGTATCAGTATTTATTTTTAGCTAACATCAGATTTTAATTTTATAATTTCTCTACCACTTTCTTAGACTTATGACCAAAATTGCCTACCCATGTCTGAAGCTTGCTATTACTCTATATAATAATTTAATCATTTAATCATTTTTTGCTTTACAGTTCCCTTCTCTCTAATTGGCTATCCAATTCAGCCTATAATTTTTCTTAATTAATTATATCATATAGGATATTCACATTCTTTCTATCTTTCTCACGATGTTTAAAGGTTAAACATCTCCAATTTCTGCTACTATTTTATTAGTTTGGCATTTTGTGTAATTTACGCATCGATCTTCGCACTTTTCAACAGACAGTAATTTTACCACACACACACACACACAGAGAGACGGCCACAATTTGTCAACCTTTTAATATTTCCTTAATAACTTCCTCTATAGGTGTAAAATAATGTCATCTAAAGACTATTACATCATCCTGTAAAAATAGTGTGATATTGCATCATCATTTTGAAATATCGGGGTGATATCATCTTGTTTATAAAAGCACCCACTTACTGCTATCTCTCTCTTCACGTCCTATTCAGCAGCGGTATGGCATACACTCGGTTAATTCCAAGGAAGAAAAGTGAAATTATTACTCCTGAGAGCCAGGGCTCTTCTAGTCGACAGGCCTAACGTAGCCCAGTGGTCAGGAGCGAAAGTGCATAGCACGCGTTCCTTGAGTGGACCGGGGTTCAAGCCCGTGACTACTAAATACGATAAATATTTGTATTGTCGATTTATTTCAAACTCTACTGACTTGGTTGTCGTGCCGGAGTATAAACAGAATTTTATATAGCTGGAAAAGTTAGTAACCAGTCTGCTGTGTCATAGTTACAAAGAAACTCGAGACCAATTAAATCTGGAACTGGACTGAAACAGACAAGTACTACAGCACAGGACAGAGTTTTGAAAGAACATATTGGGGTAAACGTACGTAATAGAACTGTCCAATGAAGACTTGTGATGGATTGAAAGCGACTTCCTAAGAAGCTTTTATTGGCAAAGGAGTGAGCAGAATACATGAGGTAAAAGACGAACCTGAACTTAAGAACATGCTTCTTTGACAATTGTGCAATAGAAATCTGTAATATTCTCTGAAGAAGCCAATTTTAACAACGGATTGGATGGTGACGCTGCGTTCAGCGTGGATGTCACGAAGCTATTGCCCTGACTGTATTTAGTCAACAGTAAATTTTCCATTTGGTCAGGTGGTTTGGGCAAAGGAGTGAGCAGAATACATTTTGTGAATGGTGCTACTAATGCGATTCTTACACAATTTTTAAAGGTCATTAGAGACCTCTTTCAAGGAAAAAATTGTTTTCCAATGTGACTCTGCGCCTTGCCCCATTACCGTTATTGCGGTGTTTTTTTTAGGCGCATCATCAGTTTAGGCTATATTGCGCGTATATGTTATGTCTATAAATTGTTCGTGATCGATTTGATGTTTTCTGGACGAAAAAAACCTGAGTTTCCAGGTGAAAAAGAAAAAGAAAAAAAAAAAAAAAAAAAAACATGCTACCATCGCCTCAGACCGAGCCACGTCGTGAAAAAGGCCCATAAAAATTCCTCGCATCCGTAACTCGCCATACTGCACGTAAGATTAGTACACCATTACATAATCATTTAATACAATTTCTAGTATGCTAATTTTAACTTGTTTCAAACACTGAGTGTTTTATCAGTTTTTTTTTTATTATTTTTATTTTTATTTTTATGTGAAATTCATGCAATATGGCCTTATCACATGGTCAAGAAATAGTCCCATTTGAACTCGATTTAAAACTGTTGGAGTGTCTGAAAAAGCAGTTTTAAACTACCAAAAAGCCATCAAGCAAGATAACATTGCAAGAATAATATTCCTAATTCTCATCCTAATCCATCATTTAATTTGCCATCTAATACATCTGTTTGCAAACATCCTTCTAACACAAATGTCCATCTCAGCATTTTTCTTCAAAATGTAAGAAGCATAAAAAATAAACTGTCTACGCTTATTTCATTAATGGTTGAAGAATCGCATGACATCATATGTTTAGTTGAAACGTGGATGCAGGAATCTTTACAAGATGTTTTCCTACTGCCGAAGAATCTCAGCTACACGCCATTCATGACATCAAGAATTAATCGTAGAGGTGGTGGGACAGCAATAATTTTAAAATCCAAATTTAAAGTTTTGAACACATACAACTCTAATACTTTCAACTTTGAAGGAATTTCCCTACTAATTCAAGTTAAGGAATCTCTGCTTCAAATTTATAATATTTATATTCCGCCTGGACCTACTGATGACATCATTAATGAAGTAATAACCTGGATCACTACTGTTCTTAAGCCTCAAACTAACATCATTATAATGGGCGACTTTAACCTTCCCCTGCCCAAATATAATCTACAAATGAAGCTGCTGTCTGACTCATTTTTAGTTCTAGGAGCAAACAAAATCAATGTCCCTGTTACAAGAGGTAATCAAGCGCTTGATCTTGTATACTCTAACTTTCCACTGCATGAAAAATCTAGTACGAACATTACATTTAAATCTGACCACAAAAGTATAGAACTGCAAGCAACAATTTGCTGCGGGAATCCTCGCCCCCCTCTGGAAATCACTAAAAGAATATCATCAATTAAATTCCTTCAGAAAGAAAAGTTTTTGCAGCTCTTAAAATACTACCCATGGGATTCTCTCAAAAATATTCCTATACAGGACGCCACCTTTCTTCTTATAAAATGGCTGAATCAACTGAAAACAGAGTCGGCATCCAAACTTGTTAGAATATCCTCTCACTCCAAACCTTGGTTCAAATCCCACCTGAAACCATACTTTAAAAGTAAGCAAAAATACCACAGACAGTGGAAGAAATACGGCACTTCATCAGCACACATAAAATATAAAAAGAGCAGAGCTTTGTTTCAACTCAAAAAAATTCAGTCATACAAAAATTATGTTATGTCCACGCTAAAGCACAATAAAAGAGCACTATCTACAAAAACAACAGCTACCTTACAGCATGATCTAGTTGTTGAATGGATAAGATGCAATATGAAAACAAGCAGATCTGACATTTTCACTGAAGGTATACAAAACAGATTTATAGCATTTAATTCCTATGAACAAGCAGACAAAGTGCAACATGATGTGTCTCCGAATCAAGCCCTGCTAATTAACCAACTTGTGAACAAAAATACAGTTCAGCGTGCAGTTAACCAAATACGCCCAGATAGTAGTGAAGGCCCTGACGGCATCCCTGGTTTTATTATTAGATTGTCCAGCGTATACATCATTGATTCGTTAGTGCATATCATTTCCAGGTGCATCTGCCAGCCATTCCTTCCAAGACAGTGGAAAACTTTCAGGATTACGCTGATTCCTAAAAAAGCTTGCAGAAATAACCATCCCGGCCATCGACCAATTGCTATTTCGTCAATAATCACTAAAATTATTGAAAAAATTATGCTCCCATATCTTCAACATGCAATCTTCGCCAAGGCACCTGTCAATATGCATTTTGGTCCCAGAGGGCGCTCCACAACAACAAGCTTAGCTGACACCATTGTACGCATCCAAACTGCATTTCAAGACAAGGCACAATGCGACGTATTTTATTTTGACATCAAAGGTGCTTTCGACAACATAGATCTCAAAAAAGCTTTTCAAATACTAAAAAATCACTTTCTCGTTGACACAATGATTATTTCCTATCTTCAATACAGCCTAAATCGCAGACTTCTCCTCTTCCCCACTAATACTGACGATATTCTCGTCACAACCTCAACAGGCATTCCCCAAGGAGCCGTTCTCTCCAGTACGATATTTTCAGCATCTCTTCAACCACTTCTACAAGAAAATCCAAATCTACTGGCATATGCTGATGATTTAAAGTTATTTATAACCTCCAAAGCCAGTGATGATATTCGCAAAGTTATCAATGATGCGAACTCACAGATTTGTGAAATCATCAAGTACCTGAAAGATCTCAATCTGAATATAAATGCAAGCAAATCTGCTCAAATTACTTATTCCCTTCAGAAACAACCCAACCACATAGAAATCAAAATTGCAGATGTCCCAATCCCAAATGTTTACGCTCACAAAGACCTTGGAGTTGTTTTTGATAAAAATCTCTCCTTTAATGCCCACTATTTATATGTTGCTCAAAAAATTCAAAAAGCAAAATGGTTAATGAAACAAGAAACAGCAGCGATTCAAGACAGAAAAACAGTCATTAAGCATGTTCAAAGATGCATCTTTCCCATTCTGTCCTATGCTTCCGAAATCTGGTCTGGTGCTCCTCAAGTAACCGTCAAGAAATTCCTTGCCCTAGAATATTGGGTTCTTAGATGGCTCAATAGGAAGCTTCGCTTTCCACATACAATATCCAGGCAACAGCTTTATAAAAACCTAAAAACAAAGCCTCTGCAACAGATGATCAACGAGTCTGGAGTCATGCTTCTTGCAAAGATAATCACCTCTGCATGCGATTCACCAAATTTAGGCAATATAATAGCTGCCCCCAACAGGGAAAATACAAGAAACCAGCGATTCAAATCCAACCTCTCCAGGCTCAAACAAATGGACAGAATGTTCCCCAATGCATCTCTTCACTTCATAAATCATCACAACATTGATTGCAACAGGTTAATCAACTCTGAAGCCTACAGGAGTCAGATCTCCGATGAAATGAAGAAAAATAATCCAACCCAGTAATGGCAGCTGAAAACTAAATGCCCTGTTCTACAATTTTTTAAATTTCATAACTAAAATTCCTAGCCATTGTTAATATCTATATAAAATTTGCTATGTACATATACTTTATATCATTTCCTCTGTATTCTTATCTGCCCCTAGCCATGTGCTGTGATGGGCTTGCTGTATTTGCAATAAATGAATATTTATTTATTTATTTATTTATTATTTATGTCTAACAACGATTATATCAAGAATCTGATACATTCCATGCTAAAAAGGAGCAAAGCTAGTGGTCAGCCAAGAAAATACTGATATCTGTAATAGAAGGTCTGATGGTATTGTAACCGTATTTGTTTGCACAGTATATATATTTTCCATCTTATTTACGTAATGTTAATTTCAAACATTGGTCGCAATGAAAAAGGTATTCATATGAACTGCATTGTATTTCTGTGATTATTTGTAAATAAATATGTCTAAGTAGTTTTATTTTTTTTAATATATTTTCTTATCAATCATTTTACATCACTGTATAACCATATTAAGGCTATGGGCCAATTATTTCAATTGTAATGCTTTTTTTGGTAACAAATTTACACTGATACAATTTATGCAGTGTTGCCAACTCTTAATAATACTTCCCGCTAGCCGCATGCTCAAAATCCGCTATTTTTAACACTTAACCCGCCAACTTTTTAAATTTTCATTTGGGTTAAATCCTATTAATGGGTGCCATAAAAAATTTTAACACCCCTACATTATGTCCATACAAAAACTTCCAAATTGCATATCAAATGCAGTTTATTCTGAGGAAGAAGTCAAAAAATTAACCCCAGGGGCTCACATCTGGTGAGTATGGGCTTGGCACACCCAGGGTCTTGAGCTGGATATCATCATTCTTCTCTTTCTTGGTGATTTCCTTTTACTTCTCTCTCTCTCTCTCTCTCTCTCTCTCTCTCTCTCTCTCTCTCTCTCTCTCTCTCTCACACACACACACACACACACACACACACACACACACACACACACACACACACACACACACACAGGGTAAATCAATTTTTTTTTTTTTTTTTTTTTTTTTTGCTGGTGCAGTATAAGCCTCAGGCTTCCTTGCACCTTATGGCTAATAATAATAATAATAATAATAATAATAACAACTACCGTTTAACGGAGTTGATGAATTTATGCAGTGGCAATATTAATCACTTCATTTCTTGGTTGGCGAAAAATCGCATTTTGCAAAATACAGCTTTTGGTGAAGTTTGCCGTAAAACAAAGAGTATTAGACATAAATCTTTTTTGATGATAGTACATTAGCGTTATCTCAAAATTTATTATTTCTATGCTTCTGGTCCTAAGATTAGACTCAGGATCGCATTGCTCTTGATTTAAATATCAATAAAAAAACATAAAAAAAACTGTAATTGGAAAATGCAAAGATCTGAGGGAGATCTGCATGATATCAATAATTAAGATAGTTAACTAGGGGGATTTCAGAAAATGGAAAGCTACCTATCGAAGTTGAAATTGATGAATCAGCATTTTTCAAAAGAAAATATATAATAACTCCAGGGACTCACATCTGGTGAGCATGGACTTGGGATACCCAGGGTCCTGAGCTGGATATCATCATCGTTCTTCTCTTTCTTGGTGATTCCCTTCTACTTCTCTCTCTCTCTCTCTCTCAATAATTCAGATTTTTTTTTTTTTTTTTCGGCTGGTGCAACATAAGCCTCAGGCTTCCTTGCACCGTATAGCTAATAATAAAATAATAGAGGACGACTAATAGGAACACAATGGGTTTTTGGTGCATTCGAAAGAATTACCAAACGATGTTTTTTTAGTTCCGGTAGAAAATAGAGATAAAACAACTCTATTATCAATTATAAGAAAAAGAATATTGTCAGGTACAAGAATCATCAGTGATGGATGGCCTGCATATAAAGATCTGTACCAAGACATTAATTATACCCATGATGAGGTTATTCATCGCTATAATTTTGTTTCTCCAGATGATTCAATTACGACGAAGAAAAATAATCCAATGGCATTCCTTCGCGGTTTCAAAAAAAGGTGGGGCTAATTCATTAGAATTTTTTCCACATTTTTAGATTTGATTAAACAATTTAAAGCTATGAACCAACGGTCATATCGTAACTACGTATTGAAATTGTTGTGGTTCCCCTCAGGGGATCCCTGAATAATATAAAACCGATTCTTTGCTTTATAAAAAAAAAAAACTATTAAATAAGATATCACTACTATGTTTACGATGTATATCAATAAAACATTTCAATTATGAAATATTTATATTGTTAAATAAATATTTCTTAATTTAAATGTTACATTGCTAAAATATATAAAATGCTAAACATATTTAAAATGTTTACATATAAACTCATTCCGCTAAAAAAACCGCTATCCGCTATTACATATTTTAATCCGCCAAAGCTGAAGCAATTCCGCTAAATTGGCAACACTGAATTTATGTGGCCGCCACTGTATGAGAGAGAGCGAGAGAGAGACCTAAAAAAGTATATGGGAGAATGATAATAAATATTATACAGTTGTAAATTGTATAATATTCATTACCCTCAAACTGAACGTCTAAATTTAGAGAACGTGAAACTACAGAGTTTTATTAAGTATTCTATAAAGTTAGAATCTTAGTAATTAATTGATATGAAGATGGCCGCATTTGCTTTTCACTTCCATTAATCACAGAAAAAATAAAATAAAAAATTCACACGCGCATGAAATGGAACGCACTGTGTACGTTTTTACCTAACTTGTTTAAAATAAAATAAGGTTAAATCTTACTTGTTTTGACTGATTTGTTACATACCCTTTTGTTAGTTACAAAGCTACAATATGGTTTACATTAATACATTTCCAAAATTTTAGTTTTGCTATTGTTTATACATTGGTTTTTCCGTAGGTTTATGGGAAGCGCAGGTAACAGGAAAATTTATATAACCTGGACGCGCTAATCCCGGTGCACGCCAGACAAAGCCCTAATTATATATAATTAAAAATGTAAAAGAGAAGAACGAATAATTTTCGTCTACATGTACACTACCTCTTACCTTACCTGCTTTTCCATTACTTCTAAACAAAAGTTGTGCTCAGATATTCCTGCAACGACTACGTTAATGTTGTACGATAGACCTTTTATATCCACTATTCTAGACAGACGAAGTATATTTAGATGCGATGTCAGGATGTGCCAGCCGCCATAAGATGTGTAGAAACAACAAGAAAGAAAAGAATGTTTTCTTTTTTTTTCATCCCTAAAAAAATGCATGAAAAATATTTCCGTATCAAGCAGCACTTGCGTTCTTTTACTGATACGGTTACGCTTCGGAGATAGTAGCTGTGTGATTGACCTCGTGGTATATTTCAATAAGACCTAAGGAGCTACCTTACCTTACCTCCAGCTTAATCAGCGGGATAATGACAACTACCATCTTAAGGAAGTTGAAAAAACCCGAACTAATGGATTTTTCTTAAGGATGAAACCATCTCCTCGGTGTTTACATTTTTGCAACACACGAAATTCTCAAATCACTTGTCATAAATTCGTCCAGAAATAGATATGATTTGTCAAAGGTTTGTGGAGTTGGGGAGGAAAATCGGGGAAATCAGTAGTGTTGCTTCCCCGTCCCACCCAATCAGCTGCCGCCGGCTGACACGTCCATTAAAGCACAACAAACTTACGTATTGGCGCTGAGGCAGAAAGGGAACAAATGCTTGATGCTGTGATCGTTGGTTGTTCACCACTGTAGAACTGTTGTTTTTGCACCAAAGCAATTAAGACAGGCTATGGGATATCAGTGTATTGTGTCTACAACTTGCATTTATCGTTTTGTCCGTTTATTTAAAAAAAAAGTCCAAGCGTCTTGGTGAGGGGGGGTCAGTCCTCGTCCAGATTAACTCGATCACGAAGTGAAAACCACCCATAAAAATTACTCCTGTTTTGACAAAATTTGAACCAAACCTTTTCTGCATGGTGTGGAAAGCCAGTGATCGTAATCATCATGCTGCTGAGTGGGTTTGTGTAAATCAAATCAGAGAAAAATACGAACAGCGTTATTGTAACTAAGTAAACGGGGAGGGGGACCGGCCTGTAGGACACTAGGAAATTTTTCTGTTGTTTCCCTCCCATTGAACAGGGCGAGGCAAACGGGGAAGGTGCACTGGATGCGAAGCACCCTAGGACCGACACAGTAGGAAAGACAAAGCTTTTCGTATACTGTATAACATTGCTATAACAAACAAAAGGGTGAAGGGTCTTCAAAACCAGTGCACCCAGATACCATTGTGTGATCCTGACGGTTAGCCCAGAAGCAAGGCCAACTGAATATAATCACTCATATTTTAAACTTCGTAACTTTTTGTTATTCTTAAATTAAAAGGTGGTAGAAAGATTTAAGGTTATTACGGTTGTTACCGTTTTGGGGATTTTTGAATGCATACACTGTTTTGTTAATAGAGCGCTGTTTTGTATGGTATGTTCAATTGTATGTCATGCTATTACAAGTGTGTGTGTGTTCAGGCGGATTTTCACGTTGTGAAAATTGAAAAATTAAGAAGCTGCTATAGCATTTTATAAAAGAAAAAAACTGTAAATAAATTAAAAACAACGATGACCAACTTTCAGTCTTATTTCTTGAAATGATTCACAACATCAAATTAGGTTGGGTACATTTCCTCATTTAGCTCTCCAACTTTTTTTTTTTTGTTTTTGTTTACTGTTACATTAAACACTAACATATTTTATACATATCATATTTATACATTAGCATTAGCAAAGGCACATTATGCAAGAAAGCAAACTTATATAGCATCAGCCAAAAAAAAAAAAAAAAAAAAAAACACACACACACACACACACTTCACATTTCATCCATCCACTTGCTCCAAATGTTTGTTTAGTTCTGCTTTGAATCTATTTAAGCTATCAACTTCTACAACGACAGATGGAAGTTTGTTCCAGCAATCAACCACACGCTGGCTAAAGGCAAATTTCCGCACATCTATCCTATAACTGACTTTCCTCAATTTGAATTTATGCCCTCTCAGGCGATTACTCTAAGCAAGAGGAAGAATCCCATCAGCAATGGGAATGCTCACACCATTCAAGTTTTATACACCTCAATCAGATCACCTCGAAGGTTCCTAGTCTCCAAACACTGTAATTTGCAAAATTTAAGCCTTTCTTCATAACAGCAACCTTTTGTTCCATTCACTAACCTTGTGGCCCTTCTCTGTACTCATTCTAACAGCTCTACATCCTTCTTAAAATTAGGCCTCCAGACCTGTATACAGAACTCAAGGTGTGGCCTGACTATTGCCTTATACAAGGGAACAATCACCTCCTTATCCCTGCTAGCAAAATTACTGTATATCATTACCAAGGCTCCATGAACTACTCTTGCAGACCATCAGCACTGCTCAGAAACTTCATATCTTCATATTCTGACTGCACAATTATCCCCAATTCATTTTCCTTTTCATTCTACGATGAGTGTAGTAACGTATCAACCACCCAGTTGATACGTTACTCTGGGGTTACTGCTACCCATATTCAATACTTTACATTTGTCAATGTTAAACTTCAGTTGCCGCCTCTCATCCCATCTGCTCTAATTTTCTACATCCTGTTGCAGCAGCATACTGTCATTAGTGTCATTAACAACCCTGTCAACCTTTGTATCATCTGCAAACTTGGACATTAAGCCTGATACACCTCCATCGATCTCATTGATAAATACACAAAATAACAATGGGCCCAGCACTGAACCCTGGGGGACTCCACTAATAACATTAGTCCACGTAGAGCAGTATACATTTATTACCACTCTCTGTTTTCTCCCACTCAACCATCCCTTTATCCATAGCAGCAATTTGCCTCAAATGTCACACTGCTCCAATCTGTGCAGCATTCTTCCATGTGCAACAGTATCAAAAGCCTTTCTAAGATCCAAATATATGATATCAAAATTATTCTTTGCATCCAGTTCCTTTTGACCACATCATAGTATCCAATCAAATTGGTCAGACAAGACTTCCCCTTAACAAACTCATGCGGTGTCCGAGTTATAACTGAAGTCTTGTCTAGATGATCCCGCAATGCTTCTTTAACCAGTGCCTCCATTAATTTCCCTGGAATAGAAGTTAAAGTAAGAGGTCTGTAATTGCCTGTCTCCCTTTGATCATCCTTTGTGGATTTGAGTCACATTTGCACAACTCCAGTCCATGGGTACCTCCCCTGAGTCCAAATAAGCTCTAATGATTATGGCTAAGAGTTTGCTTACTTCCTTTGCCGCCTCCTTTGATATAACTGGATAGATTCCATCCATCCTAGGTGCCTTTCTTATGTTCATCTTCAACAATTTCTCCTCCACTTTACTCTCAGTTATTACAAGATTATCTAGCTTACTGCCAGGGTTTAATACACCTCTGGCATTCCTCTCCCTGAATAACTTCATGCGTGAATGTAAATGCGAAATATTCATTTAATTTGTTAGCTTCCTGAGCAGGATCATCAAGTTGTTGAACCACCAATATCAAGGTTACCAATCTGATTCATCCCCTTCCTTCTAGAGTTTACATAAGTAAAGAACTCTTTGCAAATATTTCTCGTAATCTGCCTAACCTCCTTTGTGACTTTGTTACAAACCAGCTTATATCTATCATAGGCTTCCGTGTCACCTGTTAATTTATATGTATCCCTTGCATTTTTCTTCTCTGCCACATGTCTAATTAGTTCACCTGACATCCATTTAGGCCTAAATCTTGAACAATATTTCTTAGTTGGTATGAAAAGCCTTTGAATGCTTCTCATTTTGAATGTGCTGTTGGTAACATCATCGGTTAGTCCCACCCAGTGGCGGAAAGTACCGGAAGGACGTTCCGTACTTTTTTCTAAATGTCATAATAGAAAATCATTAAATTTATATTCCTAATATTATGAAACAAGGGAGAAATATATATTTTACACATTGTTACTAAAAATATATATTAATAGTAATCTTTAAAAATTAATAGATTTCTTTAAAAATTTATTTAAAAACAAAAATATAAATTTCGCAATGAAACTTGAACGTTTCTTACTAAAGTACAATATGTTAGATAAAGAGATCCAACTAATGAGATACTGTGATGCGTGCGAACGCTGCATTTTGATTCGCCATGAGCTGAACGCTAGAACTGGTTCTATGAACCGTGAGTCTGAAGTGTGATTCAGTTACTGTACGGTCGATGTGGCCCTATCATATAGTCTTCTGGAGAACGAGCGTTCCGGTACTATTTTTAGCAATACACCTCTGGTTCCACCATATAGAATTTAAATATTGTCTTAGACCACCGTAGTCCCCTTTACCCCTGATGCACAGAGTTGTAAGATACAGAGTGGAACTCTCGTAGGCGATAATGTTAATTTTTTTTTACATGTTAAAACGCATAGAAAGTGGCGGGGCCGGTATTGAACCTCTAGAAACAGGCCGGAACGTTGCGAAGGGTTCGTGGAGAATTTTCTACAGTTTTGTTATTGTTATGGACAATATATCGAATCACCGATTATTAGTATAACATATTCATAATTATTGCTCCAATACAAAACAAAAAAGCTATAAAATGATCGAAGAATAAGGAAATATTAACATAAGTAGAAATAACGGCAAACGTAATTGAATGATTGTAATAGCCGTGTGGTGGTATTAAATGAAACTGTTTTCTCTATTCTGAGTTCAAATATGTTTTGCTTTTTGTTTTCCCTCTCTTTATTATCCCTTCTAACACTTTAAATTCTTTCTGAAGTATACACATGTTAGTTTATTTATTTATTTTTCCCCATATATTATAATTCAATAACTATTTTTAAATATTTTGAATGGTTTTAATAACGTAATAGCCAGGCATTGACTAAAATGCAGCTTAGTAGAAGATGAATATGACACTCGTGTGTCAGTTACAATAAACATTAATAAATAAAGAATTTTATATACACACTACTGGGTTCAGGTGAGTAATAATAGCAAGTTTCATTACAGTAAGACCAGTGCACCTGTCACACTGTGATGAAACCTTTTATCATCGTCCACCTGAACCCAGTAGTGTGTATATAAAATTCTTTATTTATCGTTTGTTATTTTGGAGCATTAGCAACTAAGGTTATATTGCTCCGGGAATATGCGGTGGTCATTCCTGACCTTTCCGCATCCTCCGTATTTGGTGGTGACGGGCGCGAACCCCGGTCTAATCAAGAAGCGTGTACTACGCACTGCTGCTCCTTCCCACTTGGCTACGGTGGCGCCTCTTTATTAATGTTTATTGTAACTGGCACAGTACTGTCATATTAATCTCCTTCTAGGCTGCATTTTAGCCATTGTCTGGCCGTTATATTTTAAATTATTAGTTATTTGACCTTAACTCCATAAATCTACATCTGGTCACTTTGACTAATATCAACTGTATATTTCAGTCGGCATTACAACACACAAAAAAAAAAAAAAAAAAAAGACAGACACACTTTATAATTAAAATGCCTTTAATTTATGAAGTTTCTCATTACATATGAAAGATATCTGAATTACATGTAGTCTTCTGTAATTTGAAATAGTAATATCATCACGTGAACTGTCCTGTAATATATATATATATATATATATGAATATGAGTTAAGTTAATAGTGGTAAGAGTTTTTAAAGGTAAAATATGATATACTAGCTTATTCATATATATATATATATATATATCCATTATTTTAAATTAAATAAAACATAAGCCAGTAGTATGGCAAAAACTGTAGAGCGAAAATTAACATAAAAATAACCCAAATAAACAATCGAACGAAAAGAAAGAATAGATATAAACAGTAGCCCAGAAACCCTAATATAATTTCGATCTTTAAATCCAATTAACAAAAACTATACAATTTTTAGGATAATGCCAATTAGTTATTAATTTAGCGGTACCCCCCCGAGAGGTACCAGTTCCGAAAGACGTGAAATATCACCCAAAGAGGGTTAAAGGAACTACCAAACGAATAACAAAATCAAAATAAACTAAAATAAAATAGACTGACCATCATGCCCCATATCGACAGAGGACCACGAGGCCAATAATGGTCATGGAATCGCTGCATTTCAATCGTCCATACAAAACATCGCAAAGGCGGAAATATCGAAGAACCAAACCACCCTTCCATTCTCCGATAGATCAACCAATGCAGAGGATTTGCATGGCGGTGGTCCTTATGCAGCGAAAATAAACTATAGAACAGACAGCACTCTAAAGCAGAGCCACACCACTGACATACTGTAAGCTGAATCAGCTTATATTGAAAAAAAAGGAAATAGATGGCGGCACAGGCGTTGCTAAATTAGCATATCGACCCATTACTATTGAATTATATTAAATGTTGACGAAAATTAAATTATAATAAAAAATTAAAATAATTAAGCATTCATTAGAGGCAGCAACTTGCAATTCCTCCATATGAAGCCGAAATATACTATCATTGAATTATATTAAATAAAGTTAAATAATAATAAAATAAATAAATAATTAAGCATTCATTAGAGGCAGCGACATGCAATTCCTCCATATGAAGCTGAAATACATCCATTATTTTAAATTAAATAAAACATAAGCCAGTAGTATGGCAAAAACTGTAGAGCGAAAATTAACATAAAAATAACCCAAATAAACAATCGAACGAAAAGAAAGAATAGATATAAACAGTAGCCCAGAAACCCTAATATAATTTCGATCTTTAAATCCAATTAACAAAAACTATACAATTTTTAGGATAATGCCAATTAGTTATTAATTTAGCGGTACCCCCCCGAGAGGTACCAGTTCCGAAAGACGTGAAATATCACCCATAGAGGGTTAAAGGAACTACCAAACGAATAACAAAATCAAAATAAACTAAAATAAAATAGACTGACCATCATGCCCCATATCGACAGAGGACCACGAGGCCAATAATGGTCATGGAATCGCTGCATTTCAATCGTCCATACAAAACATCGCAAAGGCGGAAATATCGAAGAACCAAACCACCCTTCCATTCTCCGATAGATCAACCAATGCAGAGGATTTGCATGGCGGTGGTCCTTATGCAGCGGATTTAAAGATCGAAATTATATTAGGGTTTCTGGGCTACTGTTTATATCTATTCTTTCTTTTCGTTCGATTGTTTATTTGGGTTATTTTTATGTTAATTTTCGCTCTACAGTTTTTGCCATACTACTGGCTTATGTTTTATTTAATTTAAAATAATGGATGTATTTCAGCTTCATATGGAGGAATTGCATGTCGCTGCCTCTAATGAATGCTTAATTATTTATTTATTTTATTATTATTTAACTTTATTTAATATAATTCAATGATAGTATATTTCGGCTTCATATGGAGGAATTGCAAGTTGCTGCCTCTAATGAATGCTTAATTATTTTAATTTTTTATTATAATTTAATTTTCGTCAACATTTAATATAATTCAATAGTAATGGGTCGATATGCTAATTTAGCAACGCCTGTGCCGCCATCTATTTCCTTTTTTTTCAATATAAGCTGATTCAGCTTACAGTATGTCAGTGGTGTGGCTCTGCTTTAGAGTGCTGTCTGTTCTATAGTTTATTTTCGCTGCATAAGGACCACCGCCATGCAAATCCTCTGCATTGGTTGATCTATCGGAGAATGGAAGGGTGGTTTGGTTCTTCGATATTTCCGCCTTTGCGATGTTTTGTATGGACGATTGAAATGCAGCGATTCCATGACCATTATTGGCCTCGTGGTCCTCTGTCGATATGGGGCATGATGGTCAGTCTATTTTATTTTAGTTTATTTTGATTTTGTTATTCGTTTGGTAGTTCCTTTAACCCTCTTTGGGTGATATTTCACGTCTTTCGGAACTGGTACCTCTCGGGGGGGTACCGCTAAATTAATAACTAATTGGCATTATCCTAAAAATTGTATAGTTTTTGTTAATTGGATTTAAAGATCGAAATTATATTAGGGTTTCTGGGCTACTGTTTATATCTATTCTTTCTTTTCGTTCGATTGTTTATTTGGGTTATTTTTATGTTAATTTTCGCTCTACAGTTTTTGCCATACTACTGGCTTATGTTTTATTTAATTTAAAATAATGGATGTATTTCAGCTTCATATGGAGGAATTGCATGTCGCTGCCTCTAATGAATGCTTAATTATTTATTTATTTTATTATTATTTAACTTTATTTAATATAATTCAATGATAGTATATTTCGGCTTCATATGGAGGAATTGCAAGTTGCTGCCTCTAATGAATGCTTAATTATTTTAATTTTTTATTATAATTTAATTTTCGTCAACATTTAATATAATTCAATAGTAATGGGTCGATATGCTAATTTAGCAACGCCTGTGCCGCCATCTATTTCCTTTTTTTTCAATATAAGCTGATTCAGCTTACAGTATGTCAGTGGTGTGGCTCTGCTTTAGAGTGCTGTCTGTTCTATAGTTTATTTTCGCTGCATAAGGACCACCGCCATGCAAATCCTCTGCATTGGTTGATCTATCGGAGAATGGAAGGGTGGTTTGGTTCTTCGATATTTCCGCCTTTGCGATGTTTTGTATGGACGATTGAAATGCAGCGATTCCATGACCATTATTGGCCTCGTGGTCCTCTGTCGATATGGGGCATGATGGTCAGTCTATTTTATTTTAGTTTATTTTGATTTTGTTATTCGTTTGGTAGTTCCTTTAACCCTCTTTGGGTGATATTTCACGTCTTTCGGAACTGGTACCTCTCGGGGGGGTACCGCTAAATTAATAACTAATTGGCATTATCCTAAAAATTGTATAGTTTTTGTTAATTGGATTTAAAGATCGAAATTATATTAGGGTTTCTGGGCTACTGTTTATATCTATTCTTTCTTTTCGTTCGATTGTTTATTTGGGTTATTTTTATGTTAATTTTCGCTCTACAGTTTTTGCCATACTACTGGCTTATGTTTTATTTAATTTAAAATAATGGATGTATTTCAGCTTCATATGGAGGAATTGCATGTCGCTGCCTCTAATGAATGCTTAATTATTTATTTATTTTATTATTATTTAACTTTATTTAATATAATTCAATGATAGTATATTTCGGCTTCATATGGAGGAATTGCAAGTTGCTGCCTCTAATGAATGCTTAATTATTTTAATTTTTTATTATAATTTAATTTTCGTCAACATTTAATATAATTCAATAGTAATGGGTCGATATGCTAATTTAGCAACGCCTGTGCCGCCATCTATTTCCTTTTTTTTCAATATAAGCTGATTCAGCTTACAGTATGTCAGTGGTGTGGCTCTGCTTTAGAGTGCTGTCTGTTCTATAGTTTATTTTCGCTGCATAAGGACCACCGCCATGCAAATCCTCTGCATTGGTTGATCTATCGGAGAATGGAAGGGTGGTTTGGTTCTTCGATATTTCCGCCTTTGCGATGTTTTGTATGGACGATTGAAATGCAGCGATTCCATGACCATTATTGGCCTCGTGGTCCTCTGTCGATATGGGGCATGATGGTCAGTCTATTTTATTTTAGTTTATTTTGATTTTGTTATTCGTTTGGTAGTTCCTTTAACCCTCTTTGGGTGATATTTCACGTCTTTCGGAACTGGTACCTCTCGGGGGGGTACCGCTAAATTAATAACTAATTGGCATTATCCTAAAAATTGTATAGTTTTTGTTAATTGGATTTAAAGATCGAAATTATATTAGGGTTTCTGGGCTACTGTTTATATCTATTCTTTCTTTTCGTTCGATTGTTTATTTGGGTTATTTTTATGTTAATTTTCGCTCTACAGTTTTTGCCATACTACTGGCTTATGTTTTATTTAATTTAAAATAATGGATGTATTTCAGCTTCATATGGAGGAATTGCATGTCGCTGCCTCTAATGAATGCTTAATTATTTATTTATTTTATTATTATTTAACTTTATTTAATATAATTCAATGATAGTATATTTCGGCTTCATATGGAGGAATTGCAAGTTGCTGCCTCTAATGAATGCTTAATTATTTTAATTTTTTATTATAATTTAATTTTCGTCAACATTTAATATAATTCAATAGTAATGGGTCGATATGCTAATTTAGCAACGCCTGTGCCGCCATCTATTTCCTTTTTTTTCAATATAAGCTGATTCAGCTTACAGTATGTCAGTGGTGTGGCTCTGCTTTAGAGTGCTGTCTGTTCTATAGTTTATTTTCGCTGCATAAGGACCACCGCCATGCAAATCCTCTGCATTGGTTGATCTATCGGAGAATGGAAGGGTGGTTTGGTTCTTCGATATTTCCGCCTTTGCGATGTTTTGTATGGACGATTGAAATGCAGCGATTCCATGACCATTATTGGCCTCGTGGTCCTCTGTCGATATGGGGCATGATGGTCAGTCTATTTTATTTTAGTTTATTTTGATTTTGTTATTCGTTTGGTAGTTCCTTTAACCCTCTTTGGGTGATATTTCACGTCTTTCGGAACTGGTACCTCTCGGGGGGGTACCGCTAAATTAATAACTAATTGGCATTATCCTAAAAATTGTATAGTTTTTGTTAATTGGATTTAAAGATCGAAATTATATTAGGGTTTCTGGGCTACTGTTTATATCTATTCTTTCTTTTCGTTCGATTGTTTATTTGGGTTATTTTTATGTTAATTTTCGCTCTACAGTTTTTGCCATACTACTGGCTTATGTTTTATTTAATTTAAAATAATGGATGTATTTCAGCTTCATATGGAGGAATTGCATGTCGCTGCCTCTAATGAATGCTTAATTATTTATTTATTTTATTATTATTTAACTTTATTTAATATAATTCAATGATAGTATATTTCGGCTTCATATGGAGGAATTGCAAGTTGCTGCCTCTAATGAATGCTTAATTATTTTAATTTTTTATTATAATTTAATTTTCGTCAACATTTAATATAATTCAATAGTAATGGGTCGATATGCTAATTTAGCAACGCCTGTGCCGCCATCTATTTCCTTTTTTTTTCAATATAAGCTGATTCAGCTTACAGTATGTCAGTGGTGTGGCTCTGCTTTAGAGTGCTGTCTGTTCTATAGTTTATTTTCGCTGCATAAGGACCACCGCCATGCAAATCCTCTGCATTGGTTGATCTATCGGAGAATGGAAGGGTGGTTTGGTTCTTCGATATTTCCGCCTTTGCGATGTTTTGTATGGACGATTGAAATGCAGCGATTCCATGACCATTATTGGCCTCGTGGTCCTCTGTCGATATGGGGCATGATGGTCAGTCTATTTTATTTTAGTTTATTTTGATTTTGTTATTCGTTTGGTAGTTCCTTTAACCCTCTTTGGGTGATATTTCACGTCTTTCGGAACTGGTACCTCTCGGGGGGGTACCGCTAAATTAATAACTAATTGGCATTATCCTAAAAATTGTATAGTTTTTGTTAATTGGATTTAAAGATCGAAATTATATTAGGGTTTCTGGGCTACTGTTTATATCTATTCTTTCTTTTCGTTCGATTGTTTATTTGGGTTATTTTTATGTTAATTTTCGCTCTACAGTTTTTGCCATACTACTGGCTTATGTTTTATTTAATTTAAAATAATGGATGTATTTCAGCTTCATATGGAGGAATTGCATGTCGCTGCCTCTAATGAATGCTTAATTATTTATTTATTTTATTATTATTTAACTTTATTTAATATAATTCAATGATAGTATATTTCGGCTTCATATGGAGGAATTGCAAGTTGCTGCCTCTAATGAATGCTTAATTATTTTAATTTTTTATTATAATTTAATTTTCGTCAACATTTAATATAATTCAATAGTAATGGGTCGATATGCTAATTTAGCAACGCCTGTGCCGCCATCTATTTCCTTTTTTTTCAATATAAGCTGATTCAGCTTACAGTATGTCAGTGGTGTGGCTCTGCTTTAGAGTGCTGTCTGTTCTATAGTTTATTTTCGCTGCATAAGGACCACCGCCATGCAAATCCTCTGCATTGGTTGATCTATCGGAGAATGGAAGGGTGGTTTGGTTCTTCGATATTTCCGCCTTTGCGATGTTTTGTATGGACGATTGAAATGCAGCGATTCCATGACCATTATTGGCCTCGTGGTCCTCTGTCGATATGGGGCATGATGGTCAGTCTATTTTATTTTAGTTTATTTTGATTTTGTTATTCGTTTGGTAGTTCCTTTAACCCTCTTTGGGTGATATTTCACGTCTTTCGGAACTGGTACCTCTCGGGGGGGTACCGCTAAATTAATAACTAATTGGCATTATCCTAAAAATTGTATAGTTTTTGTTAATTGGATTTAAAGATCGAAATTATATTAGGGTTTCTGGGCTACTGTTTATATCTATTCTTTCTTTTCGTTCGATTGTTTATTTGGGTTATTTTTATGTTAATTTTCGCTCTACAGTTTTTGCCATACTACTGGCTTATGTTTTATTTAATTTAAAATAATGGATGTATTTCAGCTTCATATGGAGGAATTGCATGTCGCTGCCTCTAATGAATGCTTAATTATTTATTTATTTTATTATTATTTAACTTTATTTAATATAATTCAATGATAGTATATTTCGGCTTCATATGGAGGAATTGCAAGTTGCTGCCTCTAATGAATGCTTAATTATTTTAATTTTTTATTATAATTTAATTTTCGTCAACATTTAATATAATTCAATAGTAATGGGTCGATATGCTAATTTAGCAACGCCTGTGCCGCCATCTATTTCCTTTTTTTTCAATATAAGCTGATTCAGCTTACAGTATGTCAGTGGTGTGGCTCTGCTTTAGAGTGCTGTCTGTTCTATAGTTTATTTTCGCTGCATAAGGACCACCGCCATGCAAATCCTCTGCATTGGTTGATCTATCGGAGAATGGAAGGGTGGTTTGGTTCTTCGATATTTCCGCCTTTGCGATGTTTTGTATGGACGATTGAAATGCAGCGATTCCATGACCATTATTGGCCTCGTGGTCCTCTGTCGATATGGGGCATGATGGTCAGTCTATTTTATTTTAGTTTATTTTGATTTTGTTATTCGTTTGGTAGTTCCTTTAACCCTCTTTGGGTGATATTTCACGTCTTTCGGAACTGGTACCTCTCGGGGGGGTACCGCTAAATTAATAACTAATTGGCATTATCCTAAAAATTGTATAGTTTTTGTTAATTGGATTTAAAGATCGAAATTATATTAGGGTTTCTGGGCTACTGTTTATATCTATTCTTTCTTTTCGTTCGATTGTTTATTTGGGTTATTTTTATGTTAATTTTCGCTCTACAGTTTTTGCCATACTACTGGCTTATGTTTTATTTAATTTAAAATAATGGATGTATTTCAGCTTCATATGGAGGAATTGCATGTCGCTGCCTCTAATGAATGCTTAATTATTTATTTATTTTATTATTATTTAACTTTATTTAATATAATTCAATGATAGTATATTTCGGCTTCATATGGAGGAATTGCAAGTTGCTGCCTCTAATGAATGCTTAATTATTTTAATTTTTTATTATAATTTAATTTTCGTCAACATTTAATATAATTCAATAGTAATGGGTCGATATGCTAATTTAGCAACGCCTGTGCCGCCATCTATTTCCTTTTTTTTTTTTCAATATAAGCTGATTCAGCTTACAGTATGTCAGTGGTGTGGCTCTGCTTTAGAGTGCTGTCTGTTCTATAGTTTATTTTCGCTGCATAAGGACCACCGCCATGCAAATCCTCTGCATTGGTTGATCTATCGGAGAATGGAAGGGTGGTTTGGTTCTTCGATATTTCCGCCTTTGCGATGTTTTGTATGGACGATTGAAATGCAGCGATTCCATGACCATTATTGGCCTCGTGGTCCTCTGTCGATATGGGGCATGATGGTCAGTCTATTTTATTTTAGTTTATTTTGATTTTGTTATTCGTTTGGTAGTTCCTTTAACCCTCTTTGGGTGATATTTCACGTCTTTCGGAACTGGTACCTCTCGGGGGGGTACCGCTAAATTAATAACTAATTGGCATTATCCTAAAAATTGTATAGTTTTTGTTAATTGGATTTAAAGATCGAAATTATATTAGGGTTTCTGGGCTACTGTTTATATCTATTCTTTCTTTTCGTTCGATTGTTTATTTGGGTTATTTTTATGTTAATTTTCGCTCTACAGTTTTTGCCATACTACTGGCTTATGTTTTATTTAATTTAAAATAATGGATGTATTTCAGCTTCATATGGAGGAATTGCATGTCGCTGCCTCTAATGAATGCTTAATTATTTATTTATTTTATTATTATTTAACTTTATTTAATATAATTCAATGATAGTATATTTCGGCTTCATATGGAGGAATTGCAAGTTGCTGCCTCTAATGAATGCTTAATTATTTTAATTTTTTATTATAATTTAATTTTCGTCAACATTTAATATAATTCAATAGTAATGGGTCGATATGCTAATTTAGCAACGCCTGTGCCGCCATCTATTTCCTTTTTTTTT
The DNA here is from genome assembly GCF_048544385.1 of Mastigoproctus giganteus. Taxonomy (NCBI): domain Eukaryota; kingdom Metazoa; phylum Arthropoda; class Arachnida; order Uropygi; family Thelyphonidae; genus Mastigoproctus; species Mastigoproctus giganteus. The sequence goes on from NC_143583.1 coordinate 170,405,827, forward strand.
TTTCAATATAAGCTGATTCAGCTTACAGTATGTCAGTGGTGTGGCTCTGCTTTAGAGTGCTGTCTGTTCTATAGTTTATTTTCGCTGCATAAGGACCACCGCCATGCAAATCCTCTGCATTGGTTGATCTATCGGAGAATGGAAGGGTGGTTTGGTTCTTCGATATTTCCGCCTTTGCGATGTTTTGTATGGACGATTGAAATGCAGCGATTCCATGACCATTATTGGCCTCGTGGTCCTCTGTCGATATGGGGCATGATGGTCAGTCTATTTTATTTTAGTTTATTTTGATTTTGTTATTCGTTTGGTAGTTCCTTTAACCCTCTTTGGGTGATATTTCACGTCTTTCGGAACTGGTACCTCTCGGGGGGGTACCGCTAAATTAATAACTAATTGGCATTATCCTAAAAATTGTATAGTTTTTGTTAATTGGATTTAAAGATCGAAATTATATTAGGGTTTCTGGGCTACTGTTTATATCTATTCTTTCTTTTCGTTCGATTGTTTATTTGGGTTATTTTTATGTTAATTTTCGCTCTACAGTTTTTGCCATACTACTGGCTTATGTTTTATTTAATTTAAAATAATGGATGTATTTCAGCTTCATATGGAGGAATTGCATGTCGCTGCCTCTAATGAATGCTTAATTATTTATTTATTTTATTATTATTTAACTTTATTTAATATAATTCAATGATAGTATATTTCGGCTTCATATGGAGGAATTGCAAGTTGCTGCCTCTAATGAATGCTTAATTATTTTAATTTTTTATTATAATTTAATTTTCGTCAACATTTAATATAATTCAATAGTAATGGGTCGATATGCTAATTTAGCAACGCCTGTGCCGCCATCTATTTCCTTTTTTTTTTTTCAATATAAGCTGATTCAGCTTACAGTATGTCAGTGGTGTGGCTCTGCTTTAGAGTGCTGTCTGTTCTATAGTTTATTTTCGCTGCATAAGGACCACCGCCATGCAAATCCTCTGCATTGGTTGATCTATCGGAGAATGGAAGGGTGGTTTGGTTCTTCGATATTTCCGCCTTTGCGATGTTTTGTATGGACGATTGAAATGCAGCGATTCCATGACCATTATTGGCCTCGTGGTCCTCTGTCGATATGGGGCATGATGGTCAGTCTATTTTATTTTAGTTTATTTTGATTTTGTTATTCGTTTGGTAGTTCCTTTAACCCTCTTTGGGTGATATTTCACGTCTTTCGGAACTGGTACCTCTCGGGGGGGTACCGCTAAATTAATAACTAATTGGCATTATCCTAAAAATTGTATAGTTTTTGTTAATTGGATTTAAAGATCGAAATTATATTAGGGTTTCTGGGCTACTGTTTATATCTATTCTTTCTTTTCGTTCGATTGTTTATTTGGGTTATTTTTATGTTAATTTTCGCTCTACAGTTTTTGCCATACTACTGGCTTATGTTTTATTTAATTTAAAATAATGGATGTATTTCAGCTTCATATGGAGGAATTGCATGTCGCTGCCTCTAATGAATGCTTAATTATTTATTTATTTTATTATTATTTAACTTTATTTAATATAATTCAATGATAGTATATTTCGGCTTCATATGGAGGAATTGCAAGTTGCTGCCTCTAATGAATGCTTAATTATTTTAATTTTTTATTATAATTTAATTTTCGTCAACATTTAATATAATTCAATAGTAATGGGTCGATATGCTAATTTAGCAACGCCTGTGCCGCCATCTATTTCCTTTTTTTTTTTCAATATAAGCTGATTCAGCTTACAGTATGTCAGTGGTGTGGCTCTGCTTTAGAGTGCTGTCTGTTCTATAGTTTATTTTCGCTGCATAAGGACCACCGCCATGCAAATCCTCTGCATTGGTTGATCTATCGGAGAATGGAAGGGTGGTTTGGTTCTTCGATATTTCCGCCTTTGCGATGTTTTGTATGGACGATTGAAATGCAGCGATTCCATGACCATTATTGGCCTCGTGGTCCTCTGTCGATATGGGGCATGATGGTCAGTCTATTTTATTTTAGTTTATTTTGATTTTGTTATTCGTTTGGTAGTTCCTTTAACCCTCTATGGGTGATATTTCACGTCTTTCGGAACTGGTACCTCTCGGGGGGGTACCGCTAAATTAATAACTAATTGGCATTATCCTAAAAATTGTATAGTTTTTGTTAATTGGATTTAAAGATCGAAATTATATTAGGGTTTCTGGGCTACTGTTTATATCTATTCTTTCTTTTCGTTCGATTGTTTATTTGGGTTATTTTTATGTTAATTTTCGCTCTACAGTTTTTGCCATACTACTGGCTTATGTTTTATTTAATTTAAAATAATGGATGTATTTCAGCTTCATATGGAGGAATTGCATGTCGCTGCCTCTAATGAATGCTTAATTATTTATTTATTTTATTATTATTTAACTTTATTTAATATAATTCAATGATAGTATATATATATATATATATATATATATATATATATGAGTTAAGTTAATAGTGGTAAGAGTTTTTAAAGGTAAAATATGATATACTAGCTTATCAGGTAAACCAAAAACCATATCGGGTACCCAACGTGACCTGGAAAAAAATATAAATATATGCCATGACATAAGCAATAAATTATAAAAATATATAAAAAATACCATTAAAATGTTAATTATGGCAATAATTATATATATATATATATATATATATATATGAAATATGAAAACAAAGATGTGGAAAAACAGGAAAAATAAGGAAAAACAGTACGTGTACCTGAATGCGCAAAGCAGCAAAACAGGATACATGTATATAAATAATATAAAATAAAAATAAATAAAATAAAAATATAGATGGAGAAGTTATTAAACACAAAATGCCGAGCCTAGTTGAAGAGAAAAAGAATGTTAAGATCCTATAAAAAAAAAAAAAAAAATTAATTATTAAGTAGAATTAAATCCGAATTAATGCCGAATTAACAGGCCAATTATATGTACAAAAGCTGAAAGAAAAAGAGGGGAGGGTGATAGAGATAAAAATTATAAAATAAAAATTAAAAATTGGTACATAGATCAGGTATTTCATCAGGGGGCTACACCTGATCATGTACCAAACACTGTGTTTCTATGCAAACTCATGTTGATGGAGAAGCTGAAGAAATGAAAAGGAAATAAAAAGGAAATAAAAAATATAAAATTTTAAAATTTTTTTTTTTTTTTTTTTATAAAAATTTTTTATAGCTCCAGAAACATGAGTGAGGTAGCCCCAACGCAGTGTATTTAGATTAATAAATTAAGTAACGTAGTGTATTTGGAAATAAATTGAATAACGCAACCGCAGTGTATTTAGATTAATAAATTAAGAAAATTGAGTAACGCCGTGTATTTGGAAATAAATTGAGTCGATAGTATGTAAGAACGCCAGTTTAAATCGAAAGTATGTAATAAATAAATAAATAACAAGGTAGCGGTATAGAAAAAGGAAGCAATGCAATGCTTCCTTTTTCTATACCGCTACCTTGTTATTTATTTATTTATTACATACTTTCGATTTAAACTGGCGTTCTTACATACTATCGACTCAATTTATTTCCAAATACACTGCGTTACTCAATTTTCTTAATTTATTAATCTAAATACACTGCGGTTGCGTTATTCAATTTATTTCCAAATACACTACGTTACTTAATTTATTAATCTAAATACACTGCGTTGGGGCTACCTCACTCATGTTTCTGGAGCTATAAAAAATTTTTATAAAAAAAAAAAAAAAAAAAATTTTAAAATTTTATATTTTTTATTTCCTTTTTATTTCCTTTTCATTTCTTCAGCTTCTCCATCAACATGAGTTTGCATAGAAACACAGTGTTTGGTACATGATCAGGTGTAGCCCCCTGATGAAATACCTGATCTATGTACCAATTTTTAATTTTTATTTTATAATTTTTATTTTATAATTTTTATCTCTATCACCCTCCCCTCTTTTTCTTTCAGCTTTTGTACATATAATTGGCCTGTTAATTCGGCATTAATTCGGATTTAATTCTACTTAATAATTAATTTTTTTTTTTTTTTTTTTTTTTTATAGGATCTTAACATTCTTTTTCTCTTTTTTCTTCAACTAGGCTCGGCATTTTGTGTTTAATAACTTCTCCATCTATATTTTTATTTTATTTTTATATATTTTTATTTTATATATTATATATATATATATATAATATTACGGATAATATAAAGAACCATTAGAATAAGCAAATAAATCCAACAATAATACCATCAGGGACCTAAGACAACGCAAAAAAAAAATAAAAATAAAAAAATAAAAAAATAATAAAAATAATAAAAATAATTATTATCGCTTTTTACCGACAATCTAGATGACGTCAACTGGGGCCAACCACCCAGAATGAAGGCAAAAATACCAAATTAATAAATAGGCAGCTCAAAGATATACATGAACATTTTGTGATTACTCCCGTTGACAAAGCTGCTTGTAATTATGCAATCATATGTAAATCATATTATATAGAAATCATTAAAAAAGAACTAGAGTCTAGCCATACATATAAACAGATAGCATCTTCCCATAATATAATAATCAAAAAATTAATTGCATTGCATAAAAAATTAAAGTTAAAGTATAAAAACCTAAAATTTCCATTTATATATGGCATACCCAAATTTCACAAAACACCAATTGCTTTTAGATTCATAACATCATGTAGAGATAGTTATGCTAAATTTCCCGGAAAAACGTTAGAAAAGTTACTTAAAATTATATTAAATAACTTACATAAAACTATTATAATAAATAATAACTTACCTATTATAAATGCTCTAAAAAATAACAATATTCATCAAATACAAACATTTGACTTTAACAGTCTATTTACGAGCATTAATCTTGATAACTTAGAAGTCGTCCTCCAGAAACTATATTTAGAAAATAAAAATGCTATAAAGGTTGATTTAACCTATTGGGATTCTCTAATAAAATTATGCATCTTTAATAATTATATATATGACGGAACATCGTTATACCTACAAGTGACTGGCACCCCTATGGGAAGTCCAGCATCAAGCATAATCGCAAACCTTTATCTACATTATACAGAAAGAGAATTCCAAGATAACCTACTTATATATAGATACGTAGATGATATATGTGTTTTTAATTGTCCACATTTTGTCCAGGATTACAGTAAATTATATCCAGTAGAACTTGTATTGGTAAAAACTAATAGTTCTGATACTATAGCAAATTATCTGGATCTTCATATAGAAATATTGCATAATAATAATATAGACCTAAACGTATATAATAAAAGAGATGCATTCAATTTTAACGTAGTAAGCTTTACAAATTGGAAATCTAATATATCAAAATCAGTGCATGCTAATATAATTTTATCACAATGTCTAAGAATTGCTTATATCTGCAATAGTAATAAAAATTGTTCAGCGGGCTTAACAGTGTTGTACGGCAGGTTGATCAATAATAATTTCCCTATCGCTTACCTGAAATATCATTTCAGGAAAGCGATAAACATTATTAATTTCAAAAATTTGTTTTCTGAACCTATTGTTTTAATATAATTTTCAATATAATCGTTATATTTAGTGCCATGTATATATGTAAATAGGATAACTTTGCATTCTTGGTGTCTTACGGCGTAGAAAACTTGTACCCACCGGCTTGCAAATTACAGTGTATCATATTTTTTTTTTTTTTTTTTTTTTAATATATAGTTAATATATAGTTAAATTTATTTAAATTTACTTAAGTTCACGCTGAGATAACATGCAAATTCAGCTCAGGGTCCTACTATAGGAACGGGTTTGCGATCCCGGGCATACCCGAGCCACAATTTATATCTTGTAATGTCTTTAAACTGTCCTAGACTCTTTATTTTTATTTCTCCGAAATTATTAGGGCAATCCGAGGACGTAGGAGAAACTATTTCTTATCTATACCACTATTTTTCGCCTTTGTGGAGTTCAGGTTCTATTATTCCTACTCCTTTAGTTTTTCTTCTTACTATCTGCATGTTTCTCTATGCGTTAATTTAATTTAATTATTTATTTTTACCGTATCCATCACATAGGGGGCACCACATATTATTTTGACGACTATTACATTATGTCCTAGATACGGTCAAATGTAGTATGTATTATATATTTAATCTTATTTTAATCATTAAATTACGTTCTCTGTCGGGTCAACGATGATTAATATATGCTTACATTTATATTTTACTTATATTTCTTGCCTTTGATTCTAATATTTCTAAATTTTATTATCATCTTTCGATTTATTTATATTCGATTTATTTTCGGCCTATACTGGTTTATATTTGGTTTAGATTTAAATTACTTAGCACATATTGATCATCACAGAAACAGAGAACCTTGTCGTTTTTTGCCTTCATTCTGGGTGGTTGGCCCCAGTTGACGTCATCTAGATTGTCGGTAAAAAGCGATAATAATTATTTTTATTTTTTTTTTAATTTTTTATTTTATTTTTTTATTTTTATTATTATTATTATTTTTTTTTTTGCGTTGTCTTAGGTCCCTGATGGTATTATTGTTGGATTTATTTGCTTATTCTAATGGTTCTTTATATTATCCGTAATATTATAGACATTATGGGTGCATTGCATGATTGCTTGCAACTGCATTGACTCATAAATATTATTTACATATTAGTTACAGTTACTGTCGTTTTAACTTTCTTTACTTTTTTATCAATAATTATAATTATATATATATATATATATACAGTATATATATATATATATATAATTTTCTGGTGAGTATGGGCTTGGCACACCCAGGGTCCTGAGCTGGATATCACCATACTTCTCTTTCTTGGTGATTCCCTTATACTTTTGACTCTCTCTCTCAGGGTAACTCGGGATTTTTTTTTTTTTTTTTTTTTTTTTTTGGCTGGTGCAGCATAAGCCTCAGGCTTCCTCGCATCATATTTAAAGGCCGCCGTAGCCTAGTGGTCAGGCGCGCGGGTGCATAAGTACACGTGCCGTGAATGACCGGGGTTCAAGCCCGTGACTGCTGAATACGGTGCTGTTTCTTGTATTCTGTGTATCTTGTAAACTCCTCTGACCGTTTGGTCGTTTTATATAGCTAATAATAATAATAATAATAATAATAATAGTATCAGTTAAGCGTACAAACCGTAGCAAGAATGGGGAAAAGGAGTGATCTAACGGACTTCGAACGTATCATGGTATGGTAGTAGTTGCAAGAAGTGTTGGACAAAGCAGTTCTCCTGAACATTTCACACACCACAGTTTCAAGGGTGTATCGAGAATGGTACAACGAGCAGAAAACATCCTCTCAACGGCACTTCTGTGGAATAAAATCGCTTGTTGATGAGAGAGGCCAGAGGAGGATGGCTAGAATTGTGTAAGCAAACAGACCGGCCACAAAGTCGTGTGGGGTGGTTTCGTGTTATTATTATTTCTTTCTATTTATTTTATTTTAATTCCAGCTCCCTTATTCAATAAGTCTTATTTAATTAAAATGTTCTTTTTTTGAACCTTTTATGCCCCCCTTTTTGGCCCCTCCCACTTTACACCTGACTTGTTAATCTCCCAGAAGATTCTAGACTCTAGGGGGTTTTCAGTAATAATGCATTCCCCTCACGGACTGGCTGAGGTTCGAAATGACTGACAAACTCATATGGGCTAAATATAACATTATTTATTGACACTATTTACATGGTAACAACAACAAACTGAGTACTTTATTCAGTGGGTCCTTGTTAGACTGCTAGCAATTAACTGTGTACAAATTTTATAATAAAAATACTACCAATTCTGATACACTATTATGTTTCTTCATGTACTTCGACATTGATTCCAACAGATCCAGGTATTTAACGCATCTCATAATCCACACATCCGTATTCCTACTGCTTAACTGTCCTAGTTTTGTTGTTTGTTTGTTATTTGGAGCATTAACAACTAAGGCCATATTGCTCCGGGATATGCGGTGGTCATTCCCTGACCTTTCTGCATCCTCCGTATTTGGTAGTGACGGGCTCGAACCCAACTGTCCTAGTAGGCCAACAAGTAAATCAACATATGAACAAACCAATATAAGTAATGTTTCTTCCCCGTCACAAACCTCTTCCTCTTTCTTTAACACTGCCTCCCCTATCTAATTCAAATTATCTATTTGTCTCTCTCTCACTTTGTATTACACCTATATATATATATATATATATATATATATATATATAATTTTTTTTCTTTCTAAATTTATAACTTTTCCTCTAGAGTCCTTTCCATTACTAAGTTTAAGATTTTTTTACTTAACTAGCACTTACTCAGTTGGCTGAGCGGTTCTCCGTGCTCGGTTCTTTCTCTCTGTCTCCCTGCTCTGGGCTGCCATAACCATCTGTATATGAGGCGTAGTCTGGATAGTGAACGGCTGTTCAACAGTGGAACACAGCGGTCTATCTGAGGTCTTACTCTTCCGTGGGCACTGCGCTGCTGATATTATCTAAGGATCCTATCTCGCTTCAACGGTCTGCACTGCGTCCAGGCACTACTTTTCACTGAGATACCTTCAGGGTCGGACGGTCGCTCTTTATCTCTCAATTGGGTAATTGGCTTTTAGAACTCTCCTTGGGTGTCATATTCCATTTATTTCTGGGTGTTCTTTCTTTATTTTCCGCTGCTCTCCCTCAGGGCTTGCACTTCGCACGGTCACTAAGACGATAACCCTTCCTCTCCACCATAGGTTAGTACCTCTATCACCTGCATTAACTTCTCTGACTGCTCTGAAGTCAATAACTACTGCAATACTTCCATTCTTCTCCTAGGGAACATTCTCTCCAACTCTAGAGTTCCACAAAGTTCTCACAATAAAATTTTCCCACTACAACTACCACCATCCCAGAACTGCAACCACCATCCAAACTCGACAACTCTCTCTCTCTCTGCAACCCAAAAAAAAAAACTCTCTCCTTTCTCTCGGAGTTCAATCACTCTGTTTTTTTCTTTAAAGTTCCCCCTATTCTCACTGACCAATCGCTGACCTGTACAGCACTTTCCCCTGTCTCTTTATTCTACCATACAGCACTTTCCCCTGTCTCTATTTTTCCCATTCGTCTCTTTATTCTACCGTGGGCGTGTCTTCCATCCTTCTAGACAGGACTTCCAGTGTCCAGAGATCACTCGAATTTTCTAGAAGGATGGCCGGAAGTTCCGGCAGTCTAGAAACTTCTAGATCTTCCTTGTGACCTCACATCCACACCCTTTATTCGTCGCGCTTCACCTGCCATTAATCGCCCCATGAAATTTTTAAGAGCGCACTCCATTACTTGAGTGCCTTCTCTATTGAGTACTGGCCCTTTCTCAAGTGGGTTTTGTTTCGGTCTATTGTTCCTTCCGGATGGAGTGCTGCCTATGCTCTGTGTACATTAACACGAACTGCTCCAGATCGGTGGGCCGACCGGGCTAGCCGAGTGGGTAAAGTACCTGCCCGGCAACCCAAAGGTCGCGGGTTCGATTCTCGCCTCGGGCTTGGATCAAAGTACTGCAAAAACCTTGGGAGGTGCAATATGGCCACAGAAGCCGATGCGCCAACAACTACCAAATCAAAAAAAAAAAAAAAAATCCAGATCGGTGCTCCTATTGTTTCGCGTGTTCCAAACCGCTCCCCTCCGTCGCTACGTTAATCCTCACCTTACTTAAGGATAATAGGCAAAAAAAAAAAAAAAAAAAAAAATACAATTACAGCTGGTAATTGCTTGAACTACCATATTCAAAATCTATAAATCAGTTAAAACATGATATATTTCGGAATGCAGACTGTTTTTAAAATACTTATAACATTTCCAATATCGGTGAAACCATTATTGGAAATCGGTGAAACCATTATAATCGTTGTAAGAACGGGTTCTTACAGTCGCACATCAGAATACAACCTTGGTGCGTAGAACAAAATATCGCAACGGACCACTAGTCGCACTTTGTCGCGAATGGCTACAACAGCCGACGGCCATATCGTGTACCTTTGTTATCAATGAAGAACAAGAGAATATGCCTCCTGTGGGCACGGCAACACCAGTACTGGACTATCGAGGATTGGAAAACAGTTGCTTGGTCTGACGAGTCGAAGTTCCTGGCGCATCATGTTGGTTGAAGGCTCAGAATTTGGCGAAAATAACATGAATCCATGAACCCGTCATGTCTGACGACTACTGTGCAAGGTGGTAGGGGCAGTGTTATGGTGTGAGAAATGTTTTCTTGGCACACGTTGGGTCCGTTAATAGCCATAGATTCACGTCTGAATGCCATATCGTTGCTAATGAAGTGCATCCGTTCAGTTTATCCTCAGTCAGGTGGTTTCTTCCAGCAGGATAATGCGCCGGTGCACAAAGCCCGAATCAGTATGGAATGGTTCCAGGAACATGGCAATGACTTTTCTTTGCTGCCATGGCCCGCTCAGTTCGCGGATCTCAATCCCATTGAACATCTTTGGGATGAGCTGGAAAGTGCTGTTCACTGCAGGCCTACACCTCCGGCGAATCTCAAGGAACTGTGTGACACATATCTGCATGGTACTCCATTCCTGCATAACGTTGTCAGCATCTTGTTCAATTCATGCCTAGACGAATTCAGGCTGTTTTGAAGGCTCAACACGATACTAGGTAGAAGTACCTAATAAAGTGGCAGCACAGTGTATATATATATATATAGGGTGATCCAAAGTCAGTAAACAATTAAAGAATCGGCATTTCAGTGAATTTTTGACGTATGGTAAAGGTTATCGCAGAAATGCATAGAATTACTTGGGGTTTTGCTATAGCATACATTGCCACCTTTCCTATAATTTCGGTGGATGGCCTCTGATGAAGACACTGAATTTGTGAAAAACACTGCACAATGTAATCTTATTTTGTAATCAATGGAATCTTTTATATGCTATAGCATACAGAACATGTTGGAAACAGAAGCAAGAACATTACCGTCTTTCTTATAATTTCGGTGGATGGCCTCTGATGAAGTCACTGAAATTGTGAAAAACACTGCAATGTTATTTTGGTCGCCTTTTCATTTCTTATTTTAATTTCTTGCCAACTATATTTTTCACCCCAGGGGCTCACATCTGGTGAGTATGGACTTGGCAAACCCAGGGTCCTGAGCTGGATATCATCATTCTTCTCTTTCTTGCTTTCTTGGTGATTTCCTTCTACTTCTCTCTCTCTCTCTCTCTCTCTCTCTCTCTCTCTCTCTCTCTCTCTCTCTTTTAGGGTAATGCTGGAATTTGTTTTCCTTTTGGCTGGTGCAGCACAAGCCTCAGGCTTCCTTGCACCATATGGCTTATAATAATAATAATCTGTCTCTCTCTTTTTCATATCTTACCTGGTGACCTCATTCTACCATATATCGCTACCTTTCTTACCCATTTAGTCGAATTCACTTCTGGTGTATACGGTAGATTCAATAGGATTAAACCAAAATCTTCTTCACACTTTCTACATACAGTACTATATATCGGGTTGCCGACGAGTCGATCGCGGATTTAATTTCGATCGATCACGACGAATTTTAAATATACAGTCATCCCTCGATTTGTGCACCTTGTGCAAAGAAATTTTTGAGATGGTAGATCGCGGCACCTTTTGAAGGAAAAAAGTAGATCGCATCACAAATTAAGTTGGCCACTCCTGCTAAAAATATACACATTATTGCTGTAGGTTACGTTTTGCTAATGCAGTGTCCCTGATCCATAATCAATGTTATCTTCCTTTTCGTACTGTTACTCTCCACCCTCCATGATTACTTAGCTTCTTAATACTATTATTCTTTTATTATATATATATATAGGTAGCCCTCGTTTTGCGCTGGTCCGATTTGCGCCGATTCGCAATAGTGCCAATCACTAACCAGAACGCCATTTTTATTTTTGCATTTTTATAAATTGAAAGTTTAAAATCATCAGACAGAATTTATCGGCATCATACTGTTCTGTGTATCGTGCACTGTTCACGTGATTTAGGACAATCTGAGCCAATCAGCAATTAGCGCATTCGTATCAGAGACGAGAAAGATTCCCGCCCTCAAAGTAACCACTCGTGGATGAGGGTAGCAAAGGTCCATGCGGTGAAGCATTCAGTTGGTTGTTGTTTAAGCTATTTACACGTGTTGGAAATTTATTATTATTATTAGCCATATGGTGCAAGGAAGCCTGAGGCTTATGCTGCACCAGGAAAAAAAAAAGTTCCCGAGTTACCCTGAGAGAGAGAGAGAGAGAGAGAGAGAGAGAGAGAGAGAGAGAGAGAGAGAGAGAGAGAAGGGAATCACCAAGAAAGAGAAGAATGATGATATCCAGCTCAGGAAAGCCGTCCCAAGGCTATGAATATGCCTCCATCGACTATTACTACAACTATGAAGAATGCTAATAAAATAAAACAATCCATGCAAATTGGTAGGTAAAATTTTTGGTGCCCGGATTTCCGATTGACTCCAATATATAAAAGGTTCCATTTGCGCCTGTCCCCCCCCCCCAGGAACCTAACCCGGCGTAAATCGAGGGCTACCTATATATATATATATATATATATATATATATATATACATAGATACATATTTCATATAAATTAATTATTTGTTTTAGTTTATTAACGAAATATTTTTATATAAAAAACAAACAAATATTTATTCGTTCTTTTCCGCGATTTCTGTTGTATCTGTTGCACTGCTTGTGGATGGAACACTTGCAGCTTATACTCTTTGCTGCACTGCTTGAAGCTTCTATTGCTTTCTTACGACTTGGTAATTTCTTTGTGATAAAATTATTATGCACCCTGTGCGCATGCATCCTGAAGACTGAAGCTATGGTTCTGTTCCACAAATTTAATAACAGTTTCAACGGACTTTTCTGCAGTAGCCCAAGATATCTTTTCTTCTTCAACTTTGTCGTTTTCTTCTCCAGATTCTTCTGAATAATTCTCTTCTATCTTATCAGGAGTTATAATGCTTTGAATAATTTCTTGATCAGCGAAAGTCTCTGCAACTTCAACATCATGTTCAATGCGTATCCACTCTTCTATGTCATCAGCATTAAGTTTGCGTAGAGGGTTGTCTTCCGTACATAATTTAATAGTGTCCATCAGTTCTTTCACTTCTGATGTTTTCAGCTTTATGTGAAATCAGTGGCATAGGAACGCTTGGCATGGGGGCAGGTGCAAAGAGTGCCGACAGGAGAAGGACGCCACTGACTGACTACATCAGTACTGTACAGTGTCAAGCTATTTCGATACCCGAGGCTAGCTGACGAAATGGCGTCCCTCGATGATGTCGAATCAAGATGACAGCACAAGAAGGGTGAAAATTAATTTTCACACGGTGATTCAAGCATGCATGCATCTGAGTATATACTGCATAGCATCATAGATCTACAGTATTTGCTGTCCAGAATGTAACTTTGAAGGGACCAATCAGGCGATCGCTTCATCAGCGCATGCTCGAATGCATAGTACGCAATTCACGCATTGTGTACAAACTGAATAACTTACAGTGTTTTTGTGATTGCTATATAAACAGGTAATCGTGAATATTGTGATTTATAATTTAAATAAAACAATAAAGGCCAAATTAATTTTAGACATGCCACCAAAGAAAAAAGTGAAAAGACTGCATAAAGAGGAAATTAGAAAAAAACATTCTGCTAGTTTACAAAACTGGCTTACAATAAACTACTCCAAATCTGAAAGTGACAAAGAAAACGAACATGATTCGAATGAAGATGAAACAAATGATGATGCCACTGAAATGGAAGTCCAAGAAAAGCTCAAACAGTTGAAGTTATTTTAAAAGAATTAGAAAGTGTGGACAATACCAACAACAGCTGGCAGAAGAAAATGATGGCAACAATAATATTAACATGGAACATGTTAATATTATTGTTGCCATCATTAAAGTCTGAATTTTAATGATCCGACCACATGGAACTTTAATACCCACAAAAACAGATCTCTTATGGTGCAACACGGTCCCGAACATATCTACTACTCTGTGACTGACTGACAAAACAATAGTTGAACTGAAAATATATAGAAACAAATTCGGCTATAGATGGCGGTACGAACGCAGCGTTAGCACATTATCACGCTACTATCCCCATGTAAATATAATCTAAAATTAGAGAGATAAAAAGTAATCAAAATATATTAAAAATAAGAAAAAAATATATATTAAAATAAATAAGAAAAAATAGTAGAAAAACCATTAGTGCCAGCAGAAAAGCACAATTCACTACATGTTGCTTATAACACAGAGTAGTAAGATATCTTATGATTCTGTGGCTTATAATAAGCTAAAATAGGATATTTGCCAGCAGCATGGCAAACCAGTAGAGTGAAAAAGAACTCAACCAAATAAAACAACAAAAATAACAGAAAAATATATGGCGGGGATAAAGAAGAAGAAGGTAGTATTGAAGCAAAGTTCATAAAATAATTTAGAAAATTAAGCCAATTAAAAGAAATTTATCGGCGCACCCTCGCAAGCACCCATTTCCGAATTATGTGAAATCTCACTAAGGTGGAAACGTAGACTAACAACATTACGTGACCAAATAAATTGGAAATAATAATTAATAAAATGAAATAAAATAAAATAGACTGACCATTACGCCCTATCTCGACAGAGGACCACGAGGCCAATAATAGGCAGGGAATATATATATATAAATAAAATTTTTAGTTAATTATAATACCAACTAGATAAATAGGGGAATTTAGCATAAAAGTATTAGGGGTGAAAATTATACTCATTAGTTCAAAGGGCCAAGTTTAGTAAGTTGGACTTCTTTGATGTATCCTATAAATAAACACATATAATATAATAAAATAAAACGAAATAGTAAAATTAAAATGATGATATAGCTAATTATAGATATATGGATACATTGAATGGAAAGTTAACTAGGGCTAGCTCCACTCAATATATCCCATCAATAATTAGCTGAGGCTATCTGTTTCTATTTGCCATTTGCCAGTTTTTCTATGTACAAATATCCTGAGAAATTATTGTGTTCATAGAGGAAGAAGAAGAGGAACTATCTGACGAAGAACTTATTGACTTGCAGGCAGTGATAGTGAAACCAATTGATTATCAAAATATATAATCAATTGATTTCATTACTTTAATGTACCTTAAATTTAGCAGAAAACTGGCAGAATAACTGCTAGCACGACATATAGAAGTGAAAATTAATAATAATGGAAGTGCATAATGAATAATATATGTGACTACCAACTATTTATTTAAGTGAAAAGAAAGGCGTATGCCTAAAATTAAGGCGATTATGAAGAGGAATGAGGATAGTAATAGTAATGGACCTCAGGTCTATTACTATCCTTATTCCTCTTCATATTCGCCTTAATTTTAGGCATAAGCCTTCCTTTATTATTAATTTTCGCTACTATCTGTGCAAGGCTCAAGGGGTAGAATTTTTTTCAGCCTGGACTGTACTTGTTAACAGGAGAGATTGCTTCTACAGGGATGGGATACACTTAAATAGAAAGGGTGCAAGAATATTTGCTGATGCTATCGAGGCAGTGTTAGGTGGGTCGGAAAACTGCTAGCTTGGGAGGAGACAAAGACCAATAGATTGACAGTAGCCACTGGCAGAGGTGAAAGAGATTCTTGCACTGCTTCTATTAGAATGAGCAGAAGCCTGAAAAACAAGATGCATGGTATTTCAGAGACTGCTGGGAGCCATTGCGGTACAAGTAAACACATGGGTTGTGTTAGGGTAGCTAAGAATAGAAACAGGTGCAGGTATACTTGCGTGTACACCAATGCTAGGAGTTTAGTAAATAAATTTGATGAATTTGAGGTATTGCTCAAAATATCAAAGGCAGATATTGTTGGGATATCAGAGACGTGGTGACACACAGATATAAGGGATGCAGAACTGCAATTTGGGGAGTACAACGTCTACAGAAAGGATAGACAGGATAGGAAGGGGGGAGGGGTTATGCTATTAGTTAAGAAACACATAAAAACCAAGGAAGTGAAGCCAGTCGACATCGCTGGATAGTGCAGTGTTGAGTCAGTTTGGTGTGACATAAGCATTGGGAGATCAAAATTGAGAGTAGGAGTGTGCTATAGGCCTAATGTCTCTGATGAGTATAATAAGGAACTGTACAGGGAAATAGAGTGGGCCAGTAAATCAGAGAGTCTTATAATGGGAGATTTTAATTTCCCAGATATTGACTGGAATTTGGGGGCTGGTTACTCACGCACTAGCAGGGCTTTTGTGGATTTATTGGATGATTATTTTCTACATCAGCATGTTCGGGAGGCAACTAGAGGGAGTAATACTCTTGATTTGATTATCAGCAGTGATTCTTCATGCATTAAGAATCTGCAGATAAATGAACCACTAGGTGGCAGTGATCACAGTGTGCTGAAGTGGGATTTACTCAAAGAGGTAACTACCATTAGGGGTAAAGGGAAGGGTTATTGCTTCCGTAAAGGCGACAACGATGGACTGAGACAGTATTTAAATTCTATACAGTGGGACCAACTGATGATGTTACCAACAGCAAATTCAAAATGGGAAGCATTCAAAGAACTTATCTTGAAAGCTACTAGGTTCCACATACCAACTAAGAAATATTGTTCAAGGTTTAGGCCTAAATGGATGTCAGATGAACTAATGAGGCATATGGCAGAGAAGAAAAATGCATGGGATACTTACAAATTAACACATGACACAGAAGCCTATGATAGATACAAGTTGATATGCAACCAAGTTACAAAGGAGGTTAGGCAGGCGAAGGCAGATTACGAGAAATCCTTGGCAAGGGATGCAAAGAAAAACAGCAAAGAGTTCTTTACTTATGTAAACTCTAGAAGGAAGGGGATGAATCAGATTGGTCCACTTGATATTGATGGGTCAACTGTTGATGATCCTGCTCAGGTAGCTAACAAACTAAATGAATATTTTGCATCGACATTCACACATGAGGAGTTATTCAGCAAGGGGAATGCCAGAGGTGTATTCAACTCTAGCAGTAAGCTACAGAATCTTGAAATAACTGGGAGTAAAGTGGAGGAGAAACTGTTGAAGATAAACACAAAAAAGGCACCCAGGGTGGATGGGATCTATTCAGTTATATTAAAGGAGGCAGCAAAGGAAGTAAGCAAACCATTAGCCATAATTATGAGAGCTTCCTTGGACTCAGGGGAGGTACCCATAGACTGGAAATGTGCAAATGTGACCCCAATTCACAAAGGAGGATCAAAGGCTGACACAAGTAATTATAGACCTGTGAGCTTAACTTCTCTTCCAGGAAAATTAATGGAGGCACTGGTTAAAGAAGCACTGCAGGATCATTTCGACAAGACTTCAGTTATAGCTCAGACACAGCATGGTTTTGTTAAGGGGAAGTCTTGCCTGACCAACTTGATTGGATACTATGATGCAGTCACAAAAGAACTGGATGCAGGGAATAACTTTGATATTATATACTTGGATCTTAGAAAGGCTTTTGATACTGTTGCACATGGAAGACTGCTACACAAATTGGAGCAGTGTGACATTGGAGGCAAATTGCTGCTATGGATAAAGGGGTGGTTGAGGGGGAGAAGACAGAGAGTGGTAATCAATGGACACTGCTCATCGTGGACTATTGTTATTAGTGAGTCCCTCAGGGCTCAGTGTTGGGTCCATTACTGTTTTCTGTATTTATAAATGATATTGATGATGGTATATCAAGCTTAATGTCCATGTTTGCAGACGATACAAAGGTTGGCAGGGTTGTCAAGGACACTACTGACACTATGCTGCTGCAACAGGATCTGGAAAGGTTGAGCAGATGGGCTGAGAGGTGGCAAATGAAGTTTAACATTGACAAATGTAAAGTACTACACATGGGAAACAGCAACCCCAGAGCAACGTATCAACTCTGTGGTACTATACTGACAGTGGTAGAGAATGAAAGGGACCTGGGGGTGGTTGTGCAGGCAGATATTAAGTTCTCTGAGCAGTGCAGACGGGCTGCAAGAGTAGCTCATGGAGTATTGTCAATGATATACAGGAATTTTTCCAGCAGGGATAAGGAGGTGATTATTCCATTGTATAAGGCAATGGTCAGGCCACACCTATAGTACTGTATACAGGTCTGGAGGCCTCATTTCAAGAAGGATGTAGAGCTGCTGGAACGAGTACAGAGAAGGGCAACAAGATTAGTGAATGGAACAAAGGGGTGCTCTTATGAAGAAAGGCTTAAGTTTTGCAAATTACAGTGTCTGGAGACTAGGCACCAGCGAGGTGATCTCATAGAGGTGTATAAAACCTTGAATGGTTTAAGCATGCTCAATGCTGATGGGATTCTTCCTCTAGCTCAGAAAAATTACCTGAGAGGGCATAAATTCAAATTGAGGACAGACAGATGTAGGATAGACGTGCGGAAATTTGCCTTTAGCCAGCGGGTGGTTGGTTGGTGGAACAGACTTCCATCCCTTGTGGTGGAGGTTGATAGCCTAAATAAGTTGAAGGCTCAGCTGGACAGGTATTTTGAACGAACAGAGTGGTGAAGTGGAAGTGGGTTTTTTTTTTTTTTTTGGCTGATGCTGCATAAGCTTGCTTTCTTGCATCAAATGCCTCTAGTAATGCTAATGCTAATCTGTTTCTATCCCTATCTCTATCCGTTATCTATCCCTAGTTAACGTTCAATTCAATGAATCCATATATCTATAATTAGCTAATCATCATTTTAATTTTACTATTTCATTTTATTTTATTATATTCTGTGTTTATTTATAGGGTACAACAAAGAAGTGCAACTTAGGTTACCTAAAGGTTACTTGGCCCTTTGAACTAATGAGTATAGTTTTCACCCCTAATACTTTTATGCTAAATTCTCCAATTTATCTAGTTGGTATTATAATTATCTAAAAAAAATTGTTATATACAGACAGATGTAATGTACAATCATAAATTTGATGGCATTACTCTTTTCTGCCACTCTTTCTACTTTTCTATTTCTTATATTCTGCAGAATTCTAAGAATCTGCAGTTACAGGAACTACTAGGTGGCAGTGATCACAGTGTGCTGAAGTGGGATTTACTCAACGAGGTAACTACCACCAGGGTTAAAGGGAAGGGTTTTTGCTTTCGTAAAGGCGACTACGATGGTCTGAGACAGTATTTAAATTCTATACAGTGGGACCAACTGATGATGTTACCAACAGCAAACTCAAAATGGGAAGCATTCAAAGAACTTATCTTGGAAGCTACTAGACTTTACATACCAACTAAGAAATACTGTTCAAGGTTCAGGCCTAAATGGATATCAGATGAACTAATGAGACATATGGCAGAGAAGAAAAATGCATGGGACACCTATATATTAACATGTGACAGAAGCCTATTGATCTGTAACCAAGTTACAAAGGAGGTTAGGCAGGCGAAGGCAGATTACGAGAAATCTTTGGCAAAGGATGCAAAGAAAAACAGCAAGGAGTTCTTTACTTATGAACTCTAGACTCTTAAACTAGAAGGAAGGGGATGAATCACATTGGTCCACTTGACATCGATGGTTCAACTGTTCATGATCCTGCTCAGGTAGCTAACAAACTAAATCAATATTTTGCATCTACATTCACACATGACTAATTATTCAGGAAGGGGAATGCCATAGATTAAGTAAACACTGGCAGTGAGCTAGATGGTATTGTAATAATTGAGAGTAAAGTGGAAGAGAAATTGTTGAAGATAAATACAAGAAAGGCACCTGGAGTGGATGGGATCTATCCAGTTATATTAAAGGAGGCAGCAAAGGAAATAAGCAATCCGTTAGCCATAATTATGAGAGCTTCCTTGGACTCAGGGGAGGTACCCACAGACTGGAGATGTGCAAATGTAACCCCAATTCACAAAGGAGGATCAAAGGTTGACCCAAGTAATTATAGACCTGTGAGTTTAACTTCTGTTGCAGGAAAATTAATGGAAGCACTGCAGGTTCATCTTGACAAGAATTCAGTTATAGCTGTGGAAGCTAATAGCCTAATATTAGGCTATTAGCTTCCACAACAAAAGATGGAAGCCTGTTCCAGCAATCAACTACCCCGCTGGCTAAAGGCAAATTTCCGCACATCTATTTTAAAACTTTTTTTTTGTTCTCACCTTTTTCCATTATTATATGGGGTTAGCGTTTTTTTATTGTTTTGCCATGCAATTTTTACAGCCGGATGCCCTTCCTGACGCCAACCCTCACCCTTTATCCGGGCTGGGAATATACGGTGGTCATTCCCTGACCTACCACATCGTCCATATGTGGTGGGTACGGGCTCGAACCCCGGTCTAATCAAGAAGCGTGTGCTATGCACTACTGCTCCTGCCCACCTGGCTACGGAGGCGCCATATCTATTCTACAACTATCTTTTTTCAATTTAAAACTGTGTCCCTTCAGGTTCTTAGTCTGAGCAAAATGAAGAATCCCATCAGCATTCAGCTTTGTAAAACCATTCAAGACCTTATACACCTCAATCAGATGACCTCGTAGGTGCCTACTGTCTAGGCGCTACAATTTCCAGAACTTAAGCCTTTCTTGGTAAGAGTACCCCTTTATTCCCCTCGCCAATCTTGTTGCCCTTGTTTGTACTCGTTCTAGCAACTCTACATCCTTCCTAAAATGAGGCCTCCAGACCTGCACAATACTCTAGGTGTGGCCCGACCATTTCCTTGTATAACGGGATTATCACCTCCCTGTCCCTGCTAGCAAAATTCCTATATATCATTGACAACTCCATGACCTGCCCTGGTAGCTCGTCTGCACTGGTCAGTGAACTTTATATTTGGCTGCACAATTTCCCCCAGGTTTTTCTCACTTTCCACTTCCCTGAGTGCAGTACCTCCCAGTTGGTACGTTTCTCTGGGGTTATTGCTACCCATATGCATAAGAAGGATAGTAAGGACAGTGGGGCATTAAGGGACGTTCTTTAAATATGTTGTACCAATGTTTATTTGTCCCGATTCTCACTTACGCATCTGGTGCGTGGGTACAACGAATAGATAAAAGTAAGATCCAAAAGTATCTTATTCAAGCTCAAAGATTTGCCCTTCTTGGCATTACACGTGCATGCAGAACTGTTTCCTCTGATGCACTCCAGGTTTTGGCAGGAAGAAAACCTGCATACCTTGAAGTATTAATGCAAGGTCTCTTATATTATACCAAGAATAATATAAGGAGACCTATACTGGGCGTGACTTCTAGCCCAGTAGAAGGACATGAATACACAAGAACGGATGTCCGAGAAGAAAAGAAAAGAATAAATACTGAAATTACTGCATTATGGCAAGAAGGTTGGACACATAGTGAAAAGGGCCGGCAGACTTACATGTTCTTTCCTAATGTGAGAACGGTAGAGACCAGATTTAAACCCTGGTTATAATTTGGCCTTCATGCGGCTTTTCTAATAACTGGACACGGTTTGAAATATAAATTATTTCAGCTGGGATTGAACCATTCCGGACTATGCATATGCGGTGAAAATGAAACATCAAAGCACTTGATGCTAGAGTGCAATGCTTACATGGAATTAAGAGTAAAATTAGAAACTCTTGTGGGAGAATTAAGTGAGGATCGCTTGGAGGTCCTGTTCACAGATCGTAGCAAATTTTCATTGTTCAATGAATTTACAAATGATTTATTTAGAAGAAGAGCTTTTCTTGATAGTAGTGACCCACCTCCCCGTGGTTAGGGACGGGAACTACTCTGATTAGGATACATAGTTCCAAAATCCAAATGTATTGCTCCTCAGAGTAGGCTAAGAGGTCACCGAAAATTTTGTGTTAGAATTTGAGTTCTAAATTTTAATAAATTTATATTAATAATGTTCCAAAATTCAGACGCCAAATTGTATGATTGGCTATCCATGGATGTGCTGCGGCACTGGTAATGGTAGGTTCAGGTATTTCAAATGTACCCATATGCAGTACTTTGCATTTGTCAATGTTAAACTCTAGTTGCCACTTCTCAGCCCATTTTCCAAACATACCTAGATCCAGTTGGAGCAGCATACTCTCATTACTGTCGTTATCAACTCTGCCAAACTTTGTATCATCTGAAAATTTGGACATTAAACCTGATATACCTTCATCAATATCATTGATAAATATACAAAACAACAATGGGCCCAACACTGAACCATGGGGAATTCCACTAATAACATTTGTCCACGAAGAGCAGTGTCCATTAATTACCACTCTCTGTTGTCTCCCACTCAACCATCCCTTTATCCATTGTAGCAGCTTACCCTTGATGCCATACCTCTCCAATTTGTACAGCAGTCTTCCATGTGCAACAGTATCAAAAGATTTCCTGAAATCCACGTATATGATATCAAAATTATTTTTGGCATTCAGTTCTTTTGTGACCACATCATAGTAAGAATCAAATTGGTCAGACAAGACCTCCCTTTGACAAACCCATGCTGTCTTAACTATTATTGCAGTCTTGTCTAGATGATCCTGCAATGCTTCTGTGGGGGTGGGGATTTTATGATGTTTTTTTTATTACATATATATTATATTTTTATATCCTTTTTCTTATATACCTTTATCTATCCCCTTGTGATTAGTTCCCCTTTAGAATAACTCCCCACTTGCGCATCTGACTATTAACTTCACAGAAAATTCTAAGTTCAAGGGGGAAAGCTCTTAGGTGTATTTAGTTCCCTTCGGATAGGCTTGTGCTCAGAACAACAAAAAAACACACAATGTTGTATATAAAATTCAGTTTATTATACATATTTACATGAGTGTATTAAAACCAAAATAATTAACTCATACATAAGACAACATGATTTAGTCTCACCTACGTATATATATATCATAATCACACATCAGTTAAAATCATTACTAGCTGTTATCAGTCCCTTCCTTTCTAGGTATATTTAATCCTGCATCATCTAAATACCATTAGTAAGAAATATCAATTCCATTCTATCCCTTTCTACATATGTTTAATACTGCATCATCTAAATACATTAATAAGAAACATCAATTCCACCCTATTCCTTCATACATATATTTAATACCGCGTCAATTAAACACCATTAACAAGAAATATCAATTCCATTCTATTCCTTTTTACATATGTTTAATCCTAGTATATTAAAACCAAGATAACAAATATCGATCCTTTACTATTCACTTCCAAAATATCATATATATATATAATAAATTTCCCCTTTTGTTAATGTCTTTCCTTCCTGATTCTTCTCTAAACTATCTTTACAATTAGGTATTTCTAGTCCATATATCACAGTATTTTTTTAAAAGTCCTGCTAATTAAATTTCAGGGTTCCTACAATTCTTTGTGTGTGTGAAGGTACTACTACAATCTAGCCACTTACTTGTAGAACTCTGCGGGGCGTCACCTTTCGTCTTTCCGGTTAGGTACTGCTTACCTTCACTGTCTGGGGCGGCGTCTTACTATCTTCGAAGAATTTGGCACGGGTAGTAGGGCTGCCAGGTAGATTTCGGCTTCATTTATTCAGCCCGCATGATGCACTTCTTCTGTTCCAGAATGGCTACTCTCATGTCGGTCGGTGTTCCGATTCCATCCGGTTCAGCACTTTGCATTCCAAGATTTCAGGAATCTTCATCTTTAACGGCAGATTTGATTTACCTTTTTCTTGTGAGAGACTCGCTTTGTCTTTCACTATTTCTTCCCAACTCCTAGACTTTCCAAAGAGCTAACATTGACTATGTTCCACTTTCTCCTCGTCCACTTACTTGTCACAGGCACTTGCTATCGACATTTCCTTCCCCCTTCATTTTTTCTTACTACTCGATTCCCAGTACACTACACTACACTACGCTACAGTACTACACTGTTCTATACTTTTGTACACTTCTTTACACATCTGGACTGCCCGACTTACTTTCTTAAAATCATTTCTCTCCCTCTCTACCCACTCCTTCACTCAAATAAAAACTCTCCTTCTCAACTTAGTGTCTTTGACTAACTCATCTTCAGAAACACCGACTAAAACCTCAACTCTGTCTTTTAAACCATTTTCACTCACACCGCCAAAATCTCAACTTTGTGTCCTCCTAAACCATTTTAACTCACACCGCCAAAATCTCAACTTTGTGTGTCTAAACCATTTTCACTCACACCGCCAAAATCTCAACTTTGTGCCCTAAACCATTTTCACTCACACTGCCAAAATCTCAACTTTGTGCCCTAAACCATTTTCACTCACACCAACAAAAATCTCAACTTTGTGTCCTAAACCATTTTCACTCACACCGACAAAAATCCCAACTTTGTGCCTCTAAACCATTTTCACTCACACCGACAAACTCTCAACTTTGTGTACTTTTCCAATCCTTTCACTCCCTTTTGCCTTCATCTTACTCCCGATTTCGCCACGCCTATTCTCAATGACTCCTTCCAATCCTATATCGACTTTCGGATTTTTTTCCATTCCATTTGTTGGAAAACTCTTATTCCGCCGGCCCAGTAGCACGTGATCAATACTCCCCTTTTTACAACCTGCTGGATCTGCTGCCATCCGGTGTGCCCTTTGATGTTTGCCGAACATCCAGAAAACAACTCTTCTCCTCTCATATAACGGCTTGTGTCCATAGTATTTCAAAACCTGAAAAAATGACACTAGTGACCACAGCATCTATCTTTGGAAACTTGTGTGCCCTTTAAGAACTCACTTCCTGTTTACGACCTACTAGGTTCGACCCCAAATAAAGCTTAATTTGTCTGTTGTTGTTGGCCCATGCTGCTTTGTGTAGTTTCCCTGCTTATAACGGAAGTAGATGGCTAATGGCTCTACTTTTATTACTTACACCCATTAAATTTATATTCCATGCTGAAAATTCGTTATTATTGAAATTGACGATATTACCATCTTATCCTACTAGCGGCAGGATCCAAAAGGAAAACAAACTTCGAAAGTCTTTATAAAAAAAAAAATTATTTTTGTAAGATTTCTAATCTTACACTTCTTTAACCAGCGATTCCATTATTTTCCCTGGACACAAGTTAAACTAACAGGTCTGTAGTTAGGTACTTTTGTCAACTTTTGAACCTCCTTTGTGAAATGCATGGGTAGGGTGGCTTTATTTGATGCCATTTAATGTATGAGGATTTCCAGAATGGTACACAATCAGTGGTTTCAATCTGTATTATTTCAATCCTACTGCATTAGCCCCAAGCAGGAACGTGGTCCTATCTTTTGATGACTTGAAACCTGGCATTGTATTTTCCTCTTTGGCAATGTATGTTCGATCCGGCATTTTTTTCCAATACAGAGAAGTGTCGGCAACGTTAAAAAATTTCTGCGTTGAATAGCCGCCTTCATCAATAATTTTTCTAACACATCACAAAATTTCTCTGCAGCTGCAGAATCGGCACTGGCGACTTTACCGCATACTTTAATATTCTGGAAACCAGCGCGATGCTTGAACCTATTAACTCACCCGTTGCTTGCCACGACTTGGGTTGGGGTTCGCCCTACTTATCCATAATATATTTATTAATACTTGTTGCTTTTGCTTGAATGGTCATTAGACTCAGGGGCAATCGCTTCTGAATCTGATTTTCCATCTAGATTATTAACAGCTTTTCCATCTTCGATATAGCATGTGAACACTATTTTGTGATCACTGATGATCATAAGTGCCGTTAATGCTTTGACCATGCGCGTATAGCGCACGTCCTTTAAAATAGTATTCACTGTTGAAGCAGCGAGAATCAATTCTCTTACAATAGATGATAAACTTTGCCCTGCTTCTTAATTAATCATCTTCATTTCAAAATCAATTTTGTTTCGTTTCCTGGCGCTACAACCACTTGCAGTTTTCGTTGGTTGCTTTCCCTTCATCATTGTAATACATAAATAGAAATGAAGAGAAGTTTCTGAAAATTTTTTTTTTTTTATTGAAGATTTCAGTGAAAGGGAACACATTTCACCATAACAGCGTAAAAACCCACACAATTGCAGTTATCAGTATTATCACAAATGCAATAAAATCGAGTTTACTATCCGTTTATAATTAGATGCACTAACAGAAAAGCCCAATAAACCGGAAAGTGTAATGTGTTTTTATTGTTTTATGGTCGTGACCTCCAGAAACGTGCTTTAGAAAAAGATCACAAAGTCGTTCAAAATCGATTCTTATAACGCGATAGCGAAATTTTCAACTTCCAAGGACCTGTAAAGAATTACAAAAAAGCAGCCAGTGTATTATTGAGGGTTCACATTACGATATTTTCACGATACCTCCATTTATTCTTAAGGGATGCAAAATACGTTTCCACGATTTTTTTTTTAAGTTTGCACCGGCCGGAAAAAACTTACGTAAAGTGTAATTTCTGTAAGTCGTGGAGTTCCTGTGTGTGTGTGTGTATATCTTTTTTACAACAAAGCTGAGTTAGTCGTCTCGGGGAAAGGTACCATGGTTTTCTCCTGTAAACCCCTTTTTTTTTAGGCCTGACGTATCCGCGTGGTCAGGAGTGAGAGTGCATAGGACACGTTCCTTGAGTAGACCTGGGTTCAAGCCTGTGACCACTAAATACGATAAATATTTGTATTGTCGATTTATTGTAAACTCTACTGTCTTTGTTGCCGTGCTGGAGTATAAACAGAAATTTTTATGTATATATATATATATATATACACACACACACAGGAACTCCACGACTTACAGAAATTACACTTTACGTAAGTTTTTTCCGGCCGGTGCAAACTTAAAAAAAAAAAAAAATCGTGGAAACGTATTCTGCATCCCATAGGAATAAATGGAGGTATCGTGAAAATGTCGTAATGTAAACCCTCAATAACACACTGGCTTTGAGACACCCTGTGTATATATATACAGGGTGTCTCAAAAATACACGGCATAACTTCAGGAATGAGTTCCTCATATGTAGACAATAAAAATATTTTATATCAACATAGTTCCGGAAATGCTTGGTTCCCGAGTTATTAACCGGAATGTCTTATCTCCCGCAGGTGATTTCCTTCACGGAATCTGGTGGTTTTCCATTCCAACCATGTACTCAAATCAGGAGCAAGCGGATATGCACTTTATATATGGTTTGGCGGGCGGCAATGCTTTGGAGGCTCGTCGTTTGTACCACGAAAGGTTCCCAGAACGAAGATGTCCAGACAAGAAAACGTTTGAAGGTATCCATCGCCGCCTTTGTAAACATGGGACCTTTACACCTCGTGCTGCCGACAGAGGACGATGAAGATCCATGACTCCTGAAGTAAAGGAGATTTTGGATATTGTGCATGCCACTCCTGGAATCAGTACACTCAGAGTAGCAATGTAACTGGCTGTTCAACGTTTGACTATTCGGAAAGTGTTGAGAGAACACCAACTGTATCCTTACCATCTGCAACGGGTGCAGGCCTTGTCACCAGCAGTTTACCCTGTGCGAGTAATGTTCTGCCAGTGGTTCTTGAAGCAGTGTGGTACAGCGCCTCACTTTCTTGCCTTAGTGATATTTACAGATGAAGCACAGTTCACACGAGACGGAATCTAAAACTTTCACAATCAGCATGTATGGGCTGAGGAAAACCCACATGCAATTCTTCCATCACATCACCAATGGCAGTTCAGCCTCAACATCTGGGCGCGTGTTTTTGGTGATGTTATTTGAGCCCTACTTCCAAACAAACTCACAGGGCAGGCGTACAGAAACTTTCTGGAAAACAACATTCCTGATTTCTTGGACGGCACGCCACTGATCATTCGTCAACAAGCACACTTCATGCAAGATGCCACTTCTGCACATTTCAGCAACCTAGCCCGCAATTACCTGAATCGAAGGTTTCCTGGTCGGTGATTAGGTAGAGGTGGACCAACTGCCTGGCCTTCACGCTCTGCTGTTTTAAACCCACTAGATTTCTCCTTGTAGGGCCATTTAAAGTCATTGGTGTATTCGACTCCGATAACTGATTTGGAAACTCTCCGCAATAGTGCCAGGTTATGAGACAATACGAAACATAGCAGGAATTTGGCATCGTCTTCGCGAGTCCATGAGACGTCGATGTGAGATCTGTATTCAGGCAGAAGGTGAACATTTTGAACAGTTACTATAAGGTGATGTGAACACTTGTGTCATAGATAGAACTTCAAAACTCTTAAACCGAGCATTTCCAGAACCATGTTGATATGAAATATTTTTATTGTCTACATATGAGGAACTCATTCCTGAAGTTATGCCGTGTATTTTTGAGACACCCTGTATAGGGGAACAGGCATTCTGTGTTATCAGACACTGTCTAAAACACTGATGGATCCAATATCTTTCTATTTCAGAAGATTTAGGAGAAGTCCGGTTGGCCTGCTTCCCTAAAATCCACTCATGCACACCTTCTCGATGGTAAGCCCTGTTACGTCACCTAGGTGGCAACGAACGTGTAGAGTGGTTCGCTTCAAGACGCCTGGTCAGCGTGAAGAGGAAAAGACCAAACCCTCCAGCACATGACAGTAAGACGAAACAAATGGCCCTCAGTCCCCAGCGGCTTTCACTCCTCCTCCTCTTACGGCAGTGAGAGGATCAGAGTGGAAACAGAGGGTGCTAAGAATCTCTGGGTATGACCAGGCTGCCGTGCACGGCAATTGAACTTGGCCTGTTATAATGTAAGATCGGTCATCGGTGAAGACAGGATATTAGAGCTGGAAAAGGAATTAGAAATTGTGATTTGATATATCATCGGTTTGGCTGAAACAAGAAGAAATGAATCACATAAGTTTATCAACTGGTAATCTGCTGTACACCAATGGAAACAGTGAAGGTGGAGTTGGTTTTATGGTCCATAAAGATATAAAAAACATTTTGGAATTCAAAAGTACATCACCAAAGGTATCAAGACTACTACTCAGGATTTCTAAGAGGTATAAGCTAAAGGCTATAATGATTTATGCACCAATATCGAGCCATGATGATGACGAGGTTGAAGAAATGAACACCGAAATTGAGAGTTTTCTACATGAACAGAAAACTCACTACACTATCATTATGGAGGTCTTCAATGCTAAGGTTGGAAAGAGACAAAACAGCGCAGAAAGGGGAACTATAGGAAATTTTGGAATTGGTGAAAGAAATGAAAAACTTGTGGAATTTGCAGAATCTCGAGGAATGTCAGTAATGAACACTTTTTTCAAGAAAAGGGTGAACAGAAAGTGGACATGGAAGAGCTCAAATGGATTAACAATTAATGAAATCGGCTTCATCCTCACTAACAGAACATATATAACACCATTATGCCTGGCATTTGTGGATTATGAAAAGAGTTAGAAAACAGGCCTTGTGCGTCGGGTTGCATTATATCATCAAAGTTTCTTGCGACAACCGACTAACTAGTTAAAATAAATTTATTAAAATAAAAATATAATATATACCTAAGTTAAACCAGAAATAAAATAAAAGCGTTAAAATACAATAAGATAAAAGCGTTAAAATATATAGTAGCTTTCGAAGCAAAGTGCCGCTTCATCAGCTAGTCTGTGACTGGTGTACTGTACTTCAGTATATATTAATGGTTACAATAGCACAAGTCAGCTGGGCACGATCATGTATCACAAGTCTGGTGTTGGTAAAACTGGATTACGTACACGTGATGATCGCCAGCACTCATCGCACTGTAATACAGTACATTCTATAATAGGGTGTAAATGTACTCCCCTTGTCCGATTCATAGTACTATTATTGGTGGCTATGTGTAATGCTTCAAACCACAAGTGCTGGCGGTAATTACGTGAATAGTCGACGATTTCAATACAGTGACATAGTGTTTTTTGACAGGCGACACCGGTGCTTTCGCACAACTCCGCATTTGAATCTCTTGTGAAGTAAGACAGTACTGTCAAGGCCAGATAGCATATGTTAGTGTATGTTCATGTTATTGTTCATCTGGCCGCTTAGTCTAGGGCCTGTGGAACACCACAGACTGCTAGTTACCGTCACTGGCACTGGGAGCCGGACCAGGTAAGTGGGAAAAGAACTCTGGCTGGCTGACCCTGGGGTTAGCCTGAGCTTCGCAGGGATGGCAAAAAAAAAAAAAAAAAATAAAAATAAAAATAAAAAAAAAATAAATAAAAAAAAAAATTTAAAAAAAAAATATATAAAAAAAAAAATTTAAAAAAAAAATATATAAAAAAAAAAAAATCCCGTTGGGGATCAAGGTTGTGCTGCTCAAATGTTCGGCGACTGCGGAGCGTTCAAAAGATTTGCCCTCAATCGCCGAACATTATTGGGTTGAGCAGCACAATCTTGATCCCCAACGGGATATTGAAATCGTCGACTATTCACGTGATTACTGCCAGCGCTCATGGCTTGAAGAACTACACATACCCACCAATAATAGTACTATTAATTGGACGAGGGGAGTACTTTTACACCCTATTATTGACTGTATTGCAGTGCGATGAGCGCTGGCGATCACCACGTGCACGTAATTCTGCTTTACCGACACCAGACTCGTGATACATGATCATGCCCAGCTGACTTGTGCTATTGTAACCATTAATATATACTGAAGTACACCAGTCACAGACTAGCTGATGAAGAGGCACTTTGCTTCGAAAGCTACTATATATTTTAACGGTTTTATTTTATTTCTGTTTTATCTTATGTATATATTATATTTTTATTTTAATATATTTATTTTAACCAGTTAGTCAGTCACAAGAAACTTTGATGATATTATGAAAAGGGATTTGACTCCATGCAGCGTAAGGCAATGTTTCGGGCACTGGAAAGACAAGGCATAGATATCCCACATATTATGATTTTGAAGAAAATATATGAGAATGCTACCTCCTTTATTAGACTAGACAAAGACAGTAATAAATTTAAAATTGAGAAAGGAGTTCGACAAGCAGACAATATCTCTAAAGTTGTTTACTGCTGCCCTTGAGGAACCTTTCAGAAGATTAGACTGATCGCAGAAAGGAGTCAATGTGAATGGAGAGTATCTAAACCATTTACAATTTGCAGTTGACATTGCGGTCATAAGCCACGATCCCAAAGAATTAGAGGAAAATTTTAATCAGTTATGCAGAGTTAGTAAGGATTTTGGACTAATGATGGGTTATGGCTAAAACAAAAGTAATGATACAAGTATACCACAGAAAGGGATATAATGATTGAAAGAGCAGTAATTGAAAAGGTGGAGTCATATACTTATCTGGAACAAGTCATTAGCTGTAATAATGATAAATGGCTGGAAGTCAAGAGAAGAATAAATTTTGGATGGACAGCATTCAGGAAATATAGTCACATACTGAGGGGCAATATCCCAATTTATCTGAAACGTAAAATAATGAACCAATGTATACTTCCCACCATGACTTATGGAAGTGAAACTTGGGCAATCACCAAAAGAATGGAAGAGAAGCTGAGAACCATACAGCAAAGAATGGAACGAATTATACTGGGAATCAGACTGTTAGATAACAAGAGAAACACATGGATTAGGCAGCAAACTCAAGTAAAGGACATTCTTATCAAAACTAAAGAACAAAAATGGTCGTGGACAGGGCACTTAGCTCGAAGACATGATGATAGTGGACTAAGAAAATAACAGAATGGTACACAAGGGGAGTAGACTAAAACCTGGAAGACAACAACGGAGATGGACAGATGAAATTCATGAGTTTGTGGGTAATAAATGGATGACCATTGCACAAAACATAAGGAACTGGAAAGTTGCTGGAGAGGCCATCATCCTGCAATGATTGAAAATGGGTGATGATGATGACTACGATGTGGTCACAAAGGAACTGGATGCAAAAAATAATTTTGATATCATCTACTTGGATTTCAGGAAAGCTTTTGATACTGTTGTGCATGGAAGACCTCTGTACAAATTGGAGTGGTGTGGTATTAAGGGCAAGTTGCTGCAATGGATAAAGGGATGGTGAGTGGGAGATGGCAGAGAGTGGTAATAAATGGACACTGCACTACATGGACTAATGTTATTAGTGGAGTCCCACAAGGTTCAGTGCTGGGCCCATTGTTATTTTGTGTATTTATCAATGATATCGATGGAGTATATCAAGCTTAATGTCCAAGTTTGCAGATGATACAATGGTTAGCAGGGTTGGTAATGACACTAATGATAGTACGCTACTGCAACAGGATCCAGAAAAGTTGAGCAGATGGGCCGAGAGATGGCAACTGAAATTTAACATCGACAAATGTAATGTACTGCATATGGGAAGCAGTAACCCCCAGAATAACATATCACCTGTGTGGTACTACACTGATGGTGGTAGAGATCGAAAAGGACCTGGGGGTAATTGTGCAATCAGATATGAAGTTTTATGAGCAGTGTAGATGGTCTGCAAGAGTAACTCATGGAGCCTTGGTAATGACATACAGGAATTTTTCTAGCAGCATTAGCATTAGCATTAGCATTAGTAGAGGCATTTGATGCAAGAAAGCAAGCTTATGTAGCATCAGCCAAAAAAAAAAAAAAAAAAAAAAAAAACCACTTCCACTTCACCCCTCTGTTCGTTCAAAATACCTGTCCAGCTGAGCCTTAAACTTATTTAGGCTATCAACCTCCACCACAAGGGATGGAAGTCTGTTCCACCAACCAACCACCCGCTGGCTAAAGGCAAATTTCCGCACGTCTATCCTACATCTGTCTTTCCTCAATTTGAATTTATGCCCTCTCAGGTGATTTTTCTGAGCTAGAGGAAGAATCCCATCAGCATTGAGCATGCTTAAGCAATTCAAGGCTTTATACACCTCTATCAGATCACCTCGCTGGTGCCTAGTCTCCAGACACTGTAATTTGCAAAACTTAAGCCTTTCTTCGTAAGAGCACCCCTTTGTTCCATTCACTAATCTTGTTGCCCTTCTCTGTACTCGTTCCAGCAGCTCTACATCCTTCTTGAAATGAGGCCTCCAGACCTGTATACAGTACTCTAGGTGTGGCCTGACCATCGCCTTATACAATGGAATAATCACCTCCTTATCCCTGCTGGAAAAATTCCTGTATATCATTGACAATACTCCATGAGCTACTCTTGCAGCCCGTCTGCACTGCTCAGAGAACTTCTTATCTGCCTGCACAACCACCCCCAAGTCCCTTTCATTCTCTACCACTGTCAGTGTTGTACCACAGAGTTGATACGTTGCTCTGGGGTTGCTGTTTCCCATGTGTAGTACTTTACATTTGTCAATGTTAAACTTCATTTTCCACCTCTCAGCCCATCTGCTCAACCTTTCCAGATCCTGTTGCAGCAGCATAGTGTCAGTAGTGTCCTTGACAACCCTGCCAACCTTTGTATCGTCTGCAAACTTGGACATTAAGCCCGATATACCATCATCAATATCATTTATAAATACAGAAAACAATAATGGACCCAACACTGAGCCCTGAGGGACTCTACTAATAACATCAGTCCACGATGAGCAGTGTCCATTGATTACCACTCTCTGTCTTCTCCCCCTCAACCACCCCTTTATCCATAGCAGCAATTTGCCTCCAATGTCACACTGCTCCAATTTGTGTAGCAGTCTTCCATGTGCAACAGTATCAAAAGCCTTTCTAAGATCCAAGTATATAATATCAAAGTTATTCCCTGCATCCAGTTCTTTTGTGACTGCATCATAGTATCCAATCAAGTTGGTCAGGCAAGACTTCCCCTTAACAAAACCATGCTGTGTCTGATCTATAACTGAAGTCTTGTCTAAATGATCCTGCAGTGCTTCTTTAACCAGTGCCTCCATTAATTTTCCTGGAACAGAAGTTAAGCTCACAGGTCTATAATTACTTGTCAGCCTTTGATCCTCCTTTGTGAATTGGGGTCACATTTGCACATTTCCAGTCTATGGGTACCTCCCCTGAGTCCAAGGAAGCTCTCATAATTATGGCTAAGGGTTTGCTTACTTCCTTTGCTGCCTCCTTTAATATAACTGGATAGATCCCATCCTCCCCGGGTGCCTTTCTTGTGTTTATCTTCAACAGTTTCTCCTCCACTTTACTCCCAGTTATTTCAAGATTCTGTAGCTTACTGCTAGAGTTGAATACACCTCTGGCATTCCCCTCGCTGAATACCTCCTCATGTGTGAATGTCGATGCAAAATATTCATTTAGTTTGTTAGCTACCTGAGCAGGATCATCAACAGTTGACCCATCAATATCAAGTGGACCAATCTGATTCATCCCCTTCCTTCTAGAGTTTACATAAGTAAAGAACTCTTTGCTGTTTTTCTTTGCATCCCTTGCCAAGGATTTCTCGTAATCTGCCTTCGCCTGCCTAACCTCCTTTGTAACTTGGTTGCATATCAACTTGTATCTATCATAGGCTTCTGTGTCATGTGTTAATTTGTATGTATCCCATGCCTTTTTATTCTCTGCCATATGCCTCATTAGTTCATCTGACATCCATTTTGGCCTAAACCTTGAACAATATTTCTTAGTTGGTATGTAAAGCCTAGTAGCTTCTAAGATAAGTTCTTTGAATGTTTCCCATTTTGAATTTGCTGTTGGTAACATCATCAGTTGGTCCCACTGTATAGAATTTAAATACTGTCTCAGTCCATCGTAGTCGCCTTTACGGAAGCAATAACCCTTCCCTTTACCCCTAATGGTAGTTACCTCTTAGATAGCAGGGATAAGTTGGTGATTATCCTCTTTTATAAGGCAATGGTCAGGCCACACCTTGAGTAATGTATACAGGTTTGGAGGCCTCAGTTTAAGAAGGATGTAGAGCTGTTGGAACGAGTACAGAGATGGGCAACAAGATTAGTGAATGGAACGAAGGGTTGCTTTTACAAAGAAAGGCTTAAGTTTTGCCTATTACAGTGTCTGGAGAATAGGCACCTGCGAGGTGATCTGATTGAGGTGTATAAGGCCTTGAATGGTTTGAGCCCCCTCAGTGCTGATGGGATTCTTCCTCTTGCCCAGAATAATCACCTGAGAGGGCATAAATTCAAATTGAGGAAAGACGGTTGTAGGATAGATGTGCGGAAGTTTGTCTTTAGCCTGTGGGTGGGTGATTGCAGGAACAAACTTCCATCTGTCATTGTAGAAGTTGATAGCTTAAACAGATTCAAGGCAGGACTAGACAAACATATGAAGCCTCCTCAGCATGTTTCTTAGTGGTTTTGTGCTTTCTTAAGCATTTGGAGTGAGTGGATGGGTGAAATGAGAAGGGGTGTTTTTTTTTTTTTTTTTGGCGGATGCTGTATATGATTACTTTATTGCATCATATGTCTTTACTAATGCTAATCTCGTGATAATTTATATGCATCCTACACATTTTTTTTCTCTGCTACAAGTGTCATCAGTTCATCTGATGTTTATTCAGGTCTAAGCCTTGAACAGTATTTCATAGTTGGTATGAAAAGGCTAGTAACATCTGTTATTTCCCTGAATGCTTAGATCTACACCCATTGAAATCCTAAGTTTGCACCTACTTTTTTCATGCTCTCTGCACAGACAAAAGACGTCCCACTTTGCTGTATCATGTTCCATTTGAAAATGTCTGTGACCATTTCAGAAGTAACACATTTTGTTAGGCCATGCTTCATAGGAGAATTTTCCCTTTAGTTTTACCCTGAGAAATAGCACTCCTGGTACTTTGAGCCTGTTGCTTTTCTGCCTCACTCTAGGGCATGATTTTCATTTAAATTCAATTTAATTTGACGATAGTGCTTATTAAGGTAATCATCGTCATCTTCTTCAGTCATTGTCGACCCACTGCAGGATGAAGGCCTCCTCAGCATGTTTCTTAGTGGTCTTGTGCTTTCTGTTGCTGTTGTACACCAGCAAATTTCATAATTTCAGTGATCCACCTCATCTTTGGTTTTGTTTTTTCTTCGACGTTTAGAGTTAAGTGGTATCCATTTCAAAATTTGTTTGGACCATCTATCATCAGTTCTTGATACGTGACCTCCCCATTTCCATTTTAAGCACTTTGTTCTTTCAATGATGTCACAGACCTTGGAATCCACGTACATGTTTTTTGGTCTCTTTTGGTTATGTTTAATCAGGGCTCCATACTTCTCTGTGGGATCCTCAGTCTTTGGCATTCAATGTCCATGTTTCACAACCATATGTTAGGACAGGGAGGATACATTTATCAAAAAGTTTTTGTTTGAGACAGAGTGGCAAGTTTGACTTGAAGACTACATTAATCTTTCCAAATGCTTGCCATCTGAATTTTATGTGCCATTCAATTTCCATCATGATGTTTCCATCTCTTGAAATTTCTTGTCCAAGGTAATTTCTTGTCTATCAGCCATGATTTTCTTTGGTCTGGTAAATTTGTTGAATATAACCTGTGTTTTCTTGATATTCATCTTCAAACCAAACTTCTTGCTTTCACGCTGCAGTTCTTCAATGTTTTGCTACAATTCTCCTGAATCATTGGCAAAGAGAATGATATCATCTGCAAATCATTAGTAATCATAAGTGATTCAGGTAATCTCCATTTATCTTGAGTCATTTATTATCCATCTTGAAAAATTTTTTTTCTAAACAGTCTGAAACAGTTTTGGGGAGATTGTGTCTCCTTGTTGGATGCCTTTTTATATGATGCTCTAAACTTTATCATTTTTGACCCATATTGATACAGTTGCCTTTCACATATTGTTTGGAGAATACTGATGTAAGCTTTGCTTACACCTTGGTTGATTACGGCATTGATTATTGCTTGTTTTGTGACTGAGTCAAATGCTTTTTCATAGTCGATGAAGGTTATATATAATGGAAGGTTGTATTCATTGTGCTGCCTTATAACTTGCTGCACTGCTTGGATGTGATCCATTGTACTAAAGCCACTTCTGAAAACTGCTTGTTCTTTGGGTTCTGTCACATCAAGTATTGTGCTTAGACTTATTGAAAGTATCTCTGTGAAAACCTTGTAGACAACTGGCAATACGCTTATTGGTCAGTAGTTTATTAAATCTGCCTTGTCACCATTTTTGTGCATTAGGATGGCTTCTGCAACTTTTCCATGCTACAGGTACTTTGTTAAGTAGAAGGCATTTTGAAAATAGTTTGGCTAGAGCTTTAAATACCAGCTGGCCTCCAGCTTTCAACATTTCAACAGTGAATTTATCAGGTCCTGCTGCTTTACCATTTTTCATTGATTTTATAGCATCTTCTATTTCTACCAAAATTTCTGGTACAGCTTCTGCATCTGGTGTTTGATCCAGTTATCCTTTACCCTTATAAAGATTTGAATAAAATTCTTCCACTTGCTTTAGTATTTGTTGTTGCATCAGCCTCAAGCTTCAGGGAAAACTTTTGGATTTTGTGTGCAATTCATTTTTTGTTTTGCTTTCTTTAGCCCTTGATTTTATTCTGGTATTCTTCTGACAAGATCAATGTTGAACTTGTGCATTTCTTCTTTTATGCACTTTCCTATGGTCTTGCACATTTCTACATATTATACCTTATTTTTTATGTTACCACTTTGCTTCATTTTTCATCTCTTATTCATCATAGCAATTGTTTCTTTTGATATTCTGGTTGATTTTTCTTTTCTTGAGTAGGTGCAAGGGCATAGGTAGTGTCTATAATAGTCTCGCTATTATCGGTTGAAATATCTGTGTCAGTTAGGTCTTGCAGCACATGAAAATGATTGGACAGTTCTAGTTCAAAGTTTTGATGATTTTTTGATGGTTGGTTAGCTTTGATCTTCTTCACTTTAGTAGACTTTACCAATTTCTTTCATTCTTTCTTGCAATCAATTTTGATGTTTCTCCCAGTAACCAATGGTCACTTCCAACATTAAAATGGTTCAAGACTGAGCAGTCAGTGAATATTGTTTTATTGTTTGTTAGTATGAAGTATGAAGGGCACAAAAGGTGATATTGTTGTACACGTTGGCACAAATGATATCAAGAGTAGGAGACCGGCAGAATTGTTTAACAAGTACAGGTCACTGTTGAAAAAAAGCCGTGAAATAGGGTTGAATTTGAAAGTGTCTGCAATTCTGCCCAGACACGATAGGAGGGAGTATATGATGAGAGCCTTGTCGATCAATTCGGCCCTGGAAAGATTGTGCAAGGCTCAAGGGGTAGAATTTTTTTCAGCCTGGACTGTACTTGTTAACAGGAGAGATTGCTTCTACAGGGATGGGATACACTTAAATAGAAAGGGTGCAAGAATATTTGCTGATGCTATCGACGCAGTGTTAGGTGGGTCGGAAAACTGCTAGCTTGGGGGGAGACAAAGATGAATAGATTAACAGTAGCCACTGGCAGAAGTGAAAGAGATTCTTGCACTGCTTCTATTGGAATGAGCAGAAACTTGAAAAACAAGATGCAGGATATTTCAGAGACTGCTGGGAGTCATTGCGGTATAAGTAAACACTTGGGTTGTGTTAGGGTAGCTAAGAATAGAAATAGGTGCATGTATAGTTGCGTGTACACCAATGCTAGGAGTTTAGTAAATAAATTTGATGAATTTGAGGTATTGCTCAAAACATCAAAGGCAGATATTGTTGGGATATCAGAGACGTGGTGTCACACAGATATAAGCAATGCAGAACTGTAATTTGGGGAGTATAACGGCTACAGAAAGGATAGACTGGATAAGAAGGGAGGAGGGGTTATGCTATTAGTTAAGAAATACATAAAATCCAAGGAAGTGAAGCCAGTGGACATCGCTGGACAGTGCAGTGTCGAGTCAGTTTGGTGTGACATAAGCATTGGGAGATCAAAATTGAGAGTAGGAGTGTGCTATAGGCCTAATGACTCTGATGAGTATAATAAGAAATTGTACAGGGAAATAGAGGGGGCCAGTAAATCAGAGAGTCTTATAATGGGAGATTTTAATTTCCCAGATATTGACTGGAATTTGGGGGCTGGTCACTCACACACTAGCAAGGCTTTTGTGGATTTATTGGATGATTGTTTTCTACATCAGCATGTTCGGGAGGCAACTATAGGGAGGAATACTCTTGATTTGATTATCAGCAGTTATTCTTCATGCATTAAGAATCTGTAGATAAATGAACCACTAGGTGGCAGTGATCACAGTGTGCTGAAGTTAGATTTACTCAAAGAGGTAACTACCATTAGGGCTAAAGGGAAGGGTTATTGCTTTCGTAAAGGCAACTACGATGGACTGAGACAGTATTTAAATTCTATACAGTGGGACCAACTGATGATGTTACCAACAGCAAATGCAAAATGGGAAGCATTCAAAGAACTTATCTTGGAAGCTACTAGGTTTTACATACCAACTAAGAAATATTGTTCAAGGTTTAGGCCTAAATGGATGTCAGATGAACTAATGAGGCATAAGGCAGAGAAGAAACATGCATGGGATACATACAAATTAACACATGACACAGAAGCCTATGATAGAAACAAGTTGATCTGTAACCAAGTTACCAAGGAGGTTAGGCAGGCGAAGGCAGATTACGAGAAATCTTTGGCAAGGGATGCAAAGAAAAACAGCAAAGAGTTCTTTACTTATGTAAACTCCAGAAGGAAGGGGATGAATCAGATTGGTCCACTTGATATCGATGGGTCAACTGTTGATGATCCTGCTCAGGTAGCTAACAAACTAAATGAATATTTTGCATCGACATTCACACATGAGGAGTTATTTAGCGAGGGGAAAGCCAGAGGTGTATTCAACTCTAGCAGTAAACTAGAGAATCTTGTAATAACTGAGAGTAAAGTGGAGGAGAAATTGTTGAAGATAAACACAAGAAAGGCACCCGGGGTGGATGGGATCTATCCAGTTATATTAAAGGAGGCAGCAGAGGAAGTAAGCAAACCCTTAGCCATAATTATGAGAGCTTCCTTGGACTCAGAAGAGGTACCCACAGACTGGAGATGTGCAAATGTGATCCCAATTCACAAAGGAGGATCAAAGGCAGGAAAATTAATGGCGGCACTAGTTAAAGAAGCACTGCAGGATCATTTAGACAAGACTTCAGTTATAGCTCGGACACAGCATGGTTTTGTTAAGGGGAAGTCTTGCCTGACCAATTTGATTGGATACTATGATGCAGTCATAAAGGAACTAGATGCAGGGAATAACTTTGATATTATATATTTAGATCTTAGAAAGGTGTTTGATACTGTTGCACATGAAAGACTGCTGCACAAATTGGAGCAGTGTGGCATTGGAGGCAAATTGCTGCTGTGGATAAAGGGGTGGCTGAGGGGGAGAAGACAGAGAGTGGTAATCAATGGCCACTGCTCGTCGTGGATGAATGTTATAAGTGGAGTCCCTCAGGGCTCAGTGTTGGGTCCATTACTGTTTTCTGTATTTATAAATGATATTGATGATGGTATATCAAGCTTAATGTCCAAGTTTGCAGGCGATACAAAGGTTAGCAGGGTGGTCAAGGACACTACTGACACTATGCTGCTGCAACAGGATCTGGAAAGGTTGAGCAGATGGGCTGAGAGGTGGCAAATGAAGTTTAACATTGACAAATGTAAAGTACTACACGTGGGAAACAGCAACCCCAGTGCAACGTATCAACTCTGTGGTACTACACTGACAGTGGTAGAGAATGAAAGGGACCTGGGGGTGGTTGTGCAGGCAGATATGTTCTCTGAGCAGTGCAGACGGGCTGCAAGAGTAGCTCATGGAGTATTGTCAATGATATATAGGAATTTTTCTAGCAGGGATAAGGAGGTGATTATTCCCTTGTATAAAGCAATGGTGAGGCCACACCTAGAGTACTGTATACAGGTCTGAAGGCCTCATTTCAAGAAGGATGTAGAGCTGCTGGAACGAGTACAGAGAAGGGCAACAAGATTAGTGAATGGAACAAAGGGGTGCTCTTATGAAGAAAGGCTTAAGTTTTGCAAATTACAGTGTCTGGAGACTAGGCACGAGCGAGGTGATCTGATAGAGGTGTATAAAGCCTTGAATGGTTTGAGCATGCCCAATGCTGATGGGATTCTTCCTCTCGCTCAGAATAATCACCTGAGAGGGCATAAATTCAAATTGAGGAAAGACAGATGTAGGATAGACGTGCGGAAATTTGCCTTTAGCCAGCGGGTGGTTGGTTGGTGGAACAGACTTCCATCCCTTGTGGTGGAGGTTGATAGCCTAAATAAGTTTAAGGCTCAGCTGGACAGGTATTTTGAACGAACAGAGGGGTGAAGTGGAAGTGGTTTTTTTTTTTTTTTTTTTGGCTGATGCTGCATAAGCTTGCTTTCTTGCATCAAATGCCTCTAGTAATGCTAATGAAGTCAATTTCACTAGTATTTCCAAGAGGCTCTTCCATGTATATTTTTGTTGGGCCTTTTTCTTGAAGAATGAAATCATGATGAACAAATTTTGTTCTGCAAATTCAGTTAGTAGACTGCCTCTGTCATCTTTTTTTCTAGTTCCATTTGGGCCAACAGAACTTTCCCATTTTGGATCTTACCTATTCTCATTCTGAAATTGCCTAGTACAATTATTGAGCTAATTAGCATTAGCATTAATAGAGGCATATAATGCAAGGAAACAACCTTATGCAGCATTACCCAAAAGAAAAAAAAAAAAAAAAACCGCTCTCATTTCACCCATCCATTCGTTCCAAATACGTGTCAAGCTCAGCCTTAAATTTATTTAGGCTATCAACTTGCACAACAAAGGATGGAAGTCTGTTCCACCAACCAACTACCATGTGGCTAAAGGAAAACTTCCACACATCTATCCTACAACTGTCTTTCCTCAATCTGAATTTATGCCCTCTCAGGTGATTATTCTGAGCAAGAGGAAGAATCCCATCAGCATTTTGCATGCTCAAACAATTCAAGGCTTTATACACCTCAAGATCACCTCGCAGATGCCTAGTCTCCAGACACTGCAGTTTGCAAAACTTAAGCCTTTCTTTGTAAGAGCAACCCTTTGTTCCATTCACTAATATTGTTGTCCTTCTCTGTATTTGTTCTAATAGCTCAATATCCTTAAAATGAGGCTTCCTAGACCTGTATAAAGTATTCAAGGTGTGGCCTGACCATTGCCTTATACAAGGGGATAATCACCTCCTTATCCCCGCTAGAAAAATTCCTGTATATCATTGACAAGACACCATGAGCTACTCTTACAGACCGTGTGCAAGCTCAGAAAAATTCATATCTGCCTGCACAATTAACCCCAGGTCCTTTTCATTCTCTACCACTGTCAGTCTAGTACCACAGAGTTGATACATTACTCTGGGGGTTACTGCTTCCCATATGTAGTACTTTACATTTGTCAATGTTAAACTTCATTTGCCACCTCTCAGCTCATCTGCTCAACTTTTCTAGGTCCTGTTGCAGCAGCATACTGTCATTAGTGTCCTGATATACCAATCAATATCTTTTATAAATACAGAAAACAACAATGGACCCAACACTGAACCCCGAGGGACTCCATTAATAACATTAGTCCACGGTGAGCATTGTCCATTGATTAACACCCTCTGTCTTCTCCCACTCAACCATCCCTTTACCCATAGCAGAAATTTGCCTCCAATGCCACACTGCTCCAATTTGTGCAGCAGTCTTCCATGTGCAACAGTATCAAAAGCCTTTCTAAGATCCAAATATATGATATCAAAGTTATTCCCTGCATCCAGTTTCTTTGTGACCACATCATAGTATCCAATCAAATATGTCAGGCAAAACTTTCCTTAACAAAATCGTGCTGTGTCTGAGCTATAACTGAAGTCTTGTCTAGATGAAACTGCAGTGCTTCTTTAACCAATGCTTGCATTAATTTTCCTGGAACAGAAGTTAAACTAATAGGCCTATAATTACTTGTGTTGCCTTTGATCCTCCTTTGTGAATTGAGGTTACATTTGCACGTCTCCAGTCCATGGGTACCTCCCCTGAGTCCAATGAAGCTCTCATAATTATGGATAAGGGTTTGCTTACTTCCTTTGCTGCCTCGTTTAATATAACTGGATAGATCCCATCCTCCTGGGTGCCTTTTTTATGTTTATCTTCAACAATTTCTCCTCCATTTTCCTCTCAGTTATTACAAAATTATCTAGCTCACTGCCAGAGATTAATTCACCTCTGGCATTCCCCTCCCTGAATAACTTCTCATTTGTGAATGTAGATGCAAAATGCTCATTTAATGTGTTAGCCACCTGAGCAGTGTCATCAACAGTTGAACCCTCAATATCCAGTGAACCAATCTGATTCATCCCTTTCCTTCTAGAGTTTACATAGGTAAAGAACTCTGCTGTTTTTCTTTGCATCCTTTGCCAAAGATTTCTCATAATCTGCCTTTGCCTACCTAATCTCTTTTGTGACTTGGTTACAGATGTCACCCATTAATTTATATATATATCCCATGCATTTTTTCTTCTCTGCCGTATGTCTCATTAGTTCATCTGACATCCATTTAGGCATAAACATCGAACAATATTTCTTAGTTGGTATGTAAAGCCTAGTAGCTTCCAAGATAAATTCTTTGAACGCCTCCCATTTTGAACTTGCTGTTGGTAACATCATCAGTTAGTCCCACCATATAGAATTTAAATACTGTCTCGGACCACCGTAGTCGCCTTTACAAAAGCAAAAACCCTTCCCTTTACCCCGACGGTAGTTACATCTTCGAGTAAATCCCACTTCAGCACACTGTGATCACAGCCACCTAGTGGTTCCTTTATCTGCAGATTCTTAATGCAGGAAGAATCACTACTGATAATCAGATCTAGAGTATTACTCCCGAACATGCTGATGTAGAAAACAATCATCCAATAAATCCACAAAAGCCTTGCTAGTGTGTGAGTGACCAACCGACAAATTCCAGTCAATATCCGGGAAATTAAAATCCCCATTATAAGACTCTCTGATTTACTGGCCCACTCCTATTTCCCTGTACAGTTTCTTATTATACTCATCAGAGGTCATTAGGCCTATAACACACTCCTACTCTCAATTTTGGTCTCCAAATGCTTATGTCACACCAAACTGACTTGACACTGCACTGAAAAGCAATGTAAACTGACTTCAATTCCTTGGATTTTATGTGTTTCTTAACTAATAGCATAACCCCTCCTCCCTTCCTATCCTGTCTATCATTCCTGTACACATTGTACTCCCCAAATTCCTGTTCTGCATTCCTTATATCTGTGTGACACCACGTTTCTGATATCCCAACAATATCTGCCTTTGATGTTTTGAGCAATAGCTCAAATTCATCAAA
Organism: Mastigoproctus giganteus; assembly: GCF_048544385.1. Classification (NCBI taxonomy): domain Eukaryota; kingdom Metazoa; phylum Arthropoda; class Arachnida; order Uropygi; family Thelyphonidae; genus Mastigoproctus; species Mastigoproctus giganteus. The sequence goes on from NC_143583.1 coordinate 170,449,966, forward strand.
TTTATTTACCAAACACTTAGCATTGGTGTATACGCAAGGATACATGGACCTGTTCCTGTTCCTAGCTACCCTAACACAACCCATGCGTTTACTTGTACTGCAATGACTCCCAGGAGTCTCTGAAATACCCTGCATCTTGTTTTTCAGGATGCTACTCATTCCAATAAAAGCAGTGCAAGAATCACTTTCATCTCTGCGAGTGGCTACTTTTAATCTATTAGTCCTTGTATCCCCCCCAAGCTAGCAGTTTTCTGACCCACCTAACAGTGCATCGATAGCATTAGCTTTTGATGCACCTTTTCTATTTAAGTGTATCCCATCCCTGTAGAAGCAGTCTCTTCTGTTAACAAGTACAGACCAGGCTGAAAAAAATTCTACCCCTTGAGCCTTGCACCATCTTTCTAGGGCCGAATTGATCGACAAGGCTCTCATCATATAATCCCTCATCATATATACCTAAATGCAATATTAAGCGATCGAGTTTATGTTATACGTTATGCTATACTGCTAAGTTTGTAGCATTTTAAATTAGTTATAGCCTTACTAAAAGTAAAATTTCTTAATTAAAAATAAAAAATATATGCCAACCTATGTGATTAGAACCTTCTAGTTACTTATCTATCAAAATTAAAACCCTATAATCTAACTACCATGCACTACATTAGTTATGTGCTACAATATTCACACCAAATCACTGATAGATTAAGTTGAAAATTTCTAGCTAAATTTAAAAATAAGCTAACACATGTGAGTAAGACTATTAAACTATTTATTGAACAATTTAATATGTTACTTAAGTCCAAAAAAAAAAAAAAAAAACGATAAAATTTTCCAGAAAAACTTATCCATTCCCAGGAGCTTAAAATCCTTACTTTGCACACTTCCTACCCTCAAACCAATTCCAGTTGTTTATTCTAAGTATTGATTACACTTTAGCTGAATGCAAACTTCAGCATATGTAATCTACAACCACCCTTTTCCAATTTAAATGTTTGTTCCCTTTTTTGTCATCTGAGAAAGTGAAAAGATGATGTTAACATTTATTTTAGTTAACTGCTTAGTGTTCAACTAGGTCACCACACAGATGACTAGTTTTCAGACTTCAATTTACAGAAACCCAGTCTTTCTCGATAGGTGTACCTTTTTTACTTTTCTTTTGTTTCCATGCACAACAAACCTTGTTGTGCTTCTCTGCACCCTTTCTAGATCTACATCCTTCCTAAAATGAGGTTTTCAAACCTGTATGTAGTAACCTTCAATACTGTTTCTTACATTTTTATTTTGAATTTTCTTATCTTCTTACTTTGAAATTATTAGTTATCTAAGGATACTGAAGATGTTTTTACCTCATTTTGCATGTACTTGTTTACCACTTTTTCACACTTTTCTTTATTAATTATAATAATTTTCTTTTCTTTACACCTTGAAGTTGGGCATTTACACTTTTACAGCTTGCCTGAATAATTCATCTTGTTAGTATTTATTTTTATGCAGGAAACTGCATATCTTAATTTTTGTGCTTGAGTATTTCATGGTTATACACAGTATGGCAAAAATAGTAACGATTGACTTCAAATAATGCAAAATTTGAATAAGGAAATATTTTCTTACTCATCTTCCTCCCCAGGGAACTAAATACATTCGTTACAGTGGTTTAAATCATTTGTTAGCATTACTTGCTTGTTCAATGTTACTCAGCAGTCACTTGCTAATAAATTGTACGCCTTCCACCAATTTGGGACTCTAGGTTGTTTTTGGTCATCCATTTCAAGGGTCGTCTGCTGCATCCTCTCTGCCCTCTTTAAAATGCTTAAACCATCAAAACGTTTTTTCTCAGGATAGAGCTTCATCCCCATAAGCTGTTTGTAATGTTTCATGTGTTTCAGTGGGACTTTTCTCCAGCTTTACAAAAAACTTGATGTTGATTCTTTGGTTTCTGATGGTGATGTTAGACACAATGCACAGAGGATTTTCATACAAAAAAACAACTTAAGGCTAACTGGTCTGGATTGTGGGATTGACAAGGTCACACTTCTGTGTTTTTCCAGCACCCTCTCTGGAGCAATACTCACATTAGGTATTTTTTAAAATTCAGCTTCATTACTTTTTTGCTGCTGTCCTTTTTATTCTCCAACATGGCTTTATATATACAACCAATGTTTATTTTATTTTTTTTTTATTTCATAACATTGTGACTACTTTCAAAACATTTGAAAACATCTGTTGAACATTAAAATGCTATGTTCCAAATGAAAAGCATAACTGCAGTTCCTGCAAAGATTATATATTTTATCTTATTTTGAGACACTGGTATTAATGTTTTTGACCTGCCCAAGTTTGACTCAGATATTTGCTTGCTACAAGATTTTTTTCATCCTTATCTTTACACATTAATACTGGTATAGTGGATCTGTTTCATATTACTTTTTACGCTGTATGTTTGTATTGCTTTATACTGTTTGCTTTTATTAATTTATAATATTTTATTTCAGTTGCACTTGGTAACTGATATGAAGACACATTATACTTTTTTTCAGACTATCTTCTTTTCACTAATTTAGTTATTTATATACTACACCCATTATCAGCTGCTTTGCACTTGAAGGTCTAGTAATATATCCTTTTACAATTTTCTATCTCATACAGTTAATGGTTACAATGATCTGAAAACACTGATTTCAGGCATTTTGATCATATTACACGGTAATCGTCTTTAATGAAAAGGGGCAGTTAGGAGAGTTGGAAAATCTAATTTGGGTACTTTATACCACTAATGCATACATTAGTGGTTTTAAATTCATATTGTACACTGGTAATGCACACAGTGTATGCATTAGTGGTATTAAACACCTTGTCAACTTCCATAATGCAGAATGAGGATTTTCACTTAATCAAGACATCTTCCTTGCATAATGTTGTACCAATAGTTCAAAGTAAATGCTTCTGAGTTTATCAAGTCTTCACTTTGGCCCTGTGGAAACATGGATTTGAATACATTACATTATAAACTGTGGGAAGAGTTAGAATACATGTTCTGCTAGCTAACAGAACAGCTGCTACCACTGATGACTAGCCTGCTCATTGGGGTAGGAGGATTATGTAAGCAAAAGAACAAACCCAGGGTCCTGAGCTGGATATCATCATTCTTCCCTTTCTTGGTGATTCCCTTTTACTTTTCTCTCTCTCTCTCTCTCTCAGGGTAACTGGGGAAATTTTTTTTTTTTTTTTTTTTTTGGCTGGTGCAGCATAAGCCTCAGGCTTCCTTGCACCATATAGCTAATAATAATAATAATAATAATGCCCAACAAGGTTCATACTTTTAAGAGGCTCCCTCACCTCAGTTCTTACTCACTTGCCAATTTACTGAGATATTCTGAATTTATATTATAACAAGTCTTAAAGGCTGTAAAGAAAAATGCAAATAGAACTTAATTGATATGTTGATGTGCATGAAAGTGGCCTGTTTCAATCAGGACTATGCCTAATGCATGGGTAAATAGTGCACTCATCCTGGACAAATTTCTCTTAGGGGTGCAAATAAATTTTACTTTATGGGAATAAAGTATGATCTGTTTGCTCTGAGCCCTAAATTAGACTAAGCATGGGCCTGGATGCAACTATCCTAGTTGTAAATGGGTAATGCCAGCTCTGGATATGTCAGTAATATGTTTCACTTGTCTTCTTATGTAACTACTTAGATACCGTATCACCATATTTATGACATGTGAATTTGTCAGCATTCTCTGCTGAGATCAACTTTTATATAGCACATGGTTAGTGCCTGTAACCATTATTAAACATAACATAAGCACCTTGTTTCTAAAGAAAGTGACAAGAGGGTATTCTTTTTAATTAACAATAGTGTATGCTGTGTATATTTGTAGAACATTCAAATAATATCTGAAAAGATTTTTCACTGAAAATAGGTGACCTTTCAGCATTTTACTTGAGCAGACATATTTTTCTCAACAACTGTTAAGTTGTCGGGACAGGATGATCTCTTTGCCCCAGCTGAATTAGCTAGGCTGGTTGGTTAGTTGTTGGATTTTTTTAGCACAAAAGCAACTTTGGCCATATTGCACCTAGCTATCAGTATTGTGATAATGACATTGATGTTTCTTAATTATGGTTTATATCTGGCTGAAATATCCTATTAGTTTTAAATAGGTAAATACATTTTCAATATTGCAGTTATCGCCTATGATTTTTGATAAAGTCAGGGAATTCTGAATATTCATAGGGAGATGGAAGGCTCTTTGCTCGCGCCATGTGGTATTGTGGACATTCTATAAGAAAATGTTTCACAGTAAGTTGGCAAGAACAGCGGAAACATTCTAGAGGACTTGCTTTCGTGAGTAAGTACAAGTGTGTGAGATGTGTATGTCCAATGCACAGTCTTGTTAGAATGACTTCTTTGTGCCAATTCTTACTGAGACTCAAATTCCCCAGCTGAAGTTCATGTTTTATTTGAAACAGTTTATTGTTTGGTTCAGTTTGCCAGATTTGTGACTGCTGAGTGTTCAGAACTGTTTGATGATAGGTCTGCGATTGGAATATAGAACTTTGTAAAGCCTTAGGTTGTATTTGTAGGATTTTTTGCTCTTAATCAGCACTTTCATTACTGTCAATGCCTGCATGTCCTGTGATCCAACAGAAATTTATTTGCCTTCTAGTTGGAAGTAATGAGCCATCCCTTTTAATTAAGATTCTCTTGGCCTGAATTACGTTTTGGTCTGACAGTTCCTGTTTAATTTCTTTGTCAGTTACATGTAGAAGGTCCTATTCAGTTATAACTCCTTTTGAGTAGTTTAAGGTGGCATGAGGTGACACTTCTATGGGAGTTCCTCCAAGTGTTTTCAATTTAAGTAATTTATCAGAGTGCTTGTGTTCTTTTGTTTCGACAAGCAAATCACCTGATTTTAGTTGGCGAACCATTTTCGGCGAGCCAGCAGCATTCTCTAAACATTTCTGGATCAGAAAAGGAGAGAGCTTGCTGACTGGCTGATCAGTCAATGAATGGATTATAAGGAAGTGAGGCCAAATATTCTGGTTTGTATCCTTCTTTTGTCTTATTAGCATAGGAAGGGTTGTGATCTTCCTGCTCTCTAGAATGTGATGGGATATTGGTCTGGCAACCAGTGTTGGTGTTGGTATAGTCTATATTGCTCCTTTCAGCAATATAGACTATACCAATTGGCAGATCAAGGTTTCTAGCCCAGCCACGGGGAGGCAGGAGCAGTGCCTGGTGTGGCCAAGCGAAAAGTAGTAGGTGTTAGTAATAACCTGGGGTGCTATTCATTCACTAACAGTAATGCACAGTTTTCTGGATGAGAAGCTGTCTTTTACTGTTTAGTATTTTGTTACAGTAGTAGTGGATGTCCCTTATACATGCTATGCTTTATTAAATTTGCACCATACACGTCTAAGAATCAAGATTTCAGATGGAGAATTTTCAACAAAAAAAAAAAACATTTGATATTGATACATTGCTCAGTCAATGACATATTACCACTTATAAACATGAAGACCTGAATGCAACATAATACTTTATGCATCTGAACATGGACTGTACGTGTGCACTTGAACAGACTAAGAATTGCTGGCAGGTGGCTATAAAGCACCATTAAGCTATGGCACTGCCACAGTAACATAAAAAAAAAAAACACAAAAGTAAAAACCTGTTTGGATTTATTACTACCAATTTATATTTATTTTGTTTATTAGTGATTTATAACCAATGTTATAAATTATTACATGCAATGTAATATACTTCTTTCCAAAAGAATGAAGTGATATGTCACTCTGAAACAAGAAAAACCTACATGTGCACATGGAGATGCTTTGCAGCTCTTCTTCTAGCTAGCAATAAATGACTAAACTGTGCCAAAGCAAGTAGCTCCGGTTTCTAGTCTCACATGCACTCATTAGTGTTATTTGCAATGAATAAGATAATTTATGTACAAGTTTGTGCACTAGCATCATTTTAGTAAGCAGCAACCTCTAAAATAGCTGATAACGGCATTGTTTTAAGTTTATCTCATATTGTGAATGCCTTCACAACGAGTTGCCATGATATTGCACTACCTCGAATAAGTAATGCTTCACCAATGGAGAAGGCTATTGTTACTTATTCTCAGCGGATACCACTACCCAGATGGCACCATTTCAAGGCCACTTGGCTTATCTTCGGTGGGTGGGTGGGTAGGTAAGTACCCTGGTGATGCAATGATGGCAATTCAGTTGTAACTCCACAATAAGAGAGATGCCTGATGGCATATGAAGTGAATCAGACTAAAATGCTTTTAGGGCTTAAGCCTCAGGGTGCATAAAAGTTTAATTGACATACATGTTTGTGCAATAGCATCATGTTAGTACGCAGCAAACTCTAAAATAGCTGAGAACGGCATCGTTTTAGGAGTATCTCATATTGTGAATACCTTCATAACGAGTTGCCATGATATTGCACTACCTCAAATAAGTAATGCTTCACCAATGGAGAAGGCTATTGTTACTTATTCTCAGCAGATACCACCACCCAGACGGCACAGTTTCAAGGCTATTTGGCCTATCTTCGGTGGGTAGGTGCCCCTGGTGATGCAATGATGGCAATTCAGTTATGAAGTATAACTCCACAATATGAGAGACCTATCCACCCACTGCCCAGGGTTACCTACCCACTGAAGATAGGCCAAATAGCCTTGAAATGGTGCCACTGTTTCAAGGTCACTGTCTTGAATTTCTTCTTTCCCCTTCATTGGCCCAAACAACTGATAATTACTGCAAGTTATACGCAGACTGTATGGATAGTAGATCATGATTTCACAGTCCAAAGTTACAAAATGTTACAAAAAATGTTACATTTTTGTTCTGTAGAATGAAGCGATTCTCTTTGACAATTTCCCATGTGTTTTCTTTCAAACTGTGCATGGCATTATTGAGAAGCAAATTGCTGAACATTAACCATTGCACAAGGTGGCAGAAAATTGAAAAGAATTAACTCTTCTGAATTTCAAAAGACCCTTGCCAGTGAAGGCTTGGTCTTGAATTTTTTGAGTAGATCCAGTGTGGTGCCCTTCCAAAGTGGACCTTATTGATTCTGGAGTGAAGTAGTGTATATACATCTCATCAAGTCATTATTTGTTGTAGAAATGCTTTTCTGCTACAAATAATGACTTGTTGCAGAAATCTCTTCAAATCAGATCACATGTTTAGTGGAAAAAACAATGCATTGTGCCTTCTGATCAAACATTAGCATCTTTGGAACCCACTATATGCGCACTTTCTGTTGTTGTTGTTATTTGGTTTTTAGGAGCATTAACAACTAAGGCCATATTTGCTCCGTGGGGATATGCGGTGGCCATTCCCTGACCTTTCCGCATCCTCCGTATTTGGTGGTCACGGGCTTGAACCCCGGTCTAATCAAGAAGTGTATGCTATGCACTGCTCCTGCCCACCTGGCTATGGAGGTGCCCACACTTTCTGTAACAATGTGCTCATGAATAACTGCCTTTACACTTCCCACACCTATGTACATATTCAGTGAAATATTATACTTTATATTATGCAATATTAGCATTAGCATTAGTAGAGGCATTTGATGCAAGAAAGCAAGCTTATGCAGCATCAGCCAAAAAAAAAAAAAAAAACCCACTTCCACTTCACCCCTCTGTTCGTTCAAAATACCTGTCCAGCTGAGCCTTAAACTTATTTAGGCTATCAACCTCCACCACAAGGGATGGAAGTCTGTTCCACCAACCAACCACCCGCTGGCTAAAGGCAAATTTCCGCACGTCTATCCTACATCTGTCTTTCCTCAATTTGAATTTATGCCCTCTCAGGTGATTTTTCTGAGCTAGAGGAAGAATCCCATCAGCATTGAGCATGCTTAAACCATTCAAGGCTTTATACACCTCTATCAGATCACCTCGCTGGTGCCTAGTCTCCAGACACTGTAATTTGCAAAACTTAAGCCTTTCTTCGTAAGAGCACCCCTTTGTTCCGTTCACTAATCTTGTTGCCCTTCTCTGTACTCGTTCCAGCAGCTCCACATCCTTCTTGAAATGAGGCCTCCAGACCTGTATACAGTACTCTAGGTGTGGCCTGACCATCGCCTTATACAATGGAATAATCACCTCCTTCAATATTCATAATGCATTGTAATTTCCCAAAATTCTTGATGTGAAAAATATTTACATCTGTGACAGTTGTTGATTGGAAATGAGCATGTGATAAGTTAGCTTCAGAGCCTTCAAAAAACTTGTCACACCAATCATATACAACTGTGCATGATAGTTTCTTTCCCATATTGTGCACTTAGCCTGGCAAGGACTTTAAGATTCTACTGCGCCCTCTGTACACATGCGTGGAGGAGTGTGGTAAAATCATTATAAGATTGCAATTTAAACAAAAAAAAAAAAAAAAAAAAAACCCCAGAAACTTCTACAGAAGGTTCAAAGGGAAGCCATATTGGTGAGGAGCACTATTTTTTTTTTTAAATGAAAATCCCAAAACATGAAAGCTATGAAAAAAAGAACTTATTGTACATAGTCCCATGTATGAGCTGAGAAGACAGAAAGTACTTGTTGATATTAGACTTAAATTTCTGTAAATTATAATTTATGTAAAGGATGGTTATTCCAGAAAACAAGTAGAAGAGATAAATCAGGTTCTATGAGTATGGAGTTGGACAGTGAATAGATGCTCACCACTTGCAGCAAGTGTACAGGCTGGTTTGGAAAGGAGTGGGGGGAATTACAGATGCCAAGTCAGAAGAATTGTGTCCATGGAGATATATATAAAAAAGGCAGGCAGCAGAAACTGAATGTTTATGAGACAGAGAGAATTGTAAAAGATAGATAATTCATTAACATGATTGCACTGTTCTGAACAGAATTAAGAAGCTTGAGTTGGTTTTGGGGCCACCGCCCCAGATGTGGGAACAATATTCCATGGTTCGGTGGATTTTAGATTTGTAGAGTTTGAACAGTTATTTAGAAGGAAAGTAACAATGAGAGCAAAAAGAAAACCCAGTTTTATAGATGCACAGGAAGCAGTATAGGGGATCCACAATATGTGTTTTAGTTACGTTCCTAAAAAGCACAACTTATAATGAAACAGTGTATATCAGACATCGATTTCCCATTGAACTAATGTATTATGTGGGAGATACGTTCCAGACCAACTAAAAAATTCGAATTTATATGGAAGTGTATAGGCATATGAATAGAATATACTTATTTTATTGTACACCAAACTGTAATACAGTATAATTTATTGTAATTGCTAAATAATAATTAGAAAATACACTATGAAATTATTAATAAAATATAAAAATAATTATTTTTTATTATTCTTCCTATTACAATTGCACCTCCTCAGCACTTGAAGTTGCTGCAACTGTAGCTGAAGTTCCTGCTGCTTCTGTCACTAACTTTGAGGTTCTCTGCCTTTTTTTCTTGAAGAGGGCGTCTAACTTCATCTGCTTGCCACCACGAATCTTTGTGTCATAAATCTCACAATAGCAAGACAAACTCTCATAAGTCGTGTTACCTCAGAAACGATCAGGCAGGTGATCACAACTCTGCAGAATGCCTGTTAATTCATCAGCAAGGTTAAAAAAACACACCTAAGATTCTTTGTTGTTAATCTGTTTTCTTCTGTTGGGCCTGACTTCATCTTCCATGGTGTCTTCATCAAATGCCTGCCTATTCAGTTCAGTCAATTCTTCATTAGTGAGTGTGAGTGTGACTCAAGCAGCTCTTTAACATCCTCCTCCTCCTTGACGTTATCAAAAACTTGCCTTGACAAAGACACTAGCTCCTGATGAACTTCTTCAGAAGTTTCAAAACCAGTGAAGTTATGCACAGCTTCACGATAAATAATCTTCCAAACTGTTCATACACCTATTTGTCACTTCTTTCCATGCATCACCAATAATGTACACTGCATCCCTGATGTTAAAGCTCTTCCAAAACTCCTGAATGGTTGGTTTGCCTTCACCATCAGTCTCATGGATTAGCTTTCTAAATGTTCTTCTTAAAATAGTAATAGCTTTAAAATTTGCTATGACACCTTGGTCCATAGGCTGAATGAGAGAAGTAGTTCATGGTGGCAGAAACACAGCTTTGATGTTAAAGCTTCAAAGGCAATGTCATGGGCTGGGGCATTATCCAACAACAGAAGAATCTTAAATGACAAATTTTTGTGTTGGCAATAAAGTTTGAGTTCAGGAAACAGACTTTCTACAAACCAGTCACGGAAGATTTACCTTGTAATCCAAGCCTTTTGCAGGGATTTCCAGGTCACAGGGAGGCAAGATTTCACATAATTTTTCATGGCCCTAGGATTCTCACTGTGATACATGAGTAGCAGCTTAAGCCTCTTTCCTACATTTACATTCCCCCCAAGAAAATGTGTTAAACCCTGGAGCACTTTTTTCATGGATTGAAAAGCATGTTTTGGATGGCATTCTCTTTCAGTAGAGGCCAGTTCCACATTAAAAACATATCTAGAGTCATAACCTTCTTCCTCTACAATCATAGACAAAATCTGTGCAAATGCAGATGCCCCTTCAGTGTCTGCACTTGCTGCCTTCCTTGTAGTCTCACATTTTTAAATCCATAATGGGATAGATTCCTATGAAACCAGCCATGACTCACAATAAAAGTTTCACTTGTTGAAGCTAAACACTCTTCCTCACTTTAACAAAATCATAAAGGCTGAAGGCCTTCTCCCGAATAAGAGCAACACTTAGCAAATCTTCAAGCCATGTTGAAAGCAACTTCTCCATTTTTTTCCATAATGCTACACTTCTGCCTGGAAATTTTAATTGTAGAATGTTGGGGTTATATACTGTGCTTTGCTCATTACCTCCCCTGCATTTTTGATAATCATATGCACTGTTGTTGGTAATAAGTCAAGGCACCAAGCAATATCAACAGCTCTTTCATCACTTCTACTTTGCTTAATCACCTCTATTTTAACATCTAAAGTCACATTATGTCGCCTTTTCACCGCCCTAGGCAACTTTCTTGAATATTTACCAATCACAATGAAGGATCAGTGAAATATTTTTGGACATATATTCACAGTGCCTCTTCACTGCCCTAGGCAACTTTCTTGAATATTTACCACTCACAATGAAGGATCAGTGAAATATTTTTGGACATATATTCACAGTGCCTCTTCACTCACGAAAATAACGTAGAACTGGACATTACAAGTGGCGCCGTGTGACGTCACAGACCTACCATGCATTGTTCTAGAAACTTCTATTGTTTATAATTTGGAATTTACTATTTATTCATTATTTACAGTTTTATTTGATTATATATTCTCTAAAATTATGATTTAGAGTATTGTACAGTACACAGTAATGGCTATACAATTTTGTAAAATTTATTTGTTGTATTTAATATTTAATACATTACTGTATTGATGCATACTGTATATATTTTTACATTTTATATACAGTATGTAATTATGAATTTAAATACAGAAGAAGAAAGAGATGATTCGAGAGAAATATACACATATGTTCCTGTTCAAACAACGTAAGTATGAATAAATATGATGTATATTGAGTTTACCGTCCCTAATTAATCAACGACATGTATACGAAACAACATATATTGAGAACCCTCTGCATTTGTAATGTGCTTATGCCAAGAGAGAGAGAGAGAGATTAGAAATCTTGGTAATCCCTAACAGAGTTATGTGATTTTGTCTATAATATGAATATCATTAAAGATAAGCATAGGAGTAGTAGACTTTTTTTTTTTTGTAAAAGAAATAACAGGACTGAATTTTAGAAGGATTGAAGTAAGTTTTCTTTGTCACATTGGAGAATTACCTTAGCCATAATTATGAGAGCTTCTTTGGACTCATGGAAGGTACCCATGGACTGGAGATGTGCAAATGTTTCCCCAATTCACAAAGTAGGATCAAATGGCGACACAAGTAATTATAGACCTTTTAGTTTAACTTCTGTTCCAGGGAAATTAATGGAGGCACTGGTTAAAGAAGCACTGCAGGATCATCTAGACAAAACTTTAGTTATAGCTTGGACACAGCATGGGTTTGTTAAGGGGAAGTCTTGTCTGACCAATTTGATTGGATACTATGATGTGGTCACAAAGGAACTGGATGCAAAGAATAATTTTGATATCATATATTTGGATCTTAGAAAGGCTTTTGATACTGTTGCACATGGAAGACTGCTGCACAAATTGGAGCAGTATGGAATTGGAGGCAAATTACTGCTATGGATAAAGGGATGGTTAAGTGGGAGAAGACAGAGTGGTAATCAATGGACACTGCTCTTTGTGGAGTTCCCCAGGGTTCAGTGTTGTTTTCTGTATTTATTAATGATATTGATGATGGTATATATCAGGCTTAATTTTGCGGACAATACAAAGGTCAGCAGGATTGTTAATGACACTAATGACAGTACGCTGTTGCAACAGGATCTAGAAAAGTTGAGCAGATGGGCCGAGAGGTGGCAACTGAAGTTTAACATTGATAAATGTAAAGTACTGCATATGGGAAGCAGTAACCCCAAAGTAACATATCAACTGTGTGGGACTACACTGACAGTGGTAGAGAATGAAAAGGAAAGGACCTGGGGATAATTGTGCAGGCAGATATGAAGCTTTCAGAGCAGTGCAAATGGTCTGCAAGAGTAGCTCATGGTGTCTTGTCAATGATATACAGGAATTTTTCTAGCAGGGATAAGGAGGTGATTATTCCCTTGTATAAGGTAATGGTCAGGCCACACGTTGAGTACTGTATACGGGTCTGGAGGCCTCATTTCAAGAAGGATGTAGAGCTGCTGGAACGTGTACAGAGAAGGGCAACAAAGTTAGTGAATGGAACAAAGGATTGCTCTTACGAAGAAAGGCTTAAATTTTGCAAATTACAATGTCTGGAGACTAGGTACCCACGAGGTGATCTGATTGAGGTGTATAAAGCTTCAAATGGTTTGAGCATGCTCAATGCTGATGGGATTTTTCCTCTTGCTCAGAATAATCGCCTGAGAGGGCATAAATTAAAACTAAGGAAAGACAGTTGTAGGATAGATGTGCGGAAGTTTGCCTTTAGTCAGAAGGTGGTTGATTGCTGGAACAAACTTCCATCTGTTGTTGTAGAAGTTGATAGCATAAATAGATTCAAGGCTGAACTAGACAAAGATTTGTAGCAAGTTTATGGGTGAAATGAGGTTTTTTTTTTTTTGCTGTATATAAGCTTGCTTTCTTGCAATATGTGCCTATGCTAATGCTAAAAAAATACCTGGGGACTGGCATTTAAGAAATTTGTAGTGGATATTTGAAAAGTTGAAAATGTTTGTGAAGGGGGTAAGATTTCTCAAACTGGAAGGCAAAATGTAATGTGCTATCATCAGAAAAAAATTGGATACAATTTCCTTCTGTCAGTGGAAGAAGGACATTAATATATATGATGAAAACAATGGGATAAAGAAATGAACCTTGGATGAGCAACATTAGTGGAGATTTTAAAAGACAGGGCACTCTTCTACTATCCTCCACATTGAGGATAGTAGATGAGTTAGAAAGAAAATTGGATACCCAATTGCAAACAATAGTTAGCAGGTCATAAGATGGGAGCTTGTTTAGTAGACATTTATGTCAGGCACAATCAAAAGCCTCATAAAGGCCAAACGATGCTGTCTCACCTTGTATCTCATTTTTGCCAATATATCACCAATGGATTAAACTGATAGAATCCATATTGGTAATTAGTAATCAGATGGAAGACTTGAGATTATTTAACAGTTGGTGGTTGATCAATTTTTCTATTACTCTGGAAAGAACAGAAATAAGGTACAATTGGGGAGATATTTGTATCTTTTTTTGGGAAATGGCTGGATATGAGAATTTCCAAGCAAAAGGTAAAATACCAGTAGAATAAGAAAGTATAAAAAAGTTACAAAGAACAGGAGCACAGATTTTGAGAACAAGTGAAGAAATGCTGTCAGGATCTGAAGCTTTATTGGTATCAAAAATGTTTAGAATTCTTAAGACTGGAAATCCATATGCTGGAGAACCACAGAAGGCAGAGTGGTTTGTACTGGGAATGGTGGGAGGTGGTTTACCAAATTGTCAATATAAGAGTGTGAAGAAAAGTGGAATGCTGGTAAGTCGGATTTATCTTAAACTGAGGAGGCAATAGACTTAAATGAAATCAAATGCATTGG